>NC_041393.1:204003700-204060928 GCF_002162155.2 Triticum dicoccoides
GGGGGGCGAAGGGGGAGGGGGGAGCCAAGTTTAGGGACGCGCTTGTCTGAAATGTAGGGTAAGTTACCAGCGTACCCCCACCGGTTTTGACACCGCGACGTGGAGCTTCATTTCCGGCTGAGGGGTAGAAGGGGGATTTCGCGTGTCTGGGCTGCGGGAGCAATTTTGGATGAGGAGGGAGTTCTCGCGTGCGTCCAAATTTCAGGATAACAAGGCACGGCGCGGGCTGAAGAGGCGGGGGTTTCAAAGCAGGTGAGACAAAAGATACTCAAGCTTGAAAATTTCGGGATAACAAGGTGC
This sequence comes from Triticum dicoccoides, assembly GCF_002162155.2. NCBI lineage: Eukaryota > Viridiplantae > Streptophyta > Magnoliopsida > Poales > Poaceae > Triticum > Triticum dicoccoides. The sequence goes on from NC_041393.1 coordinate 204,004,001, forward strand.
GGATTCCTTGTTCGGCAGAACAAACTTAACATGTAAAAATAAACAATTCATACAAGACACAATAGAGTCATGTCCCCTTTTACTATATTGCTATAGATGCCATTGAAAAAACTACAAGAAAAATGTAAAAAAATCGGGAGAACAAGATTACCCTGCACAATACCAAATCGATTCGCACTTCCCTCAACAACAACAAAAAACAAATCAATTCCCACCAAAGAAAGAGTAATGTCCCTTTTTATATGATTACAGATGCCATGATCTCGAATTCCAATTTTTGAATCCACGTTATGTTGAATTTGAATATATCGTTAGTTGACCTTGCAGTTTATAATTGATGTAGTCGTACATTTTGATCTTCCATCATATATGAACATTTTACTCCACCATGTGAACATATATATTGTCGTCTACCATATGGACTAAATTCGAATCAATTTTCCTTATTTGAATACGATTGTCGTCAAGTTATACAATAATTTAAACATTATCTTGATAACAAAAAACATGCATATAGCAGTAATCATATTTCACTATGAACTACATGTACCATATGCTCTCCAATTCAAATATTTGTATCCATTTTATGTTGAATTCAAATCATAGTACATTATTGGTCTAGGTAGTGAGATGTTCGGGATAATCTAAACCCTGTTTTCGTATGTATAATTTTTGGCTGAATTGGGACAAGTTTTGGTATAAGCTTCTTGCAAAACCGGAGATTCTCTCAACAAGCCTCATGGTTCCGAGAGGGAACATGTCACTTTTGTGTGTGAAATGATATACGCTGCCTCCCCCTGATTTTATTTACAGAGGCGACATAGAACTATATGATTGCCCTGTTAAATTTTTTAATTATTTCGGGTTCATTTGGCCTTTTTATACATTAATTGAGTTTCTGGACTTTTAATGTGCATAATCTAAATATGAATTGCATGCACATGCTCCGGTGCACCAAAGTGGATTGAAAAATCACATGTGTGTCCTTGGTTGAATTTCTAGGTCCCATGGAAGAAATGAGAATGAAATTCAAACATCTGGGCGTCATGACTCGGCCGAGAACATCGAGAAACTTAGATTTTAAATTCATGTAAATCCAAAAAACTCGCCTGGAAATCATGAAACTTGGCATGGTGTCATGTCATGGCACTAACATATTGTGGTAAAAAATTGGGCCGATTTGGAAGCTCGTGGTTCTAAGAGGGGACGTGCCACCTTTGAGTGTGAAACGATATACGCTGCCCCTCCCGCCCCTTGAGTTTCTTAACAAAGGCAACATAGAACTACATTACTGCCCTGTTAAATTTTGGAATTATTCCAGGTTCGTTTGTCATTTTTTATACATTAATTGAGTTTTTGGTCATTTAATGTGCATAAGTCAAATTTGAACTACAAGCACATGCTCTCGTGCACCAAAGTTGGTTGAAAAATCACATTTGTGTCCTCGGGTGAATTTCTAGGTCCCATGCAAGAAATGAGAATAAAATAAAAACATCTGGGCATCGTGGCTCGGCCGAGAACATTGAGAAACTTGGTTTTAAAATTCTTGTAAATCCAAAACACGTCTGAAAATCATGAAAATTGGCATGGATGTCATGTCATGGTACTACCATGCTGTGGTAAAAAAATTGGCCGAATAGGAACAAATTTTGGTATAAGCTTCTTGCAAACCGAAGCTTCTCTCAAGAAGGCTCGTGGTTCTGAGAGGGACGTGCCACCTTTGAGTGCGAAACGATATACGCTGCTCCCCTTGAGTTTATTTACAAAGGCAACATAGAACTACATGAGTGCCCTGTTAAATTTTGGAATTATTCCAGCTTTGTTTGGCCTTATTTACACATCAATTGAGTTTTTGGTCATTTAATGTGCATAATTCAAATTTGAACTACAAGAACATGCTCCCGTGCACCAAAGTTGGTTGAAAAATCACATTTGTGTCCTCGGATGAATTTCTAGGTCCCATGTAAAAAATGAGAATAAAATTCAAATATCTGGGCATCGTGGCTCGATCGAGAACATTGAGAAACTTGGTTTTAAAATCATGAAACTTGGCATGGTGTCATGTCATGGTAGTACCATGCCATGGTAAAAAAAATTGGCCGAATAGGAACAAATTTTGGTATAAGCTTCTTGCAAATCGGAGCTTCTCTCTAGAAGGCTCGTGGTTCTGGGAGGGAACATGTCACCTTTGTGTGCATAATTCAAATTTGAAATACAAGCACATGTTCCAGTGCACTAAATTTGGTTGAAAAATCACATGTGTGTCCTCGGGTAAATTTCTAAGTTCCATGCAATAAATGGGAATGGAATTCAAAATTCTGGGCGTCGTGGCCGGGTTGGAAACATTGAGAAACTTAGTTTTTTAATTCCTGTAAATCCAAAACACGCATGAAAATAATGTAACTTGGCTTGGTGCCATGACATGGCACCAACATGTTGTGATAATTTTGTAGTCCGATTTGCGAAGGCGCACACATTAACAATCAACAAAGTCATTTTGGAACAAGTGTTGTCACCTTACAATCGGAAACACAAGTATTATTGAAACCGTGGGCGTTCTACTTACTAGTACCATTTACGTGCCGCCACGCATCTCCATATTTTATTAGCTAGGAGGCGCCGTGCAGGGTAGCTATTTGAGTACGAGAGGCATGCGATCAGACCCCTGTGCGTGCTTATCAGGAGGAGAGCCCTTTGACCTCCATCTGCCGTCCACCTCGCTCCCAAGGTCTCCATTAATGGCGCCCAAGCCTCTGTTTAATGGCGTGGCTATGTCTCACTCGACTGAGATTTAAGAGAGAGAAAAGAAATTTGAAAGTACGGATCTTGATGTAAGATCCGATGGACCTATATAGCATCTACTGCGACTTATAGCAAGACTGATGAATATATAAGGACGATTTTTTTATCAAAGAAGGGCTTGCCCCTTCCGATTTTCATTACTGAAAACCACCACAATTCACAAGAAGTTCAGCACAACTCCAGCCTAACACGAAGGACTAAAAGCTACCAGATTGAAATCGCAACATCCCAAGAGGCCAACAAAGGCCAAACATCCGCGCTAGAACCCAACATTTCACAACCGACGACACAATCCACATCCTAAATTGATTATTACATCAAAAGAAACCAGGAAACTAAAGGAAGCCCAGCAGCAACTAGAAGAACAGCAACACCATGGCCGCCACAGCAAGAGTTTTCTTCATTCCAACCTCGCAACATTGATCTTCCACAGAAAGATAAGGACGATTAATTGTCTTAAATAATTAGAAAGATAAATAAAAAAGCCACATGTGGCGACGCCCAAAATACACAAGGGGAAAAGAAGAAGGAAGACAAGGATCTGCCTCGCTGATCTCTACTTTCTCGATGCGTTGCTGCAGGCCGCGGGAACTAGTCTCTGCAGTGAGCGGCGATGAGCTCTTTCGTGTCCTCAAGACGCTGCTTTAGAACATCCATGGATTCCTCCACCAGCCTTTGGTGCTCGTTGCGGAGCATGTCATTCTCGTCCATAAGTTTCTTGACGATGACGCCGGTCCTCATCAACAAGGCACTGGTCTCCTCCTGCTGGTCTGAACTTCGGACGATCTTCTCCCTCAGCAGGTCGCGCTCGGCCCAGAGCCTCTCATTGGCCTCCCTTAGTTGTCGGATGACGCCGGTAGCCCGTTCAAACGAGGCTTTCATGTCGTCCTGCAACCTCACCCAGCCGGAGATCTGATCCATCTGGCTATGGACGATTGCATGCATGCACCTATAACAGTCGTCGCCTGCCCGCGAGAAATTTTCCCAGGCCGCCGCGGCGTGGCGGGACACCTCTGCTGCATTCGCGGCACCGCGGGACATCTCTCCTACTACCGCGGTGTCGCCGGACCAGTCTGCTGCATCGACGGCGTGGCGAGACCTTCGTGCTGCTTCAGCGGCACGGCAGGGCCTCTATGCTGCTACTTCCGTGCGGCGGAACATGTCGGCTGCTCTTGCAGCGAGGCGGGACATCTCTCGTGCTTCCGCTTCTGATGTCTACTACACAACCTTCTTCTTGTAGACGTTGTTGGGCCTGCAAGTGCACAGGTTTGTAGGACAGTAGCAAATTTCCCTCAAGTGGATGACCTAAGGTTTATCAATCCGTAGGAGGCGTAGGATGAAGATGGTCTCTCTCAAACAACCCTGCAACCAAATAACAAAGAGTCTCTTGTGTCCCCAACACACCCAATACAATGGTAAATTGTATAGGTGCACTAGTTCGGCGAAGAGATGAAGATACAAGTGCAATATGGATGGTAGATATGGGTTTTTGTAATCTGAAAATATAAAAACAGCAAGGTAACTAATGATAAAAGTGAGCATAAACGGTATTGCAATGATAGGAAACAAGGCCTAGGGTTCATACTTTCACTAGTGCAAGTTCTCTCAACAATAATAACATAGATAGATCATATAACAATCCCTCAACACGCAACAAAGAGTCACTCCAAAGCAACTAATAGCGGAGAACAAACAAAGAGATTATGATAGGGTATGAAACCACCTCAAAGTTATCCTTTCTGTTCTATCTATTCAAGAGTTCGTAGTAAAATAACATGAAGCTATTCTTTCCGCTCAATCTATCATAGAGTTCATACTAGAATAACACCTTAAGACACAAATCAACCAAAACCCTAATGTCACCTAGATACTTCATTGTCACCTCAAGTATCCGTGGGCATGATTATACGATATGCATCACACAATCTCAGATTCATCTATTCAACCAACACAAAGTACTTCAAAGAGTGCCCCAAAGTTTCTACCGGAGAGTCAAGACAAGAACGTGTGCTAACCCCTATGCATAGGTTCATGGGTGGAACCAGCTAGTTGGTCACCAAAACATACATCAAGTGGCACATGATATCCCATTGTCACCACAGATAAGCACGACAAGACATACATCAAGTGTTCTCAAATCATTAGAAGTCAATCCGATAAGATAACTTCAAAGGGGAAAACTCAATCCATTACAAGAGAGTAGAGGGGAAGAAACATCATAAGATCAAACTACAATAGCAAAGCTCGGGATACATCAAGATCGTGCCATAGAGGGAACACGAGAGAGAACACGAGAGAGAGAGAGAGAGATCAAACACATAGCTACTGCTACATACCCTCAACCCCGAGGGAGAACTACTCCCTCCTCATCATGGAGAGCGCCGGGATGATGAAGATGGCCACCGGTGATGGATCCCCCCTCCGGCAGGGTGCCGGGAAGGGCTCCCGAGATTTTTTTTGGTGGCTACAGAGGCTTTCGGCTGCAGAACTCTTGATCTATCTTGATATTCGATTTTTTTTAGGGTACGTAGGCTTATAGGGGCGAAAGAAGTCGGTCGGGGGAGCCTTGAGGGGCCCACGAGAGGATAGGGTGCACCCAGGGGGGTGGGCGCGCCCCCCTATCTCGTGGCTTCCTCGATGACCCCTGGCTTGCACTCCAAGTCTCCTGTATCATAATCTTTCCAAAAATCACGCTGCCGAAGGTTTCATTCCGTTTGGACTGCGTTTGATATTCCTTTTCTTCGAAATACTGAAACAGGCAATAAAATAGCAATATGGGATGGGCCTCCGGTTAATAGGTTAGTCCCAAAAGTAATATCAAAGTGTATAATAAAGCCCATAATCTTTCAAAACAGATAATAAAATAGCATGAATGCTTCATAAATTATAGATACGTTGGAGACGTATCAACATCCCCAAGCTTAATTCCTGCTCGTCCTCGAGTAGGTCAATGATAAAAGAAAGAATTTATGAAGTGTGAATGCTAGAGGTGCACAAGTTTGATCAATGATAATTTCAATCACCTTTACTAGCATCAATATATGTCATAACAGTAGTTCATCTCATAAAACTATTCATAATCAAGTAACAAGCTATTCACATGTTAAAGCATAGACCATAAAGTTTCTTGAAAACTAGCAAACTTCATTCTTAGTCATCAAACAATTGCAATTCATCCTATTTTTAGGAAGGGTCTATGTCAGAGCTTTGATTTAGCAAACTTCACATACTCAACTATCATATAGTCTTCTACAATTGCTAACACTCACACAATACTAGTGGGTCCAAAGTTTTAATTGAACACAGAGAAAGATTGGGGCTTATAGTGTTGCCTCCAAACATATTCACCTTTGGGTGATGTCAACAATAATAGTTCATGCTAACTTACATCCAATTGGATATATATATCAGGATCACCCCAACACAAAGTGCTTGCCAAAGGATAAAATGAAAAAGGGAAAGGTGAAGATCACCTTGACTCTTGCATAAAGTAAAAGACATAAAGTAAAAGATAGGCCCTTTGCAGAGGGAAGCACGGATTTGCAGAGGTGCCAGAGCTTGATTTTGAAATAGAGATAAATAATTTTGAGAGGTATGATCTCAATATCAACATAACAACCAAGAGTTCCCAATATCTTCCATACTACATACATTATAGGCGGTTCCCAAACAGAATGGTAAAAGTTTTTACTCCCCCTCCACCAACAATCATCAATCCATGGCCTGCCCGAAACAATGGGTGCCTCCAACTAACATCAAACCTGGGGGAGGTTTTTTTGCAATTATTTTTGATTTAATTTTGATCTTTTTGATCATGGGACTGGGCATCCCGGTTACCAGTCATTTTTCTCCTGAATGATGAGCGGAGTCCACTCATCTTGAGAATAACCCACCTAGCATGGAAGACACTGACAACCCCTAGTTGCTACATGAGCAATTCGGGCATACAAAACAGATTACAATTTGAAGGTTTAGAATTTGGCACATGCAAATTTACTTGGAACGGCAGGTAAATACCGCATATAGGTAGGTATAGTGGACACTCAAGGAAAAAACTGGGTTTAAGGATAATTGGAAGCACAAGTAGTATCTCTACTTGGTGCAAGGAATTTTGGCTAGCATGAGGGGGAAAGGCAAGCTCAACATGTTTGAATGATCCATGACAATATACTTTAACTGAGATGTGAGAAAACATAACCCATTATGTTGTCTTCCTTGTCCAACATCAACTCTTTAGCATGTCATACTTAATGAGTCCTCACAATTATAAAAGATGTCTATGATAATATATTTATATGTGAAATCTCTCTTCCTACAATATTGTTTTATGAATTGTTCAAATGACCAATACAATGCTTGCTAACCGTCAATAAATTTACAACCTCTACTTCTTAGATGTGAAGTCATTACTCCCCATGGGATAAGCAAATGAAACATATATAATTTCAGATTTATGACATTCAACTCATTCAACCATTTACTCATAGGATATAAGTGAAGCACGCGAGTAAATGACAAACTACTCCAAAAAGATATAAGTGAAGATCAATGAGTAGTTAAATAATTATGCAGTTATGTGAAGACTCTCTCTCATTTAAGAATTTCAGATCTTGGTATTTTATTCAAACAGAAAGCAAAACAAAATAAAATGGCATTGCAAGGGTAGCACAACTCATGTGAAGAAGCAAAAACTTAGGTTCAACCGATACTAACCGTTAATTGTAGAAGAAGAAAGGTGGGATGCCTACCGAGGCATCCTCAAGCTTAGATGCTTGACACTTCTTGAAATATTATCTTGGGGTGCCTTGGGCATCCCCAAGCTTGACCTTTTGTGTCTCCTTAATTCCTCTCATATCATGGTTTCTTTATTTCTCAAAAACTTCATCCACACCAAACTCAACAAGAACTTGTGAGATAGGTTAGTATAAACCAATGCAAAACCTTATCATTTTCTACTGTAACAAATAACTAAAATTATTATTCAACATTGCATACTAAATGTCTCTGCATATTTAATACTCCTATCCTCAAATAGAATCATTAAACAAGCAAGCATATGCAAACAATGCAAACATAACAGCAATATGCCAAAACAGTATAGTCTGTAAAGAATGCAAGATTCATCATACTTCCCTAACTCCAAAAATTATAAGAAAAATATTATGCTGTATAAGGTTTCTCAGATCTCATTATGAAAAAAGATTCAACATTATATCACTCTCTGACTTTTGTAGGGAATTTTTGCAACAGCGGTAAACTTTCTGTTTTCAAACAGCAACATGTATACTTGCAAAACAAGCATGGTAAAGGCTATCCTTGACATTTTTATTGAAAATAGAGATGCAAAACATTATTCTAAATAACAGAAAGGAAATACTAACAAAAGAAAATGACTCTCCAAGCAAAACACATAACATGTGGTGAATAAAAATATAGCTCCAAGTAAAGTTACCGATGAACAAAGACGAAAGAGGGGATGCCTTCCGGGGCATCCCCAAGCTTAGGCTCTTGGTTGTCCTTGAATATTACCTTGGGGTGCCTTGGGCATCCCCAAGCTTAGGCTCTGGCCACTCCTTATTCCATAGTCCATCGAATCTTTTACCCAAAACTTGAAAACTTCAACCACACAAAACTCAAAACAAAACTCGTAAGCTCCGTTAGTACAAGAAAACAAACCACCACTTTAAGGTACTGTAATTAACTCATTTTTATTGATATTTGTGTTAAACCTACTGTATTCCAACTTCTCTATGGTTCATACCCTTACATACTAGCCATAGATTCATCAAAATAAGCAAACAATGAAAACAGAATCTGTCAAAAACAGAACAGTCTGTAGTAATATGTATCAAACGTATACTTCTGGAAACCCACAAATTATGAAATAAACTGGTGTACCTGAGGAATTTGTCTATTAATCATCTGCAAAAAGAATCAACCTAAAAGCACTCTCTAGTAAAAAATGGCAGCTAATCTCGTGAGCACTAAAGTTTCTGTTTTTCACAGCATGGTCATAAAGACTTCACCCAAGTCTTCCCAAAGGTTCTACTTGGCACAAACACTAATTAAAACATGAAACCACATCTAACGAGAGGCTAGATGAATTATTTATTACTAAACAGGAACAAAAAGCAAGGAACAAAAATAAATTTGTGTTGCCTCCCAACAAGCGCTATCGTTTAACGCCGCTAGCTAGGCATGATGAAATGACGCTCACATAAAAGATAAGAATTGAAACATAAAGAGAGCATAATTAAGAATATGAATAGCATATTTAAGTCTAACCCACTTCCTATGCATACGGATTTTGTGAGCAATAATCAACTAGCATAGGATGGCAAAACAAGCATAGGATGGCAAAACAAGCATAACTTCAAGATTTTCAACACATAGAGAGGAAACTTGACATTATTGCAACTCCTACAAGCATATGTTCCTCTCTCATAATAATTTTCAGTAGCATCATGAATATATTCAACCATATAACCAGCACCTAAAGCATTCTTTTCATGATCTACAAGCATAGAAAATTTACTACTCTCCACATAAACAAATTCTTCTCATTCGGAATGGTACTGGGAGCAAACTCAACAAAATAATTATCATGTGAGGCATAATCCAATTGAAAACTAAAATCATGATGACAAGTTTCATGGTTATCATTATTCTTAATAGCATAAAGTCATCATAGTAATCATCATAGATAGCAACTTTGTTCTCATAATCAATTGGAACCTCTTCCGAAATAGTGGAATCATCACTAAATAAAGTTGACACTCTTCCAAATCCACTTTCATATTCATCACAATAAGATTCAATATCCTCCAAAATAGTGGGATCAATACTACCTAAAGTTGACACTCTTCCAAACCCACTTTCATAAATATAATCATCATAAATAGGAGGCATGCTTTCATCATAATAAATATTCTCATCAAAACTTGGGGGGACAAAAAATATCATATTCATCAAACATAGCATCCCCAAGCTTGTGACTTTTCATATCATTAGCATCATGGGTATTCAAAGAATTCATACTAATAACATTGCAATCATGCTCATCATTCAAAGATTTAGTGCCAAACATTTTATAGATTTCTTCTTCTAGCACTTGAGCACAATTTTCCTTACCATCATTTTCACGAAAGATATTAAGAAGATGAAGCGTATCAGACAAACTCAATTCCATTTTTTAGTAGTTTTCTTTTAGAAAATAAACTAGTGATAAAACAAGAAACTAAAAGACTCGATTGCAAGATCTAAAGATATACCTTCAAGAACTCACCTCCCCGGCAACGGCGCCAGAAAAGAGCTTGATGTCTACTACACAACCTTCTTCTTGTAGACTTTGTTGGGCCTGCAAGTGCACATGTTTGTAGGACAGTAGAAAATTTCCCTCAAGTGGATGACCTAAGGTTTATCAATCCGCAGGAGGCGTAGGATGAAGATGGTCTCTCTCAATCAACCCTGCAACCAAATAACAAAGAGTCTCTTGTGTCCCCAACACACCCAATACAATGGTAAATTGTATAGGTGCACTAGTTCGGCGAAGAGATGAAGATACAAATGCAATATGGATGGTAGATATGGGTTTTTGTAATCTGAAAATATAAAAACAGAAAGGTAACTAATGATAAAAGTGAGCGTAAACGGTATTGCAATGATAGGAAACAAGGCCTAGGGTTCATACTTTCACTAGTGCAAGTTCTCTCAACAATAATAACATAGATAGATCATATAACAATCCCTCAACATGCAACAAAGAGTCACTCCAAACCAACTAATAGCGGAGAACAAACGAAGAGATTATGGTAGGGTACAAAACCACCTCAAAGTTATCCTTTCTGTTCTATCTATTCAAGAGTTAGTAGTTAAATAACATGAAGCTATTCTTTCCGCTCAATCTATCATAGAGTTCATACTAGAATAACACCCTAAGACACAAATCAACCAAAACCCTAGTGTCACCTAGATACTCCATTGTCACCTCAAGTATCCGTGGGCATGATTATACGATATGCATCACACAATCTCAGATTCATCTACTCAACCAACACAAAGTACTTCAAAGAGTGCCCCAAAGTTTCTACCGGAGAGTCAAGACAAGAACGTGTGCCAACCCCTATGCATAGGTTCATGGGCGGAACCCGCAAGTTGGTCACCAAAACATACATCAAGTGGCACATGATATCCCATTGTCACCATAGATAAGCACGGCAAGACATACATCAAGTGTTCTCAAATCATTAGAAGACACAATCCGATAATATAACTTCAAAGGGGAAAACTCAATCCATTACAAGAGAGTAGAGGGGGAGAAACATCATAAGATCCAACTCCAATAGCAAAGCTCGGGATACATCAAGATCGTGCCATAGAGGGAACACGAGAGAGAGAGAGATCAAACACATAGCTACTGGTACATACCCTCAGCCCCGAGGGTGAACTACTCCCTCCTCGTCATGGAGAGCGCCGGGATGATGAAGATGGCCACCGGTGATGGATCCCCCCCCGGCAGGGTGCCGGGAAGGGCTCCCGAGAGGTTTTTGGTGGCTACAGAGGCTTGCGGCGGCGGAACTCCCGATCTATCTTGATATTCGATGTTTTTAGGGTACGTAGGCTTATATAGGTGAAAGAAGTTGGTTGGGGGAGCCTCGAGGAGCCCACAAGAGGGTAGGGCATGCCCAGGGGATGGGCGCGCCCCCCTGTCTCGTGGCTTACTCGATGACCCCCCAGCTTGCACTCCAGGTCTCCTGGATCATAATCTTTCCAAAAATCACGCTGCCGAAGGTTTCATTCCGTTTGGACTCCATTTGATATTCCTTTTCTTCAAAATACTGAAACAGGCAATAAAACAGCAATATGGGCTGGGCCTCCGGTTAATAGGTTAGTCCCAAAAGTAATATAAAAATGTATAATAAAGCCCATAATCATTCAAAACACATAATAAAATAGCATGAATGCTTCATAAATTATAGATACGTTGGAGACGTATCAGCTTCCATGCTCGCCTCTCCTTGGTGGCAATCTCTCGACCCAGAACTCACGCTGGCCATGGCAGATGCAGGGGAAGGATGCTGAATGACTTGTTTGTTTTTGTGGATGATGAGTTGAGGAGGAATGTGCAATCATCTTGGCATACTAGTATTTACAACCGAGTACTAATACGCTTCTAAGTGGGAAACCGTTTAGGTTGTGATCGGTGTGAATAGATTTGCAATTCAATATAGCATGGTACTAATACGCTCCTAAGTGGGAAACCGTTTAGGTTGTGATCGGTGTGAACAGGTTTGCAATTCAATATAGCATGGAGTAATTTGGAATGTGACGAGACGCAAGCTCAAATTTTTTTGACGGTTCTAGTTTCGAAGTGCGGCACTATTCTCGAATGGCGTTACGTGGGCATGTGTTCTTAGCCGTGGTGTACTTTTTCTATTGTGTACATGCAATAACTGGCACCGTCGTATACATATGTTACGGTTAATGGGGCATTCGAGAGGAATAGCCGCGTGGCACGCTCTAGGCTAGTCTTTTTTCAGACGCATTAAGCCTATCTCTCGGGACTTCTCGCACGCACCATCGTGCCACCCACAAAAACTTGTACTCTGAGTTTAGTACGTTATACAAGAAGAGAAGAGGTGCACGCACGCACTCGTCCTCTCACACACGCGTCTGTTTTTTCTCAAAAAGGAGGATGATGACCCCCGACCTCTGCATCGGGGAGTCACACACGCATCTGTAGCTACGAATTTTAGTGTTCTCAACCATCCGATTGGCTCTATCATGGATGTACCTATATACTAAAACATGTCTAGACACATCTATATTTTGACAAATGGAAGGCATGTATTGTGGAATGGAGGGAGTGCTTGTCATCAAAATGGATAAAAAGGGACGTATCTAGAACTAAAATACGTCTACATACATCTCCTTTTATCCATTTTGATGACAAGTAGTACTTCTTACCCAAAGGAACTTTATATCCAACAGACACAAAATATCCGTTCGACTGTTGGAAATTACTGATCTGATGTCGAAGTAATTGTTGCATCGCCACCAAAACCCACCATTTCTTAAGCTAAAGTAGACCAAGGTAATCCCTATATTAGCATATTACTAAGATAAATAGAAGGCACTATAGAAACATTTAGGACATGAGCTTGTCAATCTGAATGTGGAGGGACACCAGCTTAGCCCCGGCCAGCAGCTTGGGCGGAACTGTCAAGAAGGTCAGCTCCTTCACGTCGACGTCGCCGGGATCCTTGCTACTTGTCACCTCCATTTCCACCTTGATGGCGTCGGTCATGCCTTTCAGCTCCCCCGGCGGGCCGTTCTCCCATAGCTTGGCCATGTAGTGCGGCAGTGGGGACGCCCCCGCTCTGATGCAGATGACCGACACGGTGATAGGCGCGTCGATGTCAAGCACGCCGCCGACTAAGAAAAACGCACGGCCGTCCTCCTCCGCGAACAGCAAGAGCCGTGGCTCTGAGTGTGGCACTTGCAGCTGGAGCACCTTACCGTACTGGATCCTCTGCACGGGCATGGGATGCACGGTGTTGATGTGGTGGTAGAGCGCTGGCGGCGGGCCTTCGTAGCCACAGACGGGCATGGGGCATTTGCAGGGCGTGAACGGACACATGCTCTGGTGATCGGCGAGCTTGTGGTAAGTGATGTAGAGCCCACAGTCTTCGTGCAGGCACTCCACCCTTAGCGACGAAAGGACGGAGTCCACCGCCGTGTTCTGCACGTCGAAGTCAGCGCCATGCTCGCACTTCTGGCACTTCCGCTGGTTCCTGGGGCGCTCGACGCGGCAGTCCGCGCAGGCCAGGTGCCCTCCCTTGCACTGTAAAAATCAATCGAACATCACATCAATCAAGAAACATGCACCTTGCTCAATCAGCCGAATGGACGAGGTGTATTCAAACCTCATACACTGGAGGCATCAAGGGGCGGAGGCACAAGGGGCAGTGGAGCACGGTGAGGTCCATCGAGACCTTAGAGAGCTCCATCGTCCGGTCCTGTTCGGTCTGCATGATCTCGCCCTCCTCGTGCACAACCATCTCTCGACTTGGGCCGGGGCATTACAAAGCTTTACCGTCACATATTTTATACTAATTCAAGGTGCATTAAATCAACACATGAAAGTATCAAAAGGAGAGTCATGACATGCATGCATGCGTTGTAATTAATGCATCGGTAAAAGCTAATTATTGAAATATATCGAGTGCAATGCTTTGATGTGTCGCGTCAACTCGTACATCAATGAGAAGTTTTATTATCCTCTCCCTCGCGGACTTAACTGCACCTGCCTATGGCTGTATGACAGGTTGGCCACACACCTGTCGGGCCCACGGTCAGACACGCAAAAGGCAGGAGCATCCCTCCTTCGCCCATGAGCATGGTGGCTTGCAAGACTAGGGGAAGCTTTCCCTACACGCTCTCCCTCCCGCCCGCGGTGGACAGGCAGCAGTTCAATCGGTGTCAGATGGCTAGAAGCATACTGTAGTACTCCTCCAGTGCAGTAGTACTCCATCATTGTTCGACTTCCCGAAGAATCGAAGAGCCAAGCGCAGCCCGGACGCTCGTGTGGCAGTTTCATGTGTAGAGTAGTCTAGGATAGCATGTACCGTGCATGTAAGCTTAAAATCGTTGGGGTCGGCTCCATGCTATGTGGCCATCTCGAAGTTTAAGAAAAATTAAAATAATCTTCTGGCCCTACCTGTCACCCTGGTGATTGTAGTTTGCCCGCTCATCTGGTAAAGACAGGAATATATATTTTAATTTGATTTTTTTCAAAAAGGGGGGATGCCCCGGCCTCTGCATCAGAACGATGCATACGGCCACATATATTTTAATTTGTGGTGGGTAAATGTTAGAGGTTGCAGCAAATATATTGTACACTGCGGGTCTTTCAGCCAAGTTTAGAGGCAAGCATGCGGGGCCAGTGCTATGATGTGTCGCATCAACTCGTACAACGAGGAGAAGCTTGATTTTACTACACGCCTTCTCCCTCGCCCATGCGCGCGGTTACTCGCAAACGAGGAGAGGCTTTTGCTTAGTAGTACTTCTACAACAAGCTATTCATCCCGCTCGCGGTGGACGGACATGCAGCAGTAGATTCGACACTGTAGAAGCAGTAGTAGTAACATCATTGTTTGTCTTCTCGAAGAGGCAAAGAGCCAAGCGCAAACCGAACGTTGCAGTTGCAAACATTGGAGCATGCATATAGCCAGGCTCTTGCATGAGACAAAATTGCTATGTGAGCCCACTATTGTACTAGTACGTACAACTACTTTCTAGTATAGCCCTGTAAACCAGAAAGGAGTATTTGCCCTTCTAGAGATTTCAATAAGTGACTAGACTACACCGAGACAGAGTACATATGGAGCAAAATGAGTGAATCTGCACTGTAAATAAATACATACTAGTTCTATCGTTTTCCTCTCCGAGGTGCACAATATTGAGTATACTGACTAGTCTCTTTTTGACACGCATTTACGCTTTTTTGACATGGTACAGACGCAAGCGCTCATATACACGCGCATACACTCACCCCTATGAATGCACACACACACGGCACTATCATCTTGAAATTTATGAAGTCACCATAGGCACCTCGTCATCGACGGGTTCATAGGTGCTTGAATGCCAAGGAGGGAGAGGGTAGCGGTTCCCGAGACGTTGAACGGTCAATGATGCATCCTCAATTACATGCAGAGGGAATTAAATGGAGAAGCAGAATAAAGCCAGCACGATGTGAATGCAACAGAGTTTGGACTCTCATATAATAAAGGCGCTCCACCACTCGAATCCATCTACTCCCAAGTCTCTGCGCAACACTACTCACTCAAATCCAAGACCAAGTGACCAGGAGCCACAAGCACTTATGGAGGCGATGGACGCGAGCGGCAGTCGGCTGTGCCAAATCATCCAAGGTGCCGGCCTGCGGCCCCGCACCGCGCAGCGTTTCCAGACGGTGCTAGCGACCGCAGGCATCATAGCCCTTGCCGACGCCGGCTTCGCCTCTCGCATGGACAATCTTGCCGCAAGTTCACCGCCCTCAAGAAGCACGTGGACGACCTTGTCGTACTTCTCCAACCCGCGCGCCCAGGCTCATTGCCTTCCACCCTCATCGTCCTCCATGGTGACAAACTCTTTCAAGCCCTGGTGGCCCTGCAGGTGCCGGAGGTCGTGACGAAGAATGCGCACCTCGAGGCCGCGCTCGCCGCGCAGCGCCTCGCCATGCAAGAAACCGTCGACCTGCACATCCACGTCTACGAGGAAATCGTCTACATGGCCACTACAAGGCAAGCGAGGACAGAAAGACGTTGGCCTTCTTCCAATGGCTGGAATCCTTGGACGCCATTGTTCACAAGCACGTCGACCTGGCCATGAAAGCCGTTGCTACTTAGGCGCCGTTCGGTGGGCCGGCGCCCTGAGTCGAGGAGGTGGACGTCGTCGATGGATGCATCTCTTCTTCTTTCCTCCTGTAACCAGCACTGCATCGCCTCGTGGCCTTAATGTTTTAATAGTATAGTACTCCCTCCGTTCCCAAATATAAGTCTTTCTAAAGATTCCAGCAAGTGACTACTACATACGGAGAGAAATGAGTGAATCTACACTCTAAACTATGTCTACATACATCTGTATGTTGTATTCCATTTGAAATAGTATCTAAAAAGGCGTATATTTATGAACGGAGGGAGTGTATATGGCATTTTTATTCTAGTCGTAACATTTTCACTGTGAGGTGGGGCCGCAGTTGAGCAAACCCACCCCGCCCACCGGGCGTCGACCGAGTTTAGAATTAGAGCATCCACAGTGTGCACTTTTGCTGCCTCTATAGCTGCCTCTAAGCCTTTAGAGGCTGCCTTTATACATTGCATGAGGTTGCCTCTAACAAAAAATCCTTGGCATCGCCTCTAAGATAAGAAGCTGCCTCTAAGCTTTTGTTTCAATTAAAATACTCATCTGTCCCTACATGTCATCCACTTTGTTGAGTCTCCCAACTGAAAAGTGATTCAGATATCAACTTGGTTATTGTTTTTGTGGGACCGCTATAGAGGCTGCACTCAAATGCCATACATTGTAGCATTTTTGACTAACCTTAGAGGCAGCAATGTGGACCCCAGCTTAGAGGCAATGCTGCCTCCAACCACTGTGGATGCCCTTAGAAGAGGGAAACAAGGGAGGAGAGCTAGCTGTAGCACGGACGTTGTTGCCAGACGGGACTCGTGTTTATAGAATAGGAGTACTGAGCACTCGTGCCTCTTTTTTTTTGAGGGAAAAATTAGTCGTATGTGTAGTACCACTAGTTGGGTGCGTGCGACCTATAGCTATCATCACTTTAGGTCTCCTTTTCGAACCGCGGCTACGCTTCACAGTACATATTTTTTCACGCATTTATCCTCCTATATGTACTCCTAGGCTATTTCCACGTGCTCCCATTCGCCGACATGTGGGACATAGAGCATCTGGGTCGTAGTGCATGCACGACTCAGAGCATATGCCGGGGTACTTTACATTTTAGACCTCACGAATTACATGCAAACCCCCCGTAGAAGAATAAATAAATGAATGAATTACTACATGAAACCGGATTATTTTCGTCGAAACCGGAGCACGTTCATTAAATTTTGGACATAACACGTTTATAAAAAATGACCGGACCTAAACCAGTCTAAGGGCCTCTTTGATTTTTCCCGTAAAAAAAGGGCCACTTTGATTCGCAGGATACTGAAAACACAAGAATGGGGAAAGTATGATGGCGATGAATCGAGACGAGGAGAACTCTAACTCAGTTAGAGGTTAGAGTTAGATTCTAACCCTGAACTAACTCTAAACCAAAGAGGTGTATGGATGGCAGGGTTAGATTGACAATAAATGCTCTTTCTCAATCATTTGACTACTTTGGATCCTATTTCCTGCCGGATTTGGTGTGGCCGGCTCTTCTGTTGCCTCCTCCCGCTCACAATTGACATAAACGAACCATCTATACAAATCAAGCATGCAAAATATGATAATTTTTACTTTGTCCATACAAATGAGATATCCACTTAAACATACAAGTCGTCAATCAAGCTTCACAAAATAAAAAAAACACTTCATGAAACAAAGCATGAGCTAACTCATCATGGAAGTCATTCACGATAGGGAGGGAGCCCGAATCCCCTCACGCACCGAGGGAGGAGCTCACCATCGTCGCTCTGGAGGAAGGCTCTATAGAGCCCAAGCCCCAGGAACCCCTCTTACGCTGGCCCTTGCAAGTTGAGGTCGACACCGGCATGGGTAGCAGGGCCGCTTGCCGCTGACTGGGAACTTAATCTTTGGGCCTCTAGAAATAATGCAAGCCTGTAACTAAAATACCTAGAAAGGTGAACTGAATCTTTGGGCCTCTAGAAATAATGCAAGCCTGAAACTGAAATACCTAGAAAGGTGAATTGAATCTTTGGGCCTCTCGAAATAATGCAAGCCTGAAATTGAAATACCTAGAAAGGTGAACTGAATCTTTGGGCCTCTAGAAATAATGCAAGCCTGAAACTGAAATACCTAGAAAGATGAACTGAATCTTTGGGCCTCTAGAAATAATGCAAGCCTGAAATTGAAATACCTAGAAAGGTGAACTAAATCTTTGGGCCTCTAAAAAGATTTATTACCTCCTCAAGCAGCATCAAACAATTCCATGCGTGCACCACAAATCTATACCAACTTCGATCAGGATCTACTTTTCAAAATCAGAATTAGTGCTAGAGCAAGCAAGATCAATAATATGGCTGTGAGACATAGAAGGAACGAACAAACTCACCCCTCTCGCGACCTCCCTGGTAGATGCGCCTTCTCCGCACACGACAGAGGGAGAAAAACGACTGGTGAAGGGGGAGCAGGGTGACCTTTGAACGCCGGAGGGAGAGGGCGGCCGGAGTAGGGCGGTGGAGGACGGAAGGAGAGGGCGGCCGGAGGAGAGAGAGTGCGAGCGGCGCTTGGGCGGGCGGCCCTATGGGGAAGAGAGAGCAGTTGTGCAAGAGGGGGGAGTGATCTGGTGCGGGCATGGGAGATTTTTTTTTAGTTCTCTTTTACTGGGCCCGAGGATAACTAACCCAATTAGAACCTCTCCACGGGGCTAGTTTTTTAGCTGGGTTAGAGCAAACTAGCTCAAACTAACCCCTCTTGTTTCAATAATTCGAGGCTATTTCAACCCAAACTAGCTCTAACTCAGGGATCCAAACAAAAGAGGAGTGTTACTGTACATGCTACAGTGTGGACCGTAGCACATTGTTTTTTATGGCCATATCACCACATTGTTTTCTACTGCTGGTTCACTGGGCTACCGTGGTTCGCACTGCTGGTTCACTAGGCTGCCGTGGTTCGCACTGCTGGTTCTCTGGGCTGCCGTGGTTCGCACTCCTCCGACCTGAGTAGTACTCTCTCCGTTCCTAAATATAAGTCTTCGTAGATATTTCACTGTGGACCACATATGGATGTATATAGATGCATTTTATGTGTAGATTCACTCATTTTTCTCGGTATGTCGTCCATAGTGAAATCTCTCCAAAGACTTATATTTAGGAACGGAGGGAGTAGTATAGTACTAGTATATACCGTATCATTCTTTGCTCCTTCTTACTACTCCGACATGTGGGAGAGCCAGCATCCGGGTCGACGTGTCATGCACCAGATTAGAGCGTGGAACGAAAGGGGGGCATCACCCCGGTCGGAGCACCAGTAATTCATGACTATAGTGAGTGGTCATATCACAAGTCTTTCCAGCAGTAACGCGCCGTCAAATTGCACAGCCCGACCTTTCCAGCAGTATGTTTGAGAATCCGCCACTTGCTCACCCTCCTCGCCTCTCTATCAAACCGCCTACCTGAAAACTGTCTCGCGTACTTCCCGGGAAAAGCCCCATCCTCAACTTTTAACTATGCGAAAATAGTTCGAGCTTGTTTGTTCTATATAAATACAGTACTTATTGTATGTTTATTCACCAGTGGGGTTGTTCAATGAATGGAGGGGCAGGGAGCACAAGTGAACAATACTGTAGTACTACTAGTAGTAAGTAGGAGTCGTACAGTAGTCACCTTAAATAGAGAGTTTCTTTTCTTTAATGCCACATACACAAATTGAAATGCTTGTTGTGGAGAGAAAAAATATAATCACTCCACTATATATGGACGCAGGGGCCTGAGCGCTTGCTTTACTAGGGCTGCTCTCTTCATTCTCTCATCCTCTCCAGATATAAACAAGACAGCGGTAGCGACATTTTCTCTCTGCTCACCACTAGTCATAGATCTGGCCGGATCCCTTCGGCCAGTGTGTGTAGAGGACTAAAAGGTGCATCGTTCACGCGGTCATCACCACCGAGAAACCCACAGCTGCCGGAGGGGCCCGATCCTCTGCCCGTGCTGTTCTCTCCAACACAGCGCCGGCTCGGGAGGTCCTCCGACCCTTCTTCCTCCCTACCATATTGTCCGCAGATTCGACCTGCCGCCGCCGACATACCGGCGACCCTCATGTATAAGTTCTTCGAAAGAGGCCTTGCTCTACTGCCCCAGCTCCCCACGTGTCTGCATGTGCATCTTTTTCTACTCCCATCAGCTCTTCCAAAGCCACCTAAATTTTTAGTACTATTAGAGGTAAAGCTACTTCATGCATTCAAATATAGGGCTTTGTTCAAACAACGAAGAAAGGTGGGAAAGTTGTAGCATGAATCTAGGACTTGATTCAAAGAGGAAATAATATGGTGAAAGTAGTAGAGACCGGATACCCAACCGGTCTCTTGGTTGAAAAGGGAAATAATGGGAAAACGCAGTACAAACTGGATAAGGAACAAATCTATTATTGGTTGAAAAAGGATAGAAAGTGGCGGCTGGTGGACAAGTCAATAGAGTATGTCCAGGATTAGATTTGCTGCCATCACATGGTAAAAGGTCTCCAGGATTAGATTTGCTGCCCTCACATAGTAAAAGGTCTCAGGATTAGATTTGCTGCCCTCACATAGTAAAAGGTCTCAGGATTAGATTTGCTGCCCTCACATAGTAAAAGGTCTCCAGGATTAGATTTTCTGCCCTCACATAGTAAAAGGTCTCCAGGATTAGATTTGCTGCCCTCACATAGTACAAGGTCTCCAGGATTAGGTTTGCTGCCCTCACATAGCATGAACAAACTCAGCATCACCACTTTATGCCTCCTTGTAGGTACATTGTGCTGATGCGTCCACTGTCGCATGTCCTTATACCAACCTTTTGCTGTTGTTAATGTAAGGGCGCATGTAAAATGAAGCGATCACACTGTTACCTTACGGACATGTCTAACCAGTGTTATTGTTAATCTAATGCCTCTAGTGATAAGATGCAATTAAACTGTGTTACAAATGGCACTCCTGCTGTTTTCCCCAGTATGATAAGTAAGTTGCTCCTTTACGCTGCTGAGTGTCCTAGTGTCCCCATGGTCCCATGCCCTTAAACCAACTCTTTAGCTGCTGTTTATTTACTGTGTCTGGTAAACAAGCAATGCCACCATTAACGTAATCCCATATTTGAGGAATCTCATTGTTGATCATAATGCTTCTGGTAACATGAAGCATTGCTGACGTTTTAAAATTTCTACTGTCCTTGTGTGATTGCCATGAACATAATTAAGATGCTTCTTTTCATTTTGTAGATGTTTCGTATATTATTATTTACCAGCAACTGTTTACTTTCTATCTTTTTGTGCAGTTAGGGATATCCATTTCACCTTGTTGCTATTGTGACCTTTTGATGAACTGCACAAAACACTTTTTTTTGGAATGAGTGTCTTGTGCAGTTCAACTAAAATGTCACGTGGGAAACATCTCTCAATTTTGGTGGAACTGCACAAAATGGTGATTGGAGTTTCCAAAATCTTCGTCAAGTTCTGCTGGTAATCTCGTGCAACATTTTATTAGCCTTTGCAAGAGGAGCCGTCACTGTCACCATAATGGCACTTATTTTAGTGGAACTGCACAAAAGGATAAGAAAATTATAGTTGCACCTTACATGAGCCGGACAGCCAACCTTAATGTTCCTCAATTTTAGTGCAACTACTAAAGAAGAACCTGCCAGCTCACGAGAGCAAGTACTTCTTGCTAGTTGAATGATGCAATCTTTTCTTCATTTCAGGTGAACTGCAGAAAAAGGTGCATGAATTGAATCATGGAACTCCAGGCAGACCTCACCCTAGTGGAGCTGCAGGTTGAATTCAAGGAGGCCACTATTAAAGCGAAATCATGCTCTCCTGTCTCCTTGTTTTTTCTTTTCAAACAGGAATACTCAACTACAGATGTTGTGGCGGTCAAGAGCATTCGCCAAGTTATTCGATTGTATGACATGGCTAGCCAAGATGGATTTAATCCCGATATTCACTTTATCAAAAGGCTCTAATGGGTTGGTTCTGAATCTTGCAAGCTGGGAATCAATGAGATGTGTAGGCATCGTTGTTGTACTTATTATTTGAATCTTATTTGTTGGTTCTGAATCTTGCAAGCTGGGAATCAATGAGATGTGTAGGCATCTTTGTTGTACTTATTATTTGGATCTTATTTGTTGGTTCTGAATCTTGCAAGCTGGGAAACACGACATGATGATTCAGAGGACAACAACCATAACAAAAAGTTCAAACTTGGTAGTATTATCTTTGTGAAAGTGCGACAAATGTGCTGATCATGTGCGTCCTGAGAATAATAATTCTAATTGTTGTGCATGTTGATCCCGTGGCACTGATAGAATGAGCCAATGCATTGCTTGTTTTAAGTATAAATTTCTATTAAAGCTAATTAAATTTAAGTAAAGTGACCACTAACTCCTGTTATTACAGTACCAATACAGACCCGCTCGTGAACCGACGTTTGGCCAAAGAAGGTTTCTTAATGGAGGCGTTTGAATGCGCCGAGGGTGCATCTTCTGCCGGGCGTGCAGCGGACGAGGGAGGGGTAGTAACTGTTGTCGCCTGTACACACTCAGCTTACTGTTGAATCCAGTTCCCCAAGAGCTGAAAAACAAACTGTTGCCGCCGCCTACACACTCGTTCACTCGAAGAGACTCCAATGGCAATCTGAGGGGTGAGCCTACTGTATATGTACTTCAGCAAGGAGTTCCCCTTTGAGTTCGCCGTTCAGTCCTATGGCTGCACCAAGTTGAATGTGATGTACACCAATGATACGGACTCAGTGAAGCTCTGCCTCGCCTAAGTCCTATGGCTGCACCAGGTTCTGGAGCATTTGCCCGTTTCATCGGCAGCACCGACTGCACCTTCGCTACGGTGGAGAGAAGGAAGAACGCGACGATTCGGAATCTGGTGCAACAAGCTTGGCGACATCCAGAAGCAATACAAGATCATCAGCAATGGGCAGGAGAAGGACTCCGTGGTTGACCTCGCTGAGACCATCATCGACCCCTGATACGCCAACATGAAAGAAGACGACCTGAACACGTGGGAGGTACCTCTGAATCTAGCCTACATAACCTACACGGCCAAGGACGCATACACATGCTACGACATGTACAGGCAGATCTTGGACATGAGGGGTGTCTGCTTCCCGTAACCGACGAGTACACGGACAGCCGCATCATCATGATCAAGCGTGTCATGAAGGTCTAGATGTTGTACTTTATCTGTTTATAAGCACCTTTATCATCTGAGTGTTTCATGCATTAACCTATGTGTTGTAATTATCTGTTTTGCCTGAAATATTTCTTTTAAGAACCCATTAACCTGATTGCTTTTTTTAGTGGCTATTTGCTTATGTATGTAACTAGCTCACTTATCCGTTAAAAAAAACTAGTTCACTTGGCTGTCGTGCTTTGAATCTCCTTCCTCCCAACATATTCCCCTCCTCAGGTGGACCCAAGAGGTCTCTGAATTTTCTCCCACTTTCTTTTTCAATGTAAACTGAGTTTTCTCCTAGTACGTTTCCCTAGAACCAACTCAACTGTCCCACGTCTAGCCTAAAGACTAATAATACCCCACGTACTATTAACTCATCAAATTAAAATGATATCTTATTTCGTAAGTTGAAAGCTCTTACAAAATAATAATAATAATAATTGTTTATACAATACTTGGCAAGTTAACTCCTAGTGATTGCATACATAAGCTTGCAAAGATTTTACTGACCAATGTAGTAATAGACATGCAATCATGTGTTTATGTTTTTATAACATTTCTCCGTCTAGCCCAACATGATACTTTCACCCAGCCCAGCAAGTAAGCGGATTTCGAGAAAAATGCAAATGGGATTTAAACGGGCTACGTAGATGCTACATCGTTGTTTCACCCAGTCCACCAAATGGACTAAAAAAATAAATGGACTGGCTGACATGTGGGCCAGTAGGTCGAAGCCTAAGAAGGCGTTATATTTACATCCAACGGTCGATATTCTTCTTCAATCTCTCGTTTTCTTCCCCAAGTGCTGCCGGAACCGCCCGCTCCAACCTTCGGCGTCCAACAGCGTTGTTTTGCGCTCCTCAGAGAAATGCTACCCCGCCGACGGCCAGGCCATCCCTCCACCCCGCACCTCCTGTTATTCTCTGCCAAGTGTAGGCCCACCCCACACCCGAACCAGTCAAGTTTCCCACTCCTCTCCGTCTGCGACTCCACTACCGTGTCTTCCCCATCTCTGGTCGTTTCAGTCTTGGGCCTCGCCATCGTCCACCGCCTCGGTGCGCTCGGCGTGGCGTGGTCAACATACGAGAGTCATCGGAAGAGGACTGTACGTGGAGATCCTGACGGCTGGGACCCACGAGGTCCATGGTCGCAGGCAAGGAAAGTTACTCCTTATTACGAACTGTACGTGGACTGTATGTGGGAAGGGCTTCTGTGTTTCGCGAAAGAAACGTTCCCCCCGCTGATAGGTCGGTCCCACCAGCTATATCTTCGCATGCAAGGAAGTGCCTCCTTATTACGCACAAAAAAATAAATACTCCCCCTGTTAGCTGGGACCCAGTATAGTGGTAGGCTGACTTGTGGGCCTACTAAGTTGACGGAGACGGATGGCTTTGTCAACTTAGTCAATATGCATGATTCTAGCTCCAGTGACCGTACCATGTCCATCCAACGGCCGTAGTGCTTCTTCAACCTCTGGTCTTCTTGCTCCAGCCGACCAAACCAGCGCCGGTCGTGCCTTGTGCTCCTGCCTCCCTTGGCCGGCTGGGATGCGACGAAGGCCTCACCGCCCCCTACTACTCCCACCGTTGGCCAGGCCATCCCTCTACTCACCCATACCCCCTGTTATTCTGCGGCGACGGCAGTGTCACATCGCAGCAAACCAATGAACCCTCGTACTCCTTTATGCGTGGGCATCCACTACCGTGTCTTCCCCGGCTCCGTGTCGTCCCCTTCCTAGGCCTCGCCGTCGTCCACCGCCCTGGTGCTCTCGGCGCGGCGTGGTCAACATGGTCAAGAAACGGCTTCCATCGAACGTGGACTGCACGTGGAGAGGCTGACAGCTGGGTCCATGGCCGCAGCTGGGTCCACGGCCACAGCCCAGTTTTTTTGTGATTTTCCAAGTAAGTCGCTTTGTCAGGCCTGTTGAGCTGCAAATCTTTCAAGACGAGGAGAGCTTCATCCGGCTTGCCGAGTAAGTGGCCTATCAGTAATGAGAAATGGGTTGTACATTTTTAAAACACATCAAACCAACAATTAGTTTCAAATATATTCTTTTTCATTTCGAGATTTTAAATAACATTAATTTTTATGCGTGGAGAATTTGTTGGATTTTATATTGATATACATTTATTTTTAAAACCAGTTTGACTGTGAGTCGAAATTTCGGGATTAAAAATAGTTCGGACCGCACCGAAATATGCAAAATTTCGTATAATTTTTTAACCGTGGCCACAATATGGGTTGTAATGCTAACAAAAAGAATATGGGCTAAAAAACCTTAAGAATTAGCAAATGGGCTATAAATTATTTGTCAGGACCCCGATCCTAAGTCATATCGATCTAGCATGTAACACTTCATATCACTTTGCGGCCTCACGCACGGTATTCCATGGGTGCCACCTTACCTGGCCCGGGACCGTTTGCGCCTTTTGGCTCACATATATGATAGTGCCGCTAGCATCCATATGACAAAGAACCCGGGCTGACATGGCTAGTCGTGAACCCAAAGTGGCACTAACTTACAGGAACAGGCATACATGACCCAACAACGAACGTGTCGGTCATCAGCGAGTGAATCCGGGCTGTAGCAACTGGGCTAGCAGGACTCCGGTAAACCGGGCTGTAACAGGCTAACAGGACTCTGGTAGACACCGCGTGACATTTCCCCGAAGGGACAGACACAGGAACGAAGAAGGACACATGCCGGCCAGCCTAAGTGTTCCGGAGCAGTAGCAAGCTACCAAGGCTCAGTGGAAGCACTAGGAGACATTTCCCGGTAAGAGAGGCTACTAAGGGTAAACAACTAGATAGTCAGATCCCACACATACCAAGCATTTCAATAACATACACACAATATGCTCGATATGTGCAAATACAACATGGCATCACAACATGACTGTACAACTCAAGTATTTATTCAATAGGCTCCAAGGAGCGAGATATTACAAACATGGGTCTCACAACCCCACATTCAGAGCATACAAGTCAAGCACATGCGGAAGCTTAACATGTCTGAGTACAGACATCTACAAATCGTGTTCACACACTTAGCTCACACACAGTAGGACATGTCCACACACCTCTGATTCATCCCCGATGAATCAGACCTGACTCAACTCTAAGCAGTAGAAGGCATGACAAACAAGCATGAATGAGTAGGCACAACAAGGCTCAAACAACTCCTACTCATGTTAGTGGGTTTCATCTATTTACTATGGCAATGACAGGTCATGTAGAGGATAAAGGGGTTCAGCTACCGCAGCAAGTAACAAATGAATCATTGTTGTCCTAATGCAGTAAAAGAGAGCAGGAGCAAGAGAGTGGGATTGTATCGGAATGAACAAGGGGGTTTTGCTTGCCTGGCACTTCTGAAGATAGTATAGCTCTTAATCGGTGTCATCGATCTCATCGTCGGTATCACGTCTATCGAGAGGGGACATATACCGGCAACACAGAAGGGAACACAATCAATGCAATGCACAATATGATGCATGATCATGACATGGCAATATGATGTTGATTGGCCTAATGCAACTAGCAACAAGTTAAATGGAGTGGGTTTGAACACTAGGTTCAAATTTAAACTCCATATGTGCTTTCTTAAATGCCAACTAATTGAGTTGTCCTAAACAGCAACTTTAAGTTGTTCAAACATGCATGAAAATGGTACAGATGGATAGATTGGATTTTTGTAATCATTTTTCATATATAAATTATTTCATTTGGAGTTACGTTTGAATTTCTATGATTTTTAGAAGTTTTGGACATTTTCTGCAATTTCTGAATTAAAATAAATCCAGAAAATAAATAGTGCGTCAGCATGACATCACCCTCATGTCAGCAGGTCAACTGGGCGCCTCTAGGTCAAACCTGACCAGTGGGGTCCACTGGTCAGTGACTAGTGCTGGTTAGTGACACTGACAGGTGGGTCCGGTCAACGCCCACGTCAGCACGGTCAAAACTGATGCGTGGGGCCTCTGTGGTTAGTTAAACATAACAGGAAATAAACTAAGATTAATTAAGGGCATGGGGCCCAGCTGTCAGTGTGAGAGACGGTTATTTAGCAGGGTAATTAGCCCCTAATGACGACGCCACGTCAGCACGCCGGAGTTTTGCCGGCGGCGACCAAAACACGGTGGAGGCGCACTGGAGTGGCTCGGGTTTCGCCTACAGGCCACCGTTTGCCGCGCGGAAGGGCGCATTCGAAAGAGGGAAGCTAGGCGCATCTGTGGGTGTCCGTGGTTCGAGCAGGGGTGGACGGAGTCAACGGCGGCGAGCTCTTTTGCAGCCGCCGGATTTCAGGTGTCGAGCGTTTCGGTGTTGCCGTGCACTAGGGGAGGTGCTGGTGTGTTCTACGTGCTCCTGGTGAGGTGTGGAGCACGGTGCCATGCTTGGAAGTGAGCTGCGGTGGCCCTGGCCTCGTCTGTGTCATCGCCGGCAGCGAGGAGCTCACGGCTCCGGTGAAAAGAGTGGCTAGGGTACGGGAATGAGCGCGGGGAGGAGGGGGAATGGTGGTGGAGCTTACAGCGAGTCGAAAGAGGGTCACAACAAGCTCGGGGAAGGCCTGGGGTCATCGGGTCGGCGGGCGCGATCTCCAGCGACCAAGGAGGAAGAAGGCGTCGAGGCGGCGCTTCGGGGCCCTTCCGGTCGTGTGGCTCGGCGGAGAGGACTAAGGCGACGAGGCGGAGCTTCTGGGCTGCTCAAGGGGACGAGGGAGAGGTGATGGCCGGGGTGGTGCTAGTCAGCGGCGGCAGGCGCGTTCGGTGGGGTGGGGAACGACGAGGGGGGGAGAGCCGGGGGAGGTGAAAGAGCTCCAGGGAAAGAGGGGAGAGGTGCAGGGGTCGTGGCCGTCCGCGTGGCGCGGTCCGGACGGGGAGGAAGCATGAGGTGGAAGCAGGAGGTGGCGTCCGGTGCGTGCGCGGGCGACACGCCTCTGCCAGTAGGCAGAGGTAGACGACGAGGGGGAGGAGGTGGGCTGAGCCAGCGGGCTGGGCCGCCAGGTGGGCTGCGCCAGGTGAGTTTCCTTCCTCTCTCTCCTTTCTCTTTTGTTTTCTATTTTTATTGCTCTATTTTGAATTAGTAAAAATGCTAATTCATTTTTAAAACTCCTGAGACAAATTGCGGACACTAGTTGGTTTATTCCAAAGGCCCACAAATTATTCCAGAATATTTGGAGCAATCTGAATATATATATATATATATATATAGAATTCAAATGCCCCAATTCAAATACATTATGATTTAACTCAAAAATCCAGAAATGACCTATAAATATATTCATCATTTTTGGCAGAGGTTTTCACCTTTATCAGAAATCATGAACATTTCCAAAGGGCAGTCTGGGTCATTGAGAAATTTATTTAGTAACCCTAGTTGATTTAGGTGGTGCTAGGGGTTTTGAATCATCCCCATTTCAATTTTCTGTAAAGTAAAGATGATGCATCACCAAATACTAGCACTAGTGCATTGCCAGAAGCTAGGGATGTGACAACTCACCCCCACTAAACAAGAATCTCGTCCCGAGATTCAAGCGTAGGGTAAGATGAAGGGGGGACGCAAACTAACACAATCTTCACGATCCAGGGTGCACTTCATAAGAGTGTTGATTCGACCACCATCATTGTCTCGATGTCTTGATCCAGGAACTCCTACCAACATGACAATGAGAGAAAAAGAATCTCTAGAAGGATTGATCTTCTCGAAGATTGAGCAACTCAGGATCCACTCACAGAATGAGACATAGAAACATCTCACGAGCTGAGACGCGAAGCACACATCCAGAGGAATGGAGTGAAGAAGATGACGAAGGTTCACTAGGTAGACAACAATTTCACGCTTAAGAAGGTGGTGAACGGTTGTCAACGTAGCGAGGAGTTGAGTTGCCATGATACCATAACGAGACATCTTGGAGGAGGGTGATTCGTAGAAATATCCCTTTAAGTGGCAAAAAGAATTACCTTTGATTCAAAGATCATTGAAACTCTTTATACCGGCTTAAGGCAAATCAAAATCGATCATTAGGAGTTCGGTGGAATGACATACCCAGACCAGTATGGATAATGTGGATTACCTTGTTGAAGACAACACAAGGGATACTTTTGGTAACTGGGGAGAAGCTCAACAGTAGAGAGTGAGTCCACTGTTTGAAAAGTTATAGCATAACCGAGGAAACTGAGAGCAATCCCAGTTAGTGCCGATGATAACACCTAGTGCTTGTGCGTGTCTCAAGAACTTGAGCATTTCCATATTCATCAAGGTTTTACCAATATCCGTGTCAAGGATCCTGGCAACACAACTTACTACCATGATGAATGGTGATGGATGATGCAGATGCAAAAGAAGATAACACCTTCTCAGATTTCACCTTAGCAGAGCCAAGGAAAAAAATCTGGATCATCGACCGAGAGACATTTTGCACTCCGCTTCTAATGTTCTCCTTGATGTGCTAGCGTAATCTATTCATAGATATGGTTTGATATCTAGAACAACAAGTAAAAGGTCGGACTTCGGGATCTCAAAAATCCATAAGGGTCAACTAGGGAGTAAATCCCACGAAATCCTTATGGGGAGGTAGCCAACTTTCTCAATCAAGAGCCTACAATAATGGGTCTTCCGGCTAGATGTGTTGGCCATGACATCCATTTTACCGGGTTACAAAGAGACCAATATTATAGTTCTTGGGAAACGTTCCAACCATCATATCTGCCTAAGATTCAGATCTGGTTGGTGTCAGAATATTCCAGACTCATCAAGTCTAGAAAGAAAAAAAATGAAAGTTTGCAACACAAATCGATGAGACGGCGTTGCGAGAATCTCGGGAATGAACTACGGTAGCAAACTCCAAAACTTAAGCCGTTTCTGCTACATACATGTGAACATGCTATCGCAGACAAGAATGACCACGTAGTAGTCTTATAATAAAACACTACCGAGTTTCGGTGGGGAACCATCATTGAGGATATCAGAATCTTGTGCATGACCTAGGATAGCACAACAACTCCTTTTTCTTGAACAAGTCAGTCAGTGGCTTAGTGTGCTACGGAATACATATGGAATGAAGATGATCAGTATAACAGACCACATAATACTTTGCATGTGCATAACTGACTTGGGATGATTCCGGAGGAGGTAAAAACATGCTTTCTCAAATTCACGGCGGCAACTAGCATCAAATGCACATGAATTAGAGGAAGTCACTTCTTTCATTCGAACATATACTTCACGAACGGGTCATGAAGATAATGCTTATAAAATTCCCAATACTAACTGGATGTTCTGCACGAATCATGGAGAAGATAAAAATGTTGTTGATGGGTTCAACAACAATTCATCCAGGTTTCCATGTAAGTGGAATTCCATAATTATGTGAACAAGTGATAGCATTGGTCAGACCCAAGGATATAATGGTGTATGCTTGAGGGATCAACCACGAGTAAGACAACATTAAGAACATCGTTGGTTCTGATTTGATTTGAGGATAGCCCACACTCAAATCAAGGTTTTGGCAAGACAATAGGTCCAACAACTGGTCACCAGGATCAATCGTTGAAGATATCATCTTTCTTCAACACTCATACAAGATATCCCTTAAGATTAACTAAATCAGACAAGCTTCCATCTTCCAACTCTCCAAGTTGTTGTTTAGCTTGACCAAACAACTCAGGGGTATGCAGCACAGATTCTTGGAGAAGGGGTGGTTTATAAGAAACCTACTTGATCACGAACTCAACATAGCGGTCAGGTGACAACCTGGTGATACTTCTGAGAGGATAGTCGGAAAATCACGAACCACCGATATGTTACTAGGATCGGGAACAATCTTGCTTTTCAGGGTAAGACGATATGATCAAATAAGCAAGGATTGGCACTATCCTAACTGACTGATCGGAGAGTGCACCGGAAATAAGGACTAGGGGACACGATCAACCTTAGGGTGATGATTCAATAACCAACACGTTAAGAATGAGGTTATTGTCCATTTAGCTACCAAGCAACAGAGTTGCTTGGAGTATAGATTTTGCACATCACGATTCACTTGTCGGCGTTCTTGTTGCAACAACACGGGAGCCGAGAAATGAATAATGAGGGCGAGAAGTATCACTGTATCAAGAGTTCATAGAATGGTGTGCAATTCCCATGATAATCTTAATATAAAGATGGTAATACTGCAAGGTAGAGCAGAACAAAAGCTGGATTAGCAATTTGATCTGCAGAGCACAACTACTTTGACCCAATCCTGGAAATGGATGAGGTTCTGGAGTTTGTTTCTCCTAGTCATTCCAGAATAGAATGGCTTGACAGACCACAAGAGTAATAGGCATCGATAAACGAATGCACGCATACTCTTGGCTATCAATTGATAGACTAAGGTCAGAAGACAACTAAAGAGGGAAAATCAAAGGAACATATGTTTTTCTGAGTTGTGGATGCATGGATTAGAATGTTGAACGAGTTCAACATATTTCTTCCGGATAACCCATGCAGAAAGGTTGAACTGGCAGAGTCACGATATAGAATGGAGAACTCATCGAGAGCACTCATGTTGTGATCTTTTGATCCAACAAACATCTGTCGTAAGTGGTTCATAGTATTTGGAAGAAGGAAATACCACGGACCTCGAGGACTAATGCAAAGGTTACTAATTTCCTAAAGGAACTAGCAAACACTATCAACGTGAGGTAAGTGGGGTGAATCTCGGGTTCAAAACCCAGAAGTAGAATACCTACTAACTAAATGGCATCACGGGATGCTTTCAAGAATAAAGGCCAGAATCATCACACTAGGACACAAATCATGGCTAGATTACTAGATGTTCCCCTAAGACACCTAGGGTCATAATAATAACTCCAACATATATGTTGAGGTAATAGAATACCTCAACTCAGCGTTTAGTGTGGTTAACCAGGACAGAAAGGTCATCGAAAACAGAGGGAAGGATTTTGCAATTGCATCAGATTATTTAGAAACCTGGGATGACTCGGACAGCATAACGGCTGTAAATGTTCAAAAAGATTGGAGACATGCTACAAAAATGGTGGCATAGCCACTCAGAAGCACAATATCAAGGTCTCGAGATCAACAGTTATCATACGGAAGTAGTAGGAACTGAACCGAGGCTTAAATCCAACAATTCTATAAGTCTATGGATTAGTAACACGTGATCCTGATAGAAGAAGAGAAAGCCTAGTTCCTTAACCCCGTAGGAAAGATAAGATGACTCAGATCAGAGGGCATGAGGTATAAGGAGTAAAAAGAGCCTTACGTTCCATCCCACAATCAATTCCCTTACATATAACTAAAGAATTTCTAGACTCAACTTCGACCAGTTTGGCTTGGTAATCCTACAGGCAGTCAAGCTCTGATACCAAAGCTGTCAGGACCCCGATCCTAAGTCACGCCGATCTAGCATGTAACACTTCATATCACTTTGCGGCCTCACGTACGGTATTCCACGGGTGCCACCTTACCTGGCCCGGGACCGTTTGCGCCTTTTGGCTCATCTATATGATAGTGCCGCTAGCATCCATATGACAAAGAACCCGGGCTGACATGGCTAGTCGTGAACCCAAAGTGGCACTAACTTACAGGGACAGGAATACATGACCCAACAACGAACGTGTCGGTCATCAGCGAGTGAATCCGCGCTGTAGCAACTGGGCTAGCAGGACTCCGGTAAACCGGGCTGTAACAGGCTAACAGGACTCTAGTAGACACCGCGTGACATTTCCCCGAAGGGACAGACACATGAATGAAGAAGGACACATGCCGGCCAGCCTAAGTGTTCCGGAGCAGTAACAAGCTACCAAGGCTCAGTGGAAGCACTAGGAGACATTTCCCGGTAAGAGAGGCCAATAAGGGTAAGCAATTAGATAGTCAGATCCCACAAATACCAAGCATTTCAATAACATACACACAATATGCTCGATATGTGCAAATACAACATGGCATCACAACATGACTCTACAACTCAAGTATTTATTCAATAGGCTCCAAGGAGCGAGATATTACAAACATGGGTCTCACGACCCCACATTCAGAGCATACAAGTCAAGCACATGCGGAAGCTTAACATGTCTGAGTACAGACATCTACAAATGAAAAAGGCTGAGAAGCCTGACTAACTACCAGATCCTGCGGAGGGCACAAGATCGTAGCTGAGGTAACAAGCTAAACGTCGAAGTCCATGCGTACTACTAGCGAGACTGAAGTCACTCTGCAAAAACATAAAATAGGCAAATGTGAGTACAAATGTACCCAGCAAGACATACATCATAATTAACTACATATGCATCATTATCAACAAAGGGGATGGTGGGGTGTAACTGCAGCAAGCCAGCTTTGACTCGGTGGCTATCCTGATCTATGACCGCAAGTAACTCTTTTGAGGTGGCGCACACGAGTCCACATATTCACCAACCAATACACCACTATGGATCCGCTCCCGTCTCCCTACGAGAACGCCATCCATAGCACTCACGCTTATCTTGCGCATTTTAAAGTATCCACTTTCACTTGTCTATGAACTGTTATAGGCAACCCAGAAGTCCTTTACCGCGGACACGGCTATTCGAATAGATTATTTATAACCCTGCAGGGGTGT
Organism: Triticum dicoccoides; assembly: GCF_002162155.2. NCBI lineage: Eukaryota > Viridiplantae > Streptophyta > Magnoliopsida > Poales > Poaceae > Triticum > Triticum dicoccoides. The sequence continues at coordinate 204,038,025 of NC_041393.1, forward strand.
ACTTCTTCATACATGTTTCCACCACTTAGCGTCTGCACACGACATGTGCTCGGCAGACTTCAAGCGAAAGCCCAAGTGGGTGTAGACCACGACCTACCTAAACACTCAAGTCTCTAGTCCAGGTTTATCGCCTATTCAGGTTCCATCCGCAGGGAGTCCGGCCGAAGTTTCCACATACGGCCCCGAACGATGTGTGCAGGGTTCCTGAGACACCAAACGGGTGCCCGGTACACCGTGCCACGTGCCTACCGCATCACAGCCCACCCCTCCGGTCAGCGCTGCCCACGGCCTCCAGCATACTACAAACACCAGAAACTACTTGCAACTCCTGGACAGAGGACAAGGGTGATTAAGAAGTCAAGCTGGGTCATATTTTTGGGCCCAATGCATGGTAGTAGCTGTTTCATGGATCACAAACACAGAACTCAGTTCCTAAGGATGGCTTCAATGAGACAACCCACCATGTACTCCTACATGGCCTCTCACCGCTACCTTTACCAAATCATGTTCACACACTTAGCTCACACACAATAGGACATGTTCACACACCTCTGATTCATCCCCAATGTAACGCCCCGAGACCGACGCTCCAGAAGACTTCCAGCTATTCCGAGCTTTGCCGTGTGTTTTATTTGCTTGTTGCATTGCATGATGTCATCATGCCATCATATCATTAATTTTATAACTCTTTTAAATAAATTGTATGGATTTTTCAATCCATTTAAATCGAGGGAATTCACTTGTGTTTTCTCTTTATAACATATTAAAGTCTCTCAATATTATTAGGGAGCTATAATAAAATTATTCAATTTATTCGGAATCACCCATAAACACACTTGCAAAATAATTTCGTTCCTTTTCTGCTTCAAGTTTGGTCTCCAACCTTGCCATGTATTCTTTTATCATATTCCGGAGCTCCACCAAAAATCCGAACATTTTTGGACCTTCCTAACCCTCACTTCCTATTCAAACCATTTGAATTTAAATCAAATGAGTTTGAATTTAAACATTCGGTCATGCCCATTTCTATTTTTCTTGGGTCAAGCTCATTTTTATGAGCCCGGGAAAATTGTCCGCATGCGCAAATCTTTCCCTAACCCTCTCTTTCTTTTCCTCTCTCTATTTCTTTTCTGCTAGAAAATTAGAGAGAAGGAAGAAGCCCAGCAGCCCAACTGCACCGCATCGGCCCATTTGCCTCTCAAGGCCCAACCGCAGCCTACCTAAACCCTAGCCCGATCGAACCCTTTCCCGATCCCCATCTCCTTCCATCCAGCGCCGCCTGCACCCGATCCCCTCGCCTCCCTCCTCTCGATCTCTCCCTCTCCCTCGCTCGTGCCCTCCATCGCCGCCCGAGCGCCTCCTCCGCGAGCTCGCCTGTCCGCATGGCCATGACGCCGATGACCTCGCTGGCCGGCGAGCCTTCCGCCGTGTCGTCCCCGACTCATTCGCCTTGCCGACCCCTCTCCTCTCTGCACCTTCCCCTCGTCGCCTCCTCCCTCCGCTGTGCGCGAGGCCGTTCAACCCCGTGCCCCTGCCGACCCTGCCGTCGCCCGGTCACCTGTCCTCCCTCCGTTCGTTCCTGCTCCGCCGCCGGAGATCGCCAGGTCCGGTGACCCCTCGTCCAGCGCGCCCTCTCCTTCCTCGATGGGTTTCTCCTCTGCCCGTGTCCGCACCTTGCCGCTCCCCTCGGCCTCCAGCGACTGCTCTGTTGCCGTCACCTTGATGCCCGCGCTCCTCCTCTGCTGCACCTCCAACGACGGGCCTCAGGAACGAGCAGCTTGCTCAGCCTTCTCTCATGCCGACCACCTTGTCGCTGCCTGGACCAGGTGCCCCACCTCCTACTCCGGCCAAGGTTCCGTCGCCTCCAAGCCGCTGCTCTGCTTCTCGAGTTGCCACTCGAGGCTGTAACCCTGTGTGTGCGACAAGACCACCTAGTAATTGTTGCACTCAAGGACCATCAAGACCAAGACCGCCCCGAACCACGTCGTCTCACCGGATCGTCAAGACCATCTCGGTTTTTGCAAGTACCTTTATGCCCAAAGACGTTGGATGCGCCAAGTTCATCTACGACATGCACCACTACTGTCGCTGAGGGTTTCTTCAAGTTCAACTACATCGACTACGAATGGTGACGACCCCAAACATCTACGGAGAGTGTACGACTATGAGCCGTGTACGACTACCGTCGCCGTGTACCACTACTTCCACTACGGTCGACCCACGAAGACCCCGTGGACTCAAGTTCCTTATGGTGACCCCGAACATCTACGGATCATGAACAACTACTTCATCTACGAAACGTGAACCACTACTTCCCCTACGACCGCTGCGAGAACGACTACTTCCTCTACATCGTACCGAAGCCGAACCGCTCCGAAATGCACGCTTCGAAGGTATAACCCGAGATGACCGCGATGAAATGCCCTTGCATGTATGAGATGCCCGTGTTTGCACCATGTCCGAGAGAGGTCTTTGCACGTTCCTCGTTTCCATGCCGCTAACCCGTGGGAACCCGGTAGTTGGGATCACCCCCACCATCTTGCATGACACGCTCACGTCACACTTCCTTTTTCACCGGTAACTCCATGAGTTACCGGGACCGGAATGTTGCCGTGGCACCATTTCCGTTTCACCGCCGTGGCACCTTTTTCCTTCCGCCATGACGACTAATGCCTCGTATCTTGCTCATGTCAACATTTTCATAAAAAAATTGCATAAACCTTGATTATGTCATCCGCATCATGTTAACAACATTTAAAATGCTTAAAATTGTATTTGCTTTAAATTGCTAAATAACATATGGGGATTTTCCGAAATTGTTCTTTGTTGTTTCCGGCCTCTTTTAAACTTGCCTAAATAGTTAGTTTATTTATACTTCACCTCTTGCCATGTTTAACAACACTTAATATTGTTTGGTAGCTTAAACGAGATTAAACTAAATGTGTTGATGTGGTGTTCCGTCAATATGCAACTTGTTGCATATTGAGCTCCACTTAACTTGTAGTATAGTTTGTTGCACTTTGCCATGCCATGCCTCATTAAACCGGACATGCATCATACTTGATTATGCATCATGCCATGATTATGCTTGTGTGTTTACCATGGTTGTTTGCTTCTTTCCGGTTTGCTTCTCCCGTTAGCTTTGGTTTCGTTCCGGAGTTGTGAGGATTCGTTCGACTACGTTCGTTTGTCTTCTTCATGGACTCGTTCTTCTTCCTTGCGGGATTTCAGGCAAGATGACTATTACCCTCGATATCACTTCTATCTTTGCTTGCTAGTTGCTTCGTTCTATCGCTATGCTGCGCTACCTAACACTTGCTCGTCAAGCCTCTCAAGTTGCCATGTCAGCCTCTAACCTTTTCACCCTTCCTAGCAAACCGTTGCTTGGCTATGTTACCGCTTTGCTCAGCCCCTCTTATAGCGTTGTTAGTTGCAGGAGAAGTTGAAGATTGCTCCATGATGGACAGGATTATGTTGGGATATCACAATATCTCTTATTTAATTAATGCATCTATATACTTGGTAAAGGGTGGAAGACTCGGCCTTATGCCTGGTGTTTTGTTCCACTCTTGCCGCCCTAGTTTCCATCATACCGGTGTTACATTCCCGGATTTTGCGTTCCTTACGCGGTTGGGTGATTTATGGGACCCCTTGACAGTTCGCTTTGAATAAAACTCCTCCAGCAAGGCCCAACCTTGGTTTTACCATTTGCCTACCTAAGCCTTTTTCCCTTGGGTTCTGCACACTCAAGGGTCATCTTTATTTTACCCCCCCGGGCCAGTGCTTGTCGTGAGTGTTGGTCCAACCTGTCAACCGCCGGTGGCCACCAGGGGCAACTCTGGGCTGGCCTACCGGAAGTTTGGACAATACGGTGTACCCTGAGAACGAGATATGTGCAGCTCCTATCAGGATTTGTCGGCACATTCGGGCGGCCTTGCTGGTCTTGTTTTACCATTGTCGAAATGTCTTGCGAACTGGGATTCCGAGGCTGATCGGGTCTTCCCGGGAGAAGGTATAACCTTCCTTGACCGTGAGAGCTTGTGATGGGCTAAGTTGGGACACCCTTGCAGGGTATATTATCTTTCGAAAGCCGTGCCCGCGGTTATGAGGCAGATGGGAATTTGTTAATGTCCGGTTGTAGAGAACTTGACACCAGATACGAATTAAAACGCATCAACCGCGTGTGTAGCCGTGATGGTCTCTTTTCGGCGGAGTCCAGGAAGTGAACACGGTTTTGGGTTATGTTTGACGTAAGTAGGAGTTCAGGATCACTTCTTGATCATTGCTAGTTCACGACCGTTCCGTTTGCTCTCCTCTCGCTCTTATTTGTGTATGTTAGCCACCATATTTGCTTAGTGCTTGCTGCAACTCCACCTCATTACCACTTCCTACCCATAAGCTTAAATATCTTGATCTCATGGGTTTTGAGATTGCTGAGTCCTCGTGACTCACCAGATACTATCACAACAGTTGCAGGTCCAGATGATACCAGTGCAGGCGATGCAACCGAGCTCAGATGGGAGCTCAACGAAGACCTTGGTCGTTGCTATGTTTCGTTTCATGTTGATCAGTAGTGGAGCCCAGTTGGGACGATCGGGGATCTAGCAGTTGGGTTATCTTCTTTTCTTTTGGCTTCGTCCGTAGTCGGACTATGTGTGTACTCTGAATGATGTATGATTTATTTGTTCATTGTGTGAAGTGGCGATTGTAAGCCAACTCTTTATCCCATTCTTGTTCATTACATGGGATTGTGTGAAGATGACCCTTCTTGCAACAAAATCACCATGCGGTTATGCCTCTAAGTCGTGCTTCGACACGTGGGAGATATAGCCGCATCGTGGGTGTTACAAGTTGGTAATCAAAGCCATCCCCGACTTAGGAGCCCCCTGCTTGATTGATTGTTAGCGTTGTTGAGTCTAGAAAAAAATGTTTTGAGTCTTAGGATTATATATATCGGAGAGTAGGATTCTTTTTACTCCTCAGTCCCTTCGTCGCTCTGGTGAGGTCTCCTGACGTAGATGTTTTGACTTTCCTCTCCTCAAATTTCACTAAAAAAATTTTAGGATCACGCGGGTATCTTGGAATCGTCCCGATGGTTTTGTGACGAGAACATTGTTCTTGGTGCCTCCTATCTTTTATGTGCCTTGACCCGGGGAGTTGAGCTCCGAGGTGTTGTCGTCACAATTTTATCGTTGCAGTTCTGGAATACCTGAGTTTTGCCGACATCGAAAATCTCTTTTATGCAGTTGTTGGTGAGATAACCTCGATGCCACCCAGTACTGGGACGGGAGTTTGGGAGTATTGCCATAGCTCGTATAACGGATGCTTTTCGAAGGTTGAGGTACATGATTTCCGAAGGTTTCTTGGTTATGTGTTGACGGATGGATACAGCTTGGATGTAGGAATTGTTAGTTTTGGGTGAGATATATATTGCTTCCCCTGTATCCCCAACACCAGATTGCATAACCAGAAAGTTTCGGGAGTTTTATAGGTGGGAATTCAAGTAGCTCCTAGAATATCTTTTGGACAGATGCATGATATGAGATTGGGGTTCGACGTCTAGTGGTCCGCCTTTCCATGGTCGTTTTTACAGTGGTCTTGTTGTGTCTTAAAGAACCCTTGGCTATGCTGGTTCGGGGACACTTCGTTTGTCATGTGCACTGTCTTGTACATGATGGTGCTGTACACTCGAGCCCGTGTGGGCCCCACCACGAAATCTTCGGACGAAATCTCTATCATATGTTTGTTCTGGCTTATTCTGGAAGCCAAATCCTTTGTTTTGTTTTACTTGTGGTATTTGAGTTGCTTCGAAGTCAAGTGTTGAATCCATACCTTTCCTAAATGGTGTTCTAATATTTCTATATGAATGCTAATCCTTCTTAATCATTGATGTTGTCATGTTAATTCTTTTCCTACCGGTGTGCTTCTCTTCAAGTGGATCCGATCATTCTCCCCATCCGCAAGATCATTTCTAAGTTTTCTCACGGGTGTTTGTTTAATCTTCCCCAAGTTGCCTTTGTTTTCCCGCCCTCCCACCCTTAACTTCAAGGACTCAGATCTCTTAATCGGGTATTCATTTTATTGATGAGAAGTCTCCCCATTCTTTTCCATCAATGTTCTTATCCGGTGATTCTCAGGAAGATACTAACGGAGCTTCAAGTTCATCATTCTTCATTCTCGTTTTCTTCTCCGGTGGATTTAACTCAAGCTTTCGGTGTTGATCATATTCTTTTTCTCATTTCAAGTGCTTTCTTATGCCGGTGTATCTCTTAATCATTCAATTCTCGCTATTCCTTCGTTCTCGAGTGTTGAATATATCTCAGAAGGCCCGTCTTTCCATTCTCAATCCGTCCAAATTATTTCGAGGTTGTTACCTTATTCAGGCCATTTAATTCAACCGGTGCAATCCCCCCCTTTTCAATCAATCGTTCAATGGTGTATCTTTTAGTGGGCCCTAACCCACAGGTCTTTTCCCAGGATCTTACCTGACTCTTCTAATTATCAGGAGCGATTCCCAAATTCATTTCAAAGTTTGCTGTAAGAATGATTTCTCAACAGTCAAATGTATTCTCCAAGTTCGCTTTCATATTCTTTTCATCACTGGTTCAACCTTTCTGCTCTTCATTCCGGAGTATCTCAACAATTCATGGTGGTGTTTCTCGTCGTCATTCTTGGATTTTGAAGACCGAAGAAGGATTTCTCTTAAATCTTGCTCCATTCTCTTCAAGATGCGTGGTTCTAGCTTGATGTCATCCTCATAATTGTTTTCGGTTGTGAGAATTCTTTTCAACCATCCGACACATTTCAGAAGTTTCTTTCCTTTCTCGATCATCTGAAGGCCATCATTTATGAATATTACTCAGTCATAGCTTTCAGCTCTCGTTCTCGAATTCTTCCGGTGCATCGTCCAAATATCCTCTAATCAATTCATGATCTCTTCGTTCTCTTATATCTAAATCCCCTCAAGTATCTTCATTCGTTTTTCCAATTCTTCCCAGTGAATTGTGCCTTTGCTGCTTTCATTTTCAATTCTTATGGTGGTTCGTTCAAGAGTTCTCTTCCTTGGTTATCATACCAATTCATTCGTTCTTTCCAGTCCTACCGGCGGTTCGTTGAAGACCTTCTCAAGTTTGCGCTATATCTCTATCTGTAATCAATTTTCAATGAGAATAAGTAGTATGCCAAATCCATTGCTTGTCATCAATTTAATTTGATGAAGGATAAGCATACAATAAATCTTATTCTTATTTCCGCGAGGTGATTCAATTCTCTTCTTTCGGTGATTGTTCATGATGAAGTAATTCTCGTTTCTAGTGTTTCATCTTTTCTTTTTCCGGAGTTCCAAGTTTTCTCGGTTATATCGTCGCGAAGCTCCATCTAAATCATTGCAAGGCTTCACCTTGTGTTTTCAACTTCCCTTTCTTTCTATCATCCTTTTATTACCGGAGTTCTTCATGGAGGCTCTACATGATGGTTCATCAAGGATTTAATTCCTTCTCGAAGTGTTCATCGAGATTCTTTTCAGAGGAGTTCAAGCATTCTTCATCTTGCATTTCAAAGTGCAATTCCTTCTACATTATCTTTTGAGATGGTGTTATGTCATTTTGACAGTTTCCTTCATGTTTCATGATTGACATGTTGTCAAGAATGAGGTATTTTAAATCCATTAATCCCTCCATTGGAGTTATCTTGGTATAGATTTCACCTAAAGCCTTTCCCTAAGGAATGTTGCTATTTGTGGTGCTTATCAATGATCTGAGTTTTCTCCTATCCTCTCGGCGAAAGAAGTTTTCATCTCTTCTTTGATCTCAAGCAAGCAATTGTTTTTCGTTAGTGGCAGAATTTCACCTCAAGTGTTGAGATGTTTTCATAAGCCCACTACAAGCTTATTCGTTTCGTTGTTGGTTTTCCAACAACTCCGTTATAACCTTCTTGGAAGGCTGCTTTCCAAGCTCATTTGTGGCAGAAGTTGGCATTTTCTTCTCCATTCTGTTATTCCAATGATCTATCTTCTATTATTTCTTTCGGAGGCATTGTGATGTTGCTCTCTTTACTCATCTTCTCGAATTGAGGATCATGTCCTTTTCGTGCTTATCCATTTAACCGGAGTGTTGTGTCATCTCTTCAAGTACTTTTTCATCTTATCAAGTTTTGCCTCTCTTTTCAACCCGAGTGCTATCTGAAATCCTTCTTACCCATTGTGCCATTCTTTCAATAGTTCCGGAGGCAGTGTATTGTTGATTTCATCAAGTATCATTCCATCTTCTCAAGTTCATGTTCAATTCCTTCCATTTACAGTCGGAGTGCTGCCAAAATTATATCATTCTTATTCATTCTTATCTTGTTTCAACCAGAGCAGGTTCAATCCCTTCTTGTCCATTGTACTCGTCATTCATAGCTTTGCAACCCCCAAGGTTCACATGGTGTTCCTTGTTTCTATTTTCTACCGCAGTGCTCTCAATTGTGTTCAACTCTGTTGTGTTCTTTCTTTCAACTTTTCAATCTCTCAAGGTTCTATGGTTTCACTCTTTTGTCGAAGAAGCAACTTAGTTTACCTCTTACCTTCCTCTTCTTTTTCTCTCCGGTGCCATCTTAGATCTCGGGACGAGATCCTCTTGTAGTGGTGGAGTGTTGTAACGCCCCGAGACCGACGCTCCAGAAGACTTCCAGCTATTCTGAGCTTTGACGTGTGTTTTATTTGCTTGTTGCATTGCATCATGTCATCATGCCATCATATCATTAATTTTATAACTCTTTTAAATAAATTGTATGGATTTTTCGATTCATTTAAATCGAGGGATTTCACTTGTGTTTTCTCTTTATAACATATTAAAGCCTCTCAATATTATTAGGGAGCTATAATAAAATTATTCCATTTATTCGGAATCACCCATAAGCACACTTGCAAAATAATTTCGTTCCTTTTCTGCTTCAAGTTTGGTCTCCAACCTTGCCATGTATTCTTTTATCATATTCCGGAGCTCCACCAAAAATCCGAACATTTTTGGACCTTCATAACCCTCACTTACTATTCAAACCATTTGAATTTAAATCAAATGAGTTTGAATTTAAACTTTCGGTCATGCCCATTTCTATTTTTCTTGGGTCAAGCTCATTTTTATGAGTCCGGGAAAATTGTCCGCATGCGCAAATCTTTCCCTAACCCTCTCTTTCTTTTCCTCTCTCTATTTCTTTTCTACTAGAAAATTAGAGAGAAGGAAGAAGCCCAGCAGCCCAACCGCACCGCATCGGCCCATTTGCCTCTCAAGGCCCAACCGCAGCCTACCTAAACCCTAGCCCGATCGAACCCTTTCCCGATCCCCATCTCCTTCCATCCAGCGCCGCCTGCGCCCGATCCCCTCGCCTCCCTCCTCTCGATCTTTCCCTCTCCCTCGCTCGTGCCCTCCATCACCGCCCGAGTGCCTCCTCCGCGAGCTCGCCTGCCCGCAGGGCCATGACGTCGTCAACCTCGCTGGTCGGCGAGCCTTCCCCCGTGCCGTCCCCGACACATTCGCCTTGCCGACCCCTCTCCTCTCTGCACCTTCCCCTCGTCGCCTCCTCCCTCCGCTGCGCGCGAGGCCGTTTAGCCCCGTGCCCCTGCCGACCCTGCCGTCGCCCGGTCACCTGTCCTCCCTCCGTTCATTCCTACTCCGCCGCCGGAGATCGCCAGGTCCGGTGACCCCTCGTCCAGCGCGCCCTCTCCTTCCTCGACGGGTTTCTCCTCTTCCCGTGTCTGCATCTCGCCGCTCCTCTCGGCCTCTCGCGGCTGCTCTGTTGTCGTCGCCTTGATGCCCGCGCTCCTCCTCTGCTGCACCTCCAACGACGGGCCTCAGGAACGAGCAGCTTGCTCGGCCTTCTCTCATGCCGGCCTCCTTGCCGCTGCCTGGACCAGGTGCCCCGCCTCCTGCTCCGGCCAAGGTTCCGTCGCCACCAAGTCGCTGCTCTGCTTCTCGAGTTGCTGCTCGAGGCTCTAACCCTGTGTGTGCGACAAGACCACCTAGTAATTGTTGGACTCAAGGACCATCAAGACCAAGACCGCCCCGAACCACGTCGTCTCACCGGATCGTCAAGACCATCTCGGTTTTTGCAAGTACCTTTATGCCCAAAGACGTTTGATGCGCCAAGTTCCGCTACGACATGCACCACTACTATCGCTGAGGGTTTCGTCAAGTTCAACTACATCGACTACGAATGGTGACGACCCCGAACATCTACGGAGAGTGTACGACTACCGTCGCCGTGTACCACTACTTCCACTACCGTCGACCCGCGAAGACCCCGTGGACTCAAGTTCCTTATGGTGACCCCGAACATCTACGGATCATGAACAACTACTTCATCTACGAAATGTGAACCACTACTTCCCCTATGACCGCTGCGAGAACGACTACTTCCTCTACATCGTACCGAACCCGAACCGCTCCGAAATGCATGCTTCGAAGGTATAACCCGAGACGACCGCGATGAGATGCCCTTGCATGTATGAGATGCCCGTGTTTGCACCATGTCCAAGAGAGGTCTTTGCACGTTCCTCGTTTCCATGTCGCTAACCCGTGGGAACCCGGTAGTCGGGATCACCCCCACCATCTTGCATGACACACTCACGTCACACTTCCTTTTGCACCGGTACCTCCATGAGTTACCGGGACCGGAATGTTGCCGTGGCACCATTTCCGTTTCAGCGCCGTGGCACCTTTTTCCTTCCGCCATGACGACTAATGCCTCGTATCTTGCTCATGTCAACATTTTCATAAAAAAATTGCATAAACCTTGATTATGTCATCCGCATCATGTTAACAACATTTAAAATGCTTAAAATTGTGTTTGCTTTAAATTGCTAAATAACATATGGGGATTTTCCGAAATTGTTCTTTGTTGTTTCCGGCCTCTTTTAAACTTGCCTAAATAGTTAGTTTATTTATGCTTCACCTCTTGCCATGTTTAACAACACTTAATATTGTTTGGTAGCTTAAACGAGATTAAACTAAATGTGTTGATGTGGTGTTCCGTCAATATGCAACTTGTTGCATATTGAGCTCCACTTAACTTGTAGTATAGTTTGTTGCACTTTGCCATGCCATGCCTCATTAAACCGGACATGCATCATACTTGATTATGCATCATGCCATGATTATGCTTGTGTGTTTACCATGGTTGTTTGCTTCTTTCCGGTTTGCTTCTCTCGTTAGCTTCGGTTTCATTCCGGAGTTGTGAGGATTCGTTCGACTACGTTCGTTTGCCTTCTTCATGGACTCGTTCTTCTTCCTTGCGGGATTTCAGGCAAGATGACTATTGCCCTCGATATCACTTCTATCTTTGCTTGCTAGTTGCTTCGTTCTATCGCTATGCCACGCTACCTATCACTTGCTCTTCAAGCCTCTCAAATTGCCATGTCAGCCTCTAACCTTTTCACCCTTCCTAGCAAACCGTTGCTTGGCTATGTTACCGCTTTGCTCAGCCCCTCTTATAGCGTTGTTAGTTGCAGGAGAAGTTGAAGATTGCTCCATGATGGACAGGATTATGTTGGGATATCACAATATCTCTTATTTATTAATGCATCTATATACTTGGTAAAGGGTGGAAGACTCGGCCTTATGCCTGGTGTTTTGTTCCACTCTTGCCGCCCTAGTTTCCGTCATACCAGTGTTATGTTCCCGGACTTTGCGTTCCTTACGCGGTTGGGTGATTTGTGGGACCGCCTTGACAGTTCGCTTTGAATAAAACTCCTCCAGCAAGGCCCAACCTTGGTTTTACCATTTGCCTACCTAAGCCTTTTTCCCTTGGGTTCTGGAGACTCAAGGGTCATCTTTATTTTACCCCCCCCCCCCGGGCCAGTGCTCGTCGTGAGTGTTGGTCCAACCTATCAACTGCCGGTGGCCACCAGGGGCAACTCTGGGCTGGCCTATCGGAAGTTTGGACAATCCGGTGTGCCCTGAGAACGAGATATGTGCAGCTCCTATCAGGATTTGTCGGCACATTCGGGCGGCCTTGCTGGTCTTGTTTTACCATTGTCGAAATGTCTTGCGAACTGGGATTCCGAGGCTGATCGGGTCTTCCCGGGAGAAGGTATATCCTTCGTTGACCATGAGAGCTTGTGATGGGCTAAGTTGGGACACCCCTGCAGGGTATATTATCTTTCAAAAGCCATGCCCGCGGTTATGAGGCAGATGGGAATTTGTTAATGTCCGGTTGTAGAGAACTTGACACCAGATACGAATTAAAATGCATCAACCGCGTGTGTAGCCGTGATGGTCTCTTTTCGGCGGAGTCCGGGAAGTGAACACGGTTTTGGGTTATGTTTGACGTAAGTAGGAGTTCAGGATCACTTGTTGATCATTGCTAGTTCGCGACCGTTCCGTTTGCTCTCTTCTCGCTCTTATTTGCGTATGTTAGCCACCATATTTTCTTAGTGCTTGCTGCAACTCCACCTCATTACCACTTCCTACCCATAAGCTTAAATATCTTGATCTCATGGGTTTTGAGATTGCTGAGTCCTCGTGACTCACCAGATACTATCACAACAGTTGCAGGTCCCGATGATACCAGTGCAGGCGATGCAACCGAGCTCAGATGGGAGCTCAACGAAGACCTTGGTCGTTGCTATGTTTCGTTTCATGTTGATCAGTAGTGGAGCCCAGTTGGGACGATCGGGGATCTAGCAGTTGGGTTATCTTCTTTTCTTTTGGCTTCGTCCGTAGTCGGACTATGTGTGTACTCTGAATGATGTATGATTTATTTGTTCATTGTGTGAAGTGGCGGTTGTAAGCCAACTCTTTATCCCATTCTTGTTCATTACATGGGATTGTGTGAAGATGACCCTTCTTGCGACAAAACCACCATGCGGTTATGCCTCTAAGTCGTGCTTCGACACGTGGGAGATATAGCCGCATCGTGGGTGTTACACCCAATGAATCAGACCTGACTCAACTCTAAGCAGTAGCAGGCCTGACAAACAAGCATGAATGAGTAGGCACAACAGGGTTCAAACAACTCCTACTCATGCTAGTGGGTTTCATCTATTTACTGTGGCAATGACAGGTCATGCAGATGATAAAGGGGTTCAACTACCGCAACAAGTAACAAATGAATCGTTGTTGTCCTAATGCAGTAAAAGAGAGCAGGAGCGAGAGAGTGGGATTGTATCGGAATGAACAAGGGGGTTTTGCTTGCCTGGCACTTCTGAAGATAGTATAGCTCTTCATCGGTGTCATCGATCTCATCATCGGTATCACGTCTATCGAGAGGGGACATATACCGGCAACACAGAAGGGAACACAATCAATGCAATGCACAATATGATGCATGATCATGACATGGCAATATGCTGTTGATTGGCCTAATGCAACTAGCAACAAGTTAAATGGAGTGCGTTTGAACACTAGGTGCAAATTCAAACTCCATATGTGCTTTCTTAAATGCCAACTAATTGAATTGTCCTAAACAGAAACTTTAAGTTGTTCAAACATGCATGAAAATGGTACAGATGGATAGATTGGATTTTTCTGATCATTTTTCATATATAAATTATTTCATTTGGAGTTATGGTTGAATTTCTATGATTTTTAGAAGTTTTGGACATTTTCTGCAATTTTCTGAATTAAAATAAATTTAGAAAATAAATAGTGCGTCAGCATGACATCACCCTGATGTCAGCAGGTCAACTGGGCGCCTCTAGGTCAAACCTGACCAGTGGGGTCCACTGGTCAGTGACTAGTGCTGGTTAGTGACACTGACAGGTGGGTCCGGTCAACGCCCACGTCAGCATGGTCAAAATTGAAGCGTGGGGCCTCTGTGGTTAGTTAAACATAACAGGAAATAAACTAAGATTAATTAAGGGCGTGGGGCCCAACTGTCACTGTGAGAGACAGTTATTTAGCAGGGTAATTAGCCCCTAATGACGGCGCCACGTCAGCACGCCGGAGTTTCGCCGGCGGTGACCAAAACACGGCGGAGGCGCACTAGAGTGGCTCAGGTTTCGCCTACAGGACACCCTTTGCCGCGCGGAAGGGCGCGTTCGAAAGAGGGAAGCTAGGCGCATCTGTGGGTGTCCGTGGTTCGAGTGGGGGTGGACGGAGTCAACGGCGGCGAGCTCTTTTGCGGCCGCCGGATTTTGGGTGTCGAGCGTTTCGGCGTTGCAGTGCACTAGGGGAGGTGCTGGTGTGTTCTACGTGCTCCTGGTGAGGTGTGGAGCACGGTGCCGTGCTCGGAAGTGAGCTGCCGTGGCCCTGGCCTCGTCTGTGTCATCGCCGGCGGAGAGGAGCTCATGGCTCCGGTGAAAAGAGTGGCTAGGGTACGGGAATGAGCGCGGGGAGGAGGGGGAATGGTGGTGGAGCTTACAGCGAGTCGAAAGAGGGTCACAGCGAGCTCGGGGAAGGCCTGGGGTCGTCGGGCCGGCGGGCGCGATCTCCGGCGACCAAGGAGGAAGAAGGCGTCGAGGCGGCACTTCGGGGCCCTTCCGGTCGTGTGGCTCGGCGGAGAGGACTAAGGCGACGAGGTGGAGCTTCTGGGCTGCTCAAGGGAACAAGGGAGAGGTGATGGCCGGGGTGGTGCTAGTCGGCGGCGGCAGGCGCGTTCGGTGGGGTGGGGAACGACGAGGGGGGGGGAGCCAGGGGAGGCGGAAGAGCTCCAGGGAAAGAGGGGAGAGGTGCAGGGGGTCGTGGCCGTCCGCGTGGCGCGGTCGGGACGGGGAGGAAGCATGAGGTGGAAGCAGGAGGTGGCGTCCGGTGCGTGCGCGGGCGACACGCCTCTGCCAGTAGGCAGAGGTAGACGACGAGGGGGAGGAGGTGGGCTGAGCCAGCGGGCTGGGCCGCCAGGTGGGCTGCGCCAGGTGAGTTTCCTTCCTCTCTCTCCTTTCTCTTTTGTTTTCTATTTTTATTGCTCTGTTTTGAATTAGTAAAAATGCTAATTCATTTTTAAAACTCCTGAGACAAATTGTGGACACTAGTTGGTTTATTCCAAAGGCCCACAAATTATTCCAGAATATTTGGAGCAATCTGAATATATATATATATATATATAGAATTCAAATGCCCCAATTCAAATACATTATGATTTAACTCAAAAATCCAGAAATGACCTATAAATAAATTCATCATTTTTGGCAGAGCTTTTCACCTTTATCAGAAATCATGAACATTTCCAAAGGGCAGTCTGGGTCATTGAGAAATTTATTTAGTAACCCTAGTTGGTTTAGGTGGTGCTAGGGGTTTTGTATCATCCCCATTTCAATTTTCTGTAAAGTAAACATGATGCATCACCAAATACTAGCACTAGTGCATTGCCAGAAGCTAGGGATGTGACATTATTAGAAATAATGGCAGATGGGTTGTATGCTGTTTTCCACAGATTTGAGGCTTTCCTAAAAAAAAGTTGACGCACAAGCAGTGACTGTTGGATGGCCATCCAACGGCCGTCGCGCTTCTTCAATCTCTGCTCTTCCTACTCCAGTCGCTCAAAAAAGCACCGGCAAGACTGCCTGCTCCCTCCTCCCCGTGGCCGGCTCTGCTACCGAGCAGGCCTCACCGCCCCACCATACTCCCATCGCTGGCCTAGCCATCCCTCTACTCACCCACACGTGCTGTTATTCTCCGGCGACGGCAGACGAACCAGTAAACCCTCGTACAGTCGTACTCCCCTCCACGTGGGAAAAAATTGTCGAGTCTTCCCTGCCTCTGTGTCGTTCCCTTCCTTGGACTTGTCGTCGTCCACTGCCCTGGTGCTCTTGGCGGAGCCTGGTCAACATGGTCAACAACCGACATGCATCTGAAGTGGACTGTACGTGGAGAGGCCGACAGCTGGGTCCACGGCCGCACGCAAGGAAATGCCTCCTTATTACGCGCAAAATAAAGATTCCTCCACCTGACATAAGGGATCCACCGAAAGGGCCTCAGTATTTTGTGAAAAAAACGTTACCGCCGCTGACAGCTCGGACCCACCAGCTATATCTTCGCACGCAAGGAAGTGCCTCCTTATTACGCACAAAAAAATGAATACTCCCCCCGTTAGCTGGGACCCAATATAGTGGAAGGCTGACTTGTAGGCCTACTAAGTTGACGGGGACGGAGGGCTTTGTCAACTTAGTCAATATGCACGATTCTAGCTCCAGTGATCGTACGATGTCCATCCAACGGCCGTAGTGCTTCTTCAACCTCTGGTCTTCTTGCTCCAGCCGCCCAAACCAATGCCGGTCGTGCCTCGTGCTCCTTCCTCCCGTGGCCAGCTGCGATGTGGCGGAGGCCTCACCACCCCCTACTACTCCCACCGCTGGCCAGGCCATCCCTCTACTCACCCACACCCCCTGTTATTCCGCGGCGACGGGAGCCTCACACTGCAGCGAACCAGTGAACCCTCGTACTCCTCTACGCGTGGGCATCCACTACCGCGTCTTCCCCGACTCCGCGTCGTCCCCTTCCTAGGCCTCGCCGTTGTCCACCGCCCTGGTGCTCTCGGCGCGGCGTGGTCAACGTGGTCAAGGAACGGCTTCCATCGGACCTGGACTGTACGTGGAGAGGCTGACAGCTGGGTCCACAGCCGCAGCACGGAAGTGCCTCCTTATTACACGCAAAATAATTATTCCTCCACCTGATAGCGGGGACCCACCAGACGGGCCACTGTATTTCGCAAAAAAAACGTTTCACCATGACTGCTGGGACCGACCAACTACATCTTCGCACGCAAGGAAGTGCGTCCGAAAAAAACAATTCGCCCCCCTGACTGCTGGGACCCACTAGCTACATCTTCGCATGCAAGGAAGTGCCTGACTGTCGGGACCCACCTGGTCGAAGCGTACGTAGCATTGTCATTCTGGTCGTGAACGTGTACATACATATATACTGGTCGATGTAGGCGTGCACGTGTCGATGTAGAGGCGCGCAAGTGTCGTAGTATAGGCGCATAAGTGTCGTAGTAGAGGCGCGCACGTAGCATGTACACGTACGTACAGCGGCCAGTGTGCAAGAAAGAAAATACGGACACATATGTGTACATATGGACGGGGTCTCGAATAACTACTCGCGCATACATACGGCCAGGGCTCGTGTACATGGCTGGGTCGGAACGGACAAACAACGTCGTCGTCGTGTTCATGGGGAGCCAACCGTCTGGGTCGGAACAGAATGCGTCATCGTGTTAATTGGGAGGGCTTGGACGGAACATGTGATGGAAACGAGGCCTAGCATACCGCAGGACGGAGGAAACATCCTTGTGTTCGACCGGCCACGTTCTTAATGGGGGTCCTGTTGATCCGGAGGGGTCTGGCGTACCGCAGAATGGAGGAAACAGACCTCCTACGGTCAAAACAGGGGTCCTGTTGATTGGGAGGGGTGTGGCGTACCGCAAAACGGACGAAACGGACCTCTTACGGTCGAAACGGGGGTCCAGTTCATCGGGAGGGGTGTGGTTTACCACAAAACGGACGAAACGGACTTGTGTTGGAGCGCTACGATCGAAACGGGGGTCCTGTTCATCGGGAGGGGTGTGGCGTACCGCAAAACGGGACTCCACGGGATACTGTTCATCTCCACCGTCGACCTCCTCCAGCCTCCACGGGCTACCATCGACCTCCTCTAGCCTCCACGGGCTCCTGTTCATCCAGCCTCCACCGTGCACTACTCCACCGGCCACTGTTCAACCACCCCTCCATGGCCACCCCTCCATCGTCTACTGTTCATCCAGCCCTCCACACCACGGGGTCCTATTCATCAAGAGGCAACGCCACCGCTCACTGTTCATCCAACCCCCCCACAACACTCACTGTTCATCCAATCGATCGGCTTCAGTTAGCAACAGTATCAAAGAATCGCTCGATTGGGTTCAGTTAATAGCCATCGATCGATCGCTCGGGTTCAGTAACGCGTAGCCTGTAGTGCAGTCGCTCGGGTTCAGTTAGAGCCCAACGCCTCGCTCGAGTTCAGTTAGAGCCAACGCCTCGCACACACGCGTGTACGTGTACGACAGAAACGCGCATCGCTCGGCCCCCGACCTCCCACCATAACCGGGAACTCCCCAAAATTTTCCTCGCCCTCGCTTCTACCATGGTTTTTTCCATCATGGACGGCCCAAAGAATGTCATGCAGCTGCGTCTCCGGCCCGCCCAGGACGATAAGCCCATTTTCTGTCATGATTTTTTGTCATAGAAGTAGGAGCCCACCACATCTATGATGATACCGGGTTTTGTCACAATTATCGTCATAGAAGTGTCATATGTATGACAGAAAAAAAATTCGTTCGGTGCAAAATGTCACGGATGTGTCTTTTTTTGTAGTGTTCTCTTCATCCAAGCCTTGTAGATATTGAAAATAAGGTAGCCATCCATTACAGCGTAGTGGATGTGGTCTATATCTAGTACATTCCGCTGCCATGCATAACGATGAAACAAGTATGGAGGTTTCTCTAGTTTACCGTACGAAGGATGAACCATGGCTCCTGCCAGGGGCAGCATTGAAGGCTGACGAGAGGACACCAACCGATTCTTCTGGAGTTCAAAGGGGTTGCCTACAACGAGGCCTATCCGACCCATGACTTCTTTGTCATTCCCAAAGTCTACAGTAACGAATTTGACTAGGTTTCTCTCGAGGAAGTCCTTAAAATCCAGGCATTCAACGTAGGCATGGAATATGTGGTAGACCAAGCATAAGTCATGCACGAAAACGTGGATCACGGTGGGATCTTCCTCTCTTTGTCCTTTAGATCCTTCTCTCGTCCCAGGACTATGGTGTACTCAACATCTAGCCCAGTGACCCACTCATCATCTGAGTTTTCGAACATGCGTCTGAAGCGAGAAAGGCATCCTTTCACCGTCGCGGAAGAACGGGTGTAGATGACGTTAAACTCATTGCCGGTGATGGTTCTAACCTTGTATTCACCGCCGATCGTGGAGATTTGGGACGCCATGGATTTGGGAGGAGGGTTAGGATTAGTGGAACTACCATAATGTGAAAGGACGGGACGACTAGGAGCGAACCGTCGTAGTATTAAAGGACATGCGGGGACGAGTAGGAGCGAACTGCCAGCGTGCGAACGGCAGGGTAGTGGCTTTCCATTCTCCCATGATACGGGCTTCCTAGAGCCCTTGGATCTGAGATCGAATGGTTGCATGGCGTGATTCTAGACCCATGGGTGAATATCCTATCTTGGAGGGTTATTATGCAAATTTTCAGCAACTTAGCATGCGACCGTTTGATCTCAAATCCAAGGGCTGCCAGCAGCCCGTATCATGGTCATGCCTACCACGACCATCGCGTCGCTCGCGCGGTCACGCCCTTGGAGATTTAACACGGTGCATTAGGATATTTGATGTTGGCATGTCATACATAGTCATCACTTAGTCACTCATACTACAACAAGGTTAGCTATAAGGTTGGCTATAAGTGTATTTTTTTTACTTCTCTCTTTCTCTTTCTTCGTACTCCCTCCATCCCATGATATAAGAACGTTTTTGACACTAGTGTAGTGCCAAAAACGTTCTTATATTATGGGACACAGGGAGTACTAGTATTTATTGCATTTGCCAAGGAGTGACCTCTTCCAATGAAATGGTGTGCTTATTAGTTTTTTGTTGCTAAGTTTGCTTCATTTAATTAGCTATAGACTCAAAATTGTCTTTTCACCTACGTACACGCGCTTAGCATCGTTTCTTCCTTGGGTCACCAAACTAGTCTCTCTCTTCTTGATTGCCACATCAGAGTTTATGCCTATGTGGCAAGCTTAGCACCTGTAGGAGCAAGTAAGTACAATAGTGCGCTTTACATGGCATTTTTGCATATGTGGAGGAAAGAGTGGCAAGGAAAAAGTGGAGAAGTGGGCTCTCATGCAAGAGCCAGCTGTCGGTGTCAAAACCGGCAGATCTCGGGTAGGGGGTCCCAAACTGTGCGTCTAAGGCTAATGGTAACAGGAGACTGGGGACACGATGTTTTACCCAGGTTCGGGCCCTCTTGATGGAGGTAATACCCTCCTTCCTGCTTGATTGATCTTGATGATATGAGTATTACAAGAGTTGATCTACCATGAAATCAGAGATTATGAACCCTATAAGCTAGCCTATGGTATGATTGTTGATGATGATCGTGAGTCCTACGGACTAAACCCTCTGGTTTATATAGACACCGGAGGGGGCTAGGGTTACACATAGTCGGTTTACAGAGAAGGAGATCTACATCCGAATCGCCAAGCTTGCCTTCCATGCCAAGGAGAGTGCCATCCGGACACGGGACGAAGTCTTTTGTCTTGTATCTTTATAGTCCAACAGTCCGGCCAAAGTATATAGTCCGGCAGTTCGGATACCCCTTATCCAGGACTCCCTCAGTAGCCCCTGAACTAGGCTTCAATGACGATGAGTGCGGCGCGTAGATTGTCTTCGGCATTGCGAGGAAGGTTCCATCTCCGAATACTCCAAGATAAATTCCAAACACAAGGACCATGTCCAGCTCTGCAAGATAACATTCCATATACCAGCGTAGAGAGAATAATAATAATCCATGAATCTAATCTGCTGACAATTCTTCGAAAAGTGACATCACGTCGCGGTCCGGTTCTTGCTTGAACCGCTTTTACAACTTGCTACCGCACACACCACGAGGCGGTTTCCTTGGCACGTCCTGTCAGATCAGAGATCGTGTTCCCCCTTATTATGGGATTCTCATCAATACGGGTATGGGTAATCCAACCATGCCTGTTGGCATGACCCAGTGTTTTTAGGCAAGTCCCGAACGACCATGTTCGGGGACGCTTGATATTCTTCCCCCTTTATAAAGGGCCGAGGCTTATCCCTCTATCTCCACGGTCGCACATCTCGTGCCCTGAGTTCCAACACCCAAAGCTTGAGCTTAAGCACCCCGGATCTTCGATCATGTCCGGATCTGACCATCAAGGCCGATGGATGGCCTCCTCCGTCATAGAGGAGGATATTGTGAAGCTCTGGGAGGCTGGGTATTTGACTTCCGATGTCAAGCACATGATTCTTGCTCCCGAACAGGTTATCCCCACTCCCGCGACCAACGAGAGAGTCGTATTTGTCTCCCACTTTCTCCGGGGCTTAGGTCTCACTCTTGATCCCTTTGTGAGGGGGCTCATGCACTACTATGGGCTAGATTTCCACGATCTAGATCCGGATTCCATCCTCCACATCTCGTCATTTATCGTTGCGTGTGAAGCCTTCCTTCACATTGCCCCCCACTTCGGCTTATGGCTCAAGACTTTTGATGTGAAGCCGAAGATAATTGAGGAGCGACACACAGAGTGCGGAGGTGCCATAATAAGTAGGAACGCTGATGCCCCGTGGCCCGAAGGCTCCTTCCCGAAGGTATCTGATTTATGGCAACGGAGGTGGTTCTATGTCACAGCTCCCCGAGGCTCAAAGTGGGCGGCCGCGCCTGCCTTCCGCTCAGGCCCTCCACCTCAACTGGCATCGTGGGCCAATGTGGGACTAAACTGGGGGCCTGCGAACGATGTACCAATGCTTCAAAGCCGCATTCGGGAGCTCCTCGAGAGGAACCTTAGTCTCGTCAAAATAGTCCAAGTAATGCTAGTCCGGCGCGCCGGCCTCTCCGGATGTGGGAATTCAATCTAGAAGGCCCGCGGACCATTCGGCAGTTCTTTGGTATGACACCCGAAGGGATGTACAAGTTGTTCTTCGGACCATGAATAAAGTGTCCGGACACCACTGAGGATGCGGGCCTGAGCTGCAATCGCCTCGATACCCAAGTAAGTAACCCCATAACCGAACACCTCACTTATATTTGGCATAGCATTGTTCTAAACACTCTCCACAACCAGGATTGGCTTAGAAAGGCGGAGAGGATCAGGTGTCTGGCCCCTCTTCTCGAAGGTTCGCCCGGCCCAACAACGGCTAGGATTCTCGAACAGACACTTAGTCGGGTGCCACCAGAGAAAGCAGAAGGGGAGAGCGGGGAGGCCAAGAGTGGGCCTCACACACTACGCATCCGAACAGGGGGAATCAGTGCCTCCACAGAGGAGGAGAATCAGGGAGGCGACCGTAACGCCCCGGATTCGATGCGCCAGGTGTCTGACAGTTATTCGTCGTCATTGTCATGTCATTTGCTTGCATGTTGCATATTGCCATGTCATCATGTGCATTTGATTTTGCATACGTGTTCGTTTCTTGCATCCGAGCATTTTCCCTGTTGTCCGTTTTGCAATCCGGCACTCCTATGTCACCCGACGGCCCCTTTTTCCTCTTTTCATGTGCAGGTGTTAAACTTTCTCGGAATGGCCCGAGGTTTGCCAAGCGGCCTTGGTATAGCACCGGTAGACCGCGTGTCAAGTTTCATGCCATTTGGAGGTCGTTTGATACTCCTACGGTTAACCGGGTAACCGTAAAAGCCCCTTTCGTCTTGCAGCCCAACACCCATCCAAAGTGGACAAAAACCCATCCAAACCCCCTCCATGCTCTCGGTCGTTCGATCACGATCGTGTGGGCGAAAACCGCACTCCATTTGGAGGCTCCTAGCTCCCTCTATCTATAAATATGCCCCTCCCCCCGATATTCGCGGATGAATCCCGGGTCCCGAAACCATAGCTTTTTCCCCTCTCCGCTGCCGGACGCGTCCGCCTCCGCGTCGAACACGTCCAGCCGCCGTCTGCAGCCAGTGGCCGCCCGCCACGTGTCTCGCTTCGCCGCCCGCCGCCCGCGGGCCGCTCGGCCCGCGGCAGGCCCCCGCGGGCCCGTCTCTCCGCCGCCGCCCAGGCGCCTCGCCGTCGCCTCCCACGGGCCCCCGCCACCGCAGCCGCCGCCTCCATCACACCTCGCCGGAGCGCGCCGCCCGGCCGCCCCGCCTCGCCGTGCGTCGCCCCGCGCCGCTCCTCTGCGCCCAGCCGGCCCCGCCGCCGGCTCCGTTGCCCCACCGCACCGCCCCGGCCAGATCCGGCCGCGGGAAGGCCGGATCCGC
>NC_041393.1:204061086-204067650 GCF_002162155.2 Triticum dicoccoides
CTCTCTAGCGAACCTCGTTGTCCGTGCCCACGCCGCCCGTTCCAGATCTGAAACCGCCGCCGTTGACTTTTCCCCGAGGTTGAAATTTTCGTCCAAGTCCCTGTTTTTTGACATTATCATGCCATGTTCATCGCATCATATCTCCTAGCATAATGCTCCGTTTTGCGTGCATAATATATAAAAATGTTCGTCGTGAGATGCTCTACATTTCATTCCATTGTGTCATGTTTGTTTGAGTTCATCTTGATGCTAGAATCATTGTTGCAAGAGTGCTATATATTGTTGTATGCTGTCTGTTAACAGAACATGCTCATTTGTCATTTTTGCCATGTTTGATGTGTGCATCCTATGAGCATGAGCTCTACATGTGTTTTGAACTACATCATGCCATCTTTACAGTGGTTCCATCCATGTATTTTTGTGAGTCCTGCACTAAGTGCATCAAGCTTGTGAAGTATGGTACTTGTTGTTACTGTTTTGCTACGCTGAATCTGTTATTTCGTGATGCTATGTAGACCTGCTGCTACAAGTCATTCTATGCATAATCTGGAGATGTTCACTAAGGATGTTTTGTTATACATGTCATTCTCTATCCATCCATGCCCCTGATGCATTTATATCCTGTTGTAGCTTGTCGTAATGTTGCTCCAAAGTTGCTAAATAATGTTGCTGTCTGCCTGTTAACATTAAGTTCAGTTTGTGCCATGTGTTTTGCTAGTGATCCATGCACCCTATGAACTTTCTCTTGCCATGCTTAGCTTCATAAATATGCCTTCTTAATGTTTGTTGCCTTGCCATGCCATTAAATTCTCTGTGGTGAGTGGTACAAGCTCACCAACATGCTTACTTATTGTTGTTCCTGGCCTGTATGAATCTGTCATATAACTTGCCATGTTTGCATGGGTGCCATCATATCTTCTGATACTTTTTGGCTCATGGTCAGTAAAGGACTTTTGTTCTATGCATTTAGTAGTTTCATTCCGTGCCTTTGTTTGCCATGTTAAGGTCCTGTAACATGTTGTTTGATAGCTCTAAACATTGCAACCTGATGTTATTTCTGCAAAGTCTGAAACTGTTATTATTTGCAATCTTGCCATGTGTTTTGGAGCATCTTCTAGTGATTTCTGGAGATAGCTCAGTGTTCATGTTTTGTTATGCTTTACCTGTACATCATGCCCATACCTTTTGTTTTCATATTGTGGTACTGTAGCATGTTGTTTTGATGCTTGCAATATGCCTAGTTGCTGATTTGGGCAGATTGTTGTCATATCTTATAGAGTGTATGCGTTGAACCGTTGGTCCGTTTTGAGTGTGCTCTAGATTAAACTTGCTTGTTTTTGCATGTAGTATCATATTATCATGTTGCATCCATGTTTTGAGGTGTTTTCTTGATGTTTGTATGCATTTTGCATCAATGCCATGTTTAACTTGTTTTGCTCATATCTTCTAGGCCGTAGCTCCGAACTAAACGAACTTTATATGTAACTTGACTAGAATCTCGTGTAGATCATTGTGGTGCATCTTAACTTGCTGTTTAACAACTTGAACATAATGTTTGTTCAGATCCGGACCAATTTCGAAATTTGCATATGAGGACTTACCGGAATTGTTATATGTTGCTTCCGGCCTCATTTAAACTTGCTTTGATGTGTTGCTTGTGTATGCCTCATCTCTTGCAATGAGTAGGTCCATGTAGCTTTGTCGTGCATCATGATTGTTGTGCATCATGCCTTGTCTATGTGTGGTGTGTTTACCATGTTGTGTGCTTCTTCTCGATAGTTCCCGTTTCGTTGCGATCGTGAGGATTCGTTCGTCTACGCTTGGTTTGGCTTCATCCGTTCGTCTTCTTCATGGAATCGTTCTTCTTCCTAGCGGGATTTCAGGCAAGATGACCATCACCTTGGATCTCATTACTATCATTGCTATGCTAGTTGTTTCGTTCTATCGCTATGCTGCGCTTCCTATCACTTGTTTCTCAAGCCTCCCAAATTGCCATGTCAGCCTCTAACCCTTTTCACCCTTCCTAGAAAACCATTGCTTGGCTATGTTACCGCTTTGCTCAGCCCCTCTTATAGCGTTGCTAGTTGCAGGTGAAGTTGAAGATTGCTCCATGGTGGACAGGATAATGTTGGGATATCACAATATCTCTTATTTAATTAATGCATCTATATACTTGGTAAAGCGTGGAAGACTCGGCCTTATGCCTGGTGTTTTGTTCCACTCTTGCCGCCCTAGTTTCCGTCATATCGGTGTTATGTTCCCGGATTTTGCGTTCTTTACGCGGTTTGGTGATTTATGGGACCCCCTTGACAGTTCGCTTTGAATAAAACTCCTCCAGCAAGGCCCAACCTTTGTTTTACCATTATTTTTACCCCCCCCCCGGGCCAGTGCTCATCGTGAGTGTTGGTCCAACCTGTCAGCCACCGGTGGTCACCAGGGGCAACTCTGGGCTGGCCTACCGGAAGTTTGGACAATCCGGTGTGCCCTGAGAACGAGATATGTGCAGCTCCTATCGGGATTTGTCGGCACATTGGGCGGCTTTGCTGGTCTTGTTTTACCATTGTCGAAATGTCTTGTAAACCGGGAATCCGAGTCTGATCGGGTCTTCCAGGGAGAAGGTATATCCTTCGTTGATCGCGAGAGCTTATCATGGGCTAAGTTGGGACACCCGTGCAGGGTATAAACTTTCGAAAGCCGTGCCCGCGGTTATGGGCATATGGGAATTTGTTAATGTCCGGTTGTAGATAACTTGACACCAGATCCGAATTAAAACGCATCAACCGCGTGTGTAGCCGTGATGGTCTCTTTTCGGCGGAGTTCGGGAAGTGAACACGGTTTCTGGGTTATGTTTAACGTAAGTAGGAGTTCAGGATCACCTCTTGATCATTGCTAGCTTCACGACCGTTCCATTTGCTCTCTTCTCACTCTTATTTGCATATGTTAGCCACCATATCATGCTTAGTCGCTACTGCAGCCTCACCACTTTAACCCTTCCTTTCCCATTAAGCTTTGCTAGTCTTGATACCCATGGTAATGGGATTGCTGAGTCCTCGTGGCTCACAGTTTACTACAACAACAGTTGCAGGTACAGGTTATGTGATGATCATGACGCGAGAGCGATGTTACTTGTTTGTTTGGAGTTCTTCTTCTGCTTCTTCCTCGATCAGGGGATAGGTTCCAGCTCGCCAGCCTGGGCTAGCAGGGTGGATGTCGTTCGATTTTCTGTTTGTGTTTCATCCGTAGTCGGATGATACTATTGTGTATGACGATGTTGTACACATGTGGCATTGTATGCCTCTTGTATGTATCCCCATCCATTATGTAATGTTGATGTGATGATATCCACCTTGCAAAAGCGTTTCAATCTGCGGTTCTATCCTTGGTGTGAACTTCGAGTCTCTTTAGGATAGTATCACATATTGGGCATGATAAGTTGGCATCAGAGCCTCGACCGACCTTAGTAGCCCCCCTTGTTTGATCGTGTAGTTTGGCCGTTGTTGAGTCTAGAAAAAAACTGTTTTCGGAGTCTAGTTATATCGGAGAGTAGGAATTCTTTTACTTCTCAGCCCCTTCGTCGCTCTGGTGAGGAATCTTGAGGTAGGTGTTTTGAATTACTTCTCTTCCCCTTCAAATTTTCTTTAGGATCATGCGGTTCGTTTTTTCGGTCGTTGGTTCTCTTCTCTTTTCATCTGGTGCATTTCTCGTCAAGTCGACTCGAGCCTCTTCATCTTTGAGTTCAATCCTCAGTTGTTTTCTTTTCCCACCCGCCCACCCTTCTTCTTCTCGGAACCGGAGTCCGTAATCGAGTATCCATCCTACTCGTGCGAAGCCTTTGCTTCCTTTCCTCAATTATTCCAACCGGTGCTTTCTCTTCAAGTTATTCGTCGGTTCCCTGTTTCAAGTTGCCTTTGTTTTTTCGCCCTCCCACCCTCTTCTTCCCGGAGCCTGAGTCTGTTTCGAGCATCAATTTCATTCATGTGGAGCATCTTCAGTCTTCCCTCAATCATTTCAACCGGTGAATTCTCGTCTCGGTGGAGATTCTTCATCTCTTTTTCTTCTTCGGTGGATTCAATTCAAGTTTTTCGGGTTGATCACATTCTTTTCCTTGGTTAAAGTGTTCTCCTTGCTCGTTTGCCTCTAGCCATTCAATCATTCCAAAGTTCGGAAGACATCTCAGGAGATTCTTCTGTGTTCCAATTAATTCGAGGTTATCACCTTATTCAAATATTTCAATTGTTCCAGTGCTTCATCTATCTGTTCATCATCCCTTTCCAACGGTGTTTTTCTCTTCAGTGGGACCTAACCCACAGGTCTTTTTCCAGGATCTTACCCGACTCTTCTAATTATTCTGGAGCTATTCCCAAATTCTTTTCAAGTGTGACGTAAGAATGGATTCCATCAGTCACATGCCTTTTCCAAGATCGATTTCAGATCATTTCATTGTTGGCTCAACCTCTTTGTTTTTCATTCTCCCGGAGTATTTCAACAATTTTGGTGTTGTTTCTCGTCGTCATTTGAAGACCAAAGAAGAGTTTTTCTTCTAAATCTTGTCTGTTCTCTCGAAGATTCGCGGGTCTAGCTTCATGTTATCCTCGCAATTTATTCCAGTTATCAGATATTCTTTTCTTACCCATCCGGTGCATGTCAAGAGTTGTTTTTCCATTTCTTTTCACCGGAGGCCATCGTTCCAGAAGAATTCTTCATCCTCACATTTCGGCTATCGTTCTCTATTTATCCTAGTGCTTCGTTCAAATGTGCTTTAATCAACTCGAGTTCTTCTCGTTCTCTTGCATCTAAATCCCCTCAAGCATATTGGTTCTTCTAATCCTTCCCGGTGTTTCATTCTCTTTCATCAGTCATTCCCGAATTCTAACGGTGGTTTGTTCAAGATTCTTTTTCCTTGATTATCATTTTTATCCATTCGTTCTTCCAATCCTACCGGTGGTTAATGAAGACTTTCTCAAGTTTTGTGCTATACCCCCCTTAATCCTTACAAGAAGAATAAGCAGTATGCAAAATCCATTGCTTGTCATCAATTAAATTTGATGAAGGATAAGCATACAATAAATCTTATTCTTATTTCATCCAAGTGAGTAATTCCTTCCTCCGGAGTTTGTTCTTGATGAATAAATTCTAGGTCCAAGTGTTTTCATTTTTTTCTTTTCCAGAGTTCAAATTCCTCGGCCATTTCTTCGAAACCTCCATCTAAATCATCTCAAGGCTCATCTTATTCTTTCTTCCTTAATTCTATCTCATCATCCTTTTGTTACCGTAGTTCTTCATGGTGGTTCTTCATGATTTAATTCATTCTTCAAGTTTTCATCAAGTTCTGTTGGTGGAGTTCAAGTATATTTCTTCTTCCGTCTTG
Organism: Triticum dicoccoides; assembly: GCF_002162155.2. Lineage (NCBI taxonomy): Eukaryota > Viridiplantae > Streptophyta > Magnoliopsida > Poales > Poaceae > Triticum > Triticum dicoccoides. The sequence goes on from NC_041393.1 coordinate 204,066,455, forward strand.
TAGAGCAAATAATTCTTCATTTTCTTCTGAAGTGAAGTTTTGCATTTCTTTGTTCTTCTCAGATATTCAAATTCGTTCAACCCTTCCTTCTAAGTTCTTTTCATTCAACTCTTTCAAATCTTTCCGGAGGTTTTGTGTCATGTCTTCATCAAGTATCTTTCCGTCCTCTCAAGATCGTGTACTATTCCTTCCATTTTCAGCCGGAGTGCTGCCTAAATCCTTTCAGTATTATTCGTTTCTCATCTCGTTCTAACCGGAGTGCTTTCAGAGTCTATCGTGTTTCCATGAGCATTTGATTCTCATCATTCTTGTCGTTCCTCTCTTCTTCTCTAGTGCTCTCGATTCTTTGCTTCTTCTCTTGAGTACTTGTTTCACTCATCCCTTTTCCCTTCCATCTCGGTCCTAAGATCTCGGGACGAGATCTCTTGTTAGTGGAGGAGTGTTGTAACGCCCCGGATTCGATGCGCCAGGTGTCTGCCAGTTATTCGTCGTCATTATCATGTCATTTTCTTGCATGTTGCATATTGCCATGTCATCATGTGCATTTCATTTTGCATACGTGTTCGTTTCTTGCATTCGAGCATTTTCCCCGTTGTCCGTTTTGCAATCCGGCACTCCTATGTCACCCGACGGCACCTTTTGCCTCTTTTCATGTGCGGGTGTTAAACTTTCTCGGGGCCCGAGGTTTGCCAAGCAGCCTTGGTATAGCACCGGTAGACCGCCTGTCAAGTTTCGTGCCATTTGGAGGTCGTTTGATACTCCTACGGTTAACCGGGTAACCGTAAAAGCCCCTTTCGTCTTGCAGCCCAACACCCCTCCAAAGTGGCCCAAAACCCATCCAAACCCCCTCCATGCTCTCGGTCATTCGATCACGATCGTGTGGGCGAAAACCGCACTCCATTTGGAGTCTCCTAGTTCCCTCTATCTATAAATATGCCCCTCCCCCCGAAATTCACGGATGATTCCCGGGTCCCGAAACCCTAGCTTTTTCCCCTCTCCGCCGCCGGACACATCCGCCTCCGTGCCGGACACGTCCAGCTGCCGTCCGCAGCCAGTGGCCACCCGCCACGTGTCCCGCTTCGCCGCCCGCCGCCCGCCGCCCGCTCGGCCCGCGACAGGCCCCCGCGGGCCCGTCTGTCCGCCGTCGCCTCCCGCGGGCCCCCGCCGCCGCGGCCGCCGCCTACGCCGCCCCGGCG
>NC_041393.1:204067994-204146111 GCF_002162155.2 Triticum dicoccoides
CCGCCCGGCCGCCCCGCCTCGCCGTGCATCGCCCCGTGCCACTCCTCCGCGCCGCCCCGGCTAGATCCGGCCGCGGGAAGGCCCGATCCGCCGCCCCCCCTCGCCGGCCCCCTCCTCTCAGGAGAACCTCGTCGTCCGTGCCCGCGCCGCCCGATCCAGATCTGAAACCGCCGCCGTTGACTTTTCCCCAAGGTCGAAATTTTCGCCCAAGTCCCTATTTTTTGACATTATCATGCCATGTTCATCGCATCATATCTCCTAGCATACTGCTCCATTTTGCGTGCATAATATATAAAAATGTTCGCTGTGAGATGCTCTACATTTCATTCCATTGTGTCATGTTTGTTTGAGTTCATCTTGATGCCTGAATCATCGTTGCAAGAGTGCTATGTAATGTTGTCTGCTGTCTGTTAACAGAACATGCCCATTTGTCATTTTGCCATGTTCGATATGTGCATCCTATGAGCATGAGCTCTACATGTGTTTTGAACTACATCATGCCATCTTTATAGTGGTGCCATCCATGTATTTTTGTGAGTCCTGTACTGAGTGCATCAAGCTTGTGAAGTATGGTACTTGCTGTTACTGTTTTGCTAGGCTGAATCTGTTATTTCGTGATGCTATGTAAACCTGCTGGTACAAGTCATTCTATGCATAATCTGGAGATGTTCACTAAGGATGTTTTGTTATACATGTCATTCTCTATCCATCCTTGCCCCTGGTTGCATTTATAGCCTGTTGTAGCTTGTCGTAATCTTGCTCCAAAGTTGGTAAATAATGTTGCTGTCAGCCTATTAACATTAAGTTCAGTTTGTGCCATGTGTTTTGCTAGTGATCCATGCACCCTATGAACTTGCTCTTGCCATGCTTAGCTTCATAAATATGTCTTCTTACTGTTTGTTGCCTTGCCATGCCATGAAATCCTCTATGGTGAGTGGTACAAGCTCACCAACATGCATACTTATTGTTGTTCCTGACATGTATGAATATGTCATATAACTTGCCATGTTTGCATGGGTGCCATCATATCTTCTGATACTTTTTGGCTCATGGTCAGTAAAGGACTTTTGTTCTATGCATTTAGTAGTTTCATTCCATGCCTTTGTTTGCCATGTTAAGTTCCTGTAACATGTTGTTTGATAGCTCTAAACATTGCAACCTGATGTTATTTCTGCAAAGTCTGAAACTGTTATTATTTGCAATCTTGCCATGTGTTTTGGAGCATGTTCTAGTGATTTTTGGAGATAGCTCAGTGTTCATGTTTTGTTATGCTTTACCTGTACATCATGCCCATGCCTTTTGTTTTCATATTGTGGTACTGTAGCATGTTGTTTTGATGCTTGCAATATGCCTAGTTGCTGATTTGGGCAGATTGTTGTCATATCTTATAGAGTATGCGTTGAACCGTTGCTCCGTTTTGAGTGTGCTCTAGATGAAACTTGCTTGTTTTTGCATGTAGTTTCATATTATCATGTTGCATACATGTTTTGAGGTGTTTGCTTGATGTTTGTATGCATTTTGTATAAATGTCATGTTTAACTTGTTTTGCTCATATCTTCTAGGCCGTAGCTCCGAACTAAATGAACTTTATATGTAACTTGACTAGAATCTCATGTAGATCAGCGTGGTGCATCTTAAATTTCTGTTTAACAACTTGAACATAATGTTTGTTCAGATCTGGACCAATTTCGAAATTTGCATATGAGGACTTACCGAAATTGTTATATGTTGCTTCCGGCCTCATTTAAACTTGCTTTGATGTGTTGCTCGTGTATGCCTCATCTCTTGCCATGAGTAGATCCATGTAGCTTTGTCATGCATCATGCTTGTTGTGCATCATGTATTGTCTATGTGTGGTGTGTTTACCATGTTGTGTGCTTCTTCTCGATAGTTCCCGTTTCATTGCGATCGTGAGGATTCGTTCGTCTACGTTTGGTTCGGCTTCATCCGTTCGTCTTCTTCATGGACTCGTTCTTCTTCCTAGCGGGATTTCAGGCAAGATGACCGTCACCTTGGATCTCATTACTATCATTGCTATGCTAGTTGTTTCGTTCTATCGCTATGCTGCGCTTCCTATCACTTGTTTCTCAAGCCTCCCAAATTGCCATGTCAGCCTCTAACCCTTTTCACCCTTCCTAGCAAACCATTGCTTGGCTATGTTACCGCTTTGCTCAGCCCCTCTTATAGCGTTGCTAGTTGCAGGTGAAGTTGAAGATTGCTCTATGGTGGACAGGATTATGTTGGGATATCACAATATCTCTTATTTAATTAATGCATCTATATACTTGGTAAAGGGTGGAAGACTCGGCCTTATGCCTGGTGTTTTGTTCCACTATTGCCGCCCTAGTTTCCGTCATACCGGTGTTATGTTCCCGAATTTTGCGTTCCTTACGCGGTTGGGTGATTTATGGGACCCCCTTGACAGTTCGCTTTGAATAAAAATCCTCCAGCAAGGCCCAACCTTGGTTTTACCATTTGCCTCACCTAGCCCTTTTTCCCTTGGGAGTTGTGCTCTCGAGGGTCATCTTTATTTTTACCCCCCCCCCGCCCCGGGCCAGTGCTCGTCGTGAGTGTTGGTCCAACATGTCAACCGCCGGTGGTCACCAGGGACAACTCTGGGCTGGCCTACCGGAAGTTTGGATAATCCGATGTGCCCTGAGAACGAGATATGTTCAGCTCCTATCGGGATTTGTCGGCACATCGGGCGGCTTTGTTGGTCTTGTTTTACCATTATCGAAATGTCTTGTAAACCGGGATTCCGAGTCTGATCGGGTCTTCCTGGGAGAAGGTATATCCTTTGTTGATCGCGAGAGCTTATCATGGGCTAAGTTGGGATACCCCTGCAGGGTATAAACTTTCGAAAGCCGTGCCCGCGGTTATGGGCAGATGGGAATTTTTTAATGTCTGGTTGTAGATAACTTGACACCAGATCCGAATTAAAACACATCAACCGCGTGTGTAGCCGTGATGGTCTCTTTTCGGCGGAGTCCGGGAATTAAACACAGTTTCTGGGTTATGTTTGATATAAGTAGGAGTTCAGGATCACCTCTTGATCATTGATAGCTTCACGACCGTTCCATTTGCTCTCCTCTCGCTCTAATTTGCATATGTTAGCCACCATATCATGCTTAGTCGCTGCTGCAGCCTCACCACTTTACCCCTTCCTTTCCCATTAAGCTTTGCTAGTCTTGATACCCATGGTAATGGGATTGCTAAGTCCTCAGTGGCTCATAGTTTACTACAACAACAATTGCAGGTACAGGTTATGCGATGATCATGACGCGAGAGCGATGTTACTTGTTTGTTTGTTGTTCTTCTTATGCTTCTTGTTCGATTAGGGGATAGGTTCCAGGTCGGCAGCCTGGGCTAGCAGGGTGGATGTCGTTTGAGTTTCTGTTTGTGTTTCATCCGTAGTCGGATGATACTATTGTGTATGATGATGTTGTACTCATGTGGCATTGTATGCCTCTTGTTTGTATCCCCATCTATTATGTAATGTTGATGTGATGATATCCACCTTGCAAAAGCGTTTCAATATGCATTTCTATCCTTGGTGGGACCTTCGAGTCTCTTTAGGATAGTATCGCATATTGAGCGTGATAGCGACTCTGAGGTTTCCTCCCCCCGAGGGAAGAAAATGGCCGCCTCCGAAGATTTGGAGACGGGGGCGCCTAAACAAGGGACAAGAATTTCGCCCAAGGACCCTGCTTCGAAGGTCGTCCTCGCCGTATAGTGGCCGCCAACCGGCCAGCCCTCCACCGAGCTGTAAGTTTAATTAAGCAAGGATCTTATTGCTTCTTCCTATGAGAGTAATAATCAGGACCTGTTTTGCAGTCCGGCCAGTAGTTCGTCAGAACAGGGTTTGTCCTCGGGGGATCTTCTTCCGGAGATGATGGAGAGTGAAACCCCACCAGCCGCTCCGCGCCGTGGGGCGGGAGACCCTGAGGTATCGTCCGGAGGAATCCGGGTACGATGGGGCCGGAAGCTAACACTTCGGCCGCCCCGAGCCCAGCGCGTTCGGCTCCCATGGCGGACAACGAAAAGGGTCCAGGAGAGTCCGGAGTCCGGCCGAACTCGCTGACGGGCCTCCTGGAGTCAGCTGATCTCTTGGAGGGTCATCATACCCAAATGGGTACGGTGTTGGAGAAAATCTCCTCCTCCACAAGAGGTTTAAACGAAGATTTTAGGAGCCTGCTCAAAGGCTTTGAGTTAAGCCGCAATTTTTAGTTGAACCGCACGCGATACATGCGCTCTGTATAGATAGTAGCCCCTGAGAGTGCGGATGCCAGCCCATGGCGGCAAACGGAGGATCACACTCCTAGATAATGATCTCACCTGTATTGATTTGCAGGTTCCTAAGTGTTCGGCAATAGACCAGGCTGTTGAATGTGCTGAATTGAGGCGACAAATTGACGTTGTGGAGGCCGACGTCACGCTTGTTAACAAGCGATTCGAGGAGTCGCAGAGTATGCTTTCCTATATCCACATCCATTTTTGCAATAAGGTTTGAAATACTAATGTGGTGTTATGTAGTTGCAGGAGGAGCTGCTGCCGTTGAGGCCCTGAGGGTGGAGCTTGCTCTAGCCAAGGAAGAAGCCCGGATTAGCAATGCGGCTGCTCTAAAGGCAGCTGAAGAATTAAGAGCCGAACATGCCGCTCGTCTCCGAAGCGAGGAGAAGATAGCCGCGATGGCTGTGGAGCTGAGGGACGCCGCCGGCCGGTACGAGGTTCTCGAAAAGGAGAATCAAACAAAGGCGGACGACCTAAAGAAGGCGATGGATTCGGCTAAAGGGATGCGTTCTCAGATTAAAGACGCGTGGGAGGAACTTCGACAAGCCGGAGAAATCGCGGCCGGAAGTCCTTATGTGTTGCAGATGAAGTTTTTAGATCCAAAGTATGCTCCGTTGGATAAGCTATGGAGCGCCGCAGATGAGTATGCGGACTTGGCGAAGAGTGCGGCTGATGCGACCAAGTTATTCGAGGATCATGAGGATAACAAAATGGAAAAACTGTTCTGGTCGCAATTTAATGATCCAGCGTGCTCCTTGACCTTGAGTGAGAAGATGGCCGCCATAGCCAAGCTCCATAGGCTGTCCGGCCTTGCAACGAGGTCTGTAATAGACCATTTGTGGCCGAAGGAGCCGAAGCTGGACAGTTACTTTGGTTTGGTGCAACAATTATTTGGCACCAGGGCACAGATTGATGCCATGAAGAGATCGTCGTGCATAGAGGGTGCGCGGATGGCTCTTACCCGCGTGAAAACATACTAGGCGAATATGGAGGCCACCCGCATTGCAAGCCGAGGTCCGGCCGGAAGCCAAGACCCATCTGAGCACTACTTTGAGCAGGTCATAGAAGGTGCCCGTAGAATAGAGTCTCAGTGTTAGAAGAATTTCATGTTTGAATGACGAACTTATTAGTTATGAACAATTATGTTTTTAATTATGGAGGCTGTGTTTTATACTTTTGCCTGAAAGTATTATAATGTCTCCTGCATGGCTTTTTATGTATTCATATAGCGTGAAAGTTAGCAGTCATTGGCTTTAGCCCCGACGCGTAATGCGGGGGTGTTCGAGAAGATAGGCAGAGACACACTTGATCCAACGTCTTGGTCCATTAAGGAGGTGATCGCACATCGAACCAGGCAACCGGACTATATAGCTGTAACACTTTCGCTTAGCCATAGGAGTTGAAAGGTGGGGCTACTATATAGCCCCTGGTACTTCCACGTGCATCCGGATATGGTGCGCGTACTTGACCGGTAGACCGGTCCTTCGTTAATGCGGAGGAATCCTATAGATTCTGATGAGTCCTCGAGTGGTTGACCAGTCTCTCGCTATATCATGATAGTCAGTTTTCGGCTTTCTCTACTGAGGTGCTCATCCGGAATAACCAGGGCAGAATCGCAGTAGTTCTCCTTTGGCCGCCTTTGCCGATAGAACGGAACGTAAGGCAGCAAACCCAGGAGCCGGGCTAACCCAACATTTGACCAAAGACATGATTCGGAGCTGATGCATATAAGGCCAAACTCGTGACGCCGAGCACTTTCGAAGGTATTCGGACTTTATAAAATATATTGGGCTAAATAATGCCCTTGACCGTGTGATTCCAGGTACGCGCATGGATCTTTCATGGCAAAAAGCCTAGAACACCAGTGTCCCATACAGGTGTAAGAAATACCTATGGGACGTTGAGCAACAAGAGACAGTAAAGAAGGTTTACGCAGGGGCTTAATCTAAAGAGAAACCTGTGGGCGGGGCCTGGCTGCACATCTGCGCCTGTGTCTCCATTGTGCCGTATCCTGGAAGGGTGTCGCACTAGTAGTGTCTGTAGGAACGAAAAGGAAAACATGCGAAAAGTTAGTTATACTCGAGAAGTGATCGAGATCCGGCATGTTAACGAGGCAAGCTGGATTGTGGGCTTGTGTTACATGTTTGTAGCCCCTCGTATTATTGATGGGGACAAATGAACAGCCCCTGGCTCAGGTTTATCCGAGCCATTGTGAAAGATGGTGTATTGGACTCGTCTAACCGTGTCCATGGTCTTAACGACCGGTCATGCGTTCTGGTGGGAGAGATCTCCTGGAGTCCGGCAGCGGGAACTGTCGCATACCGTTTTGTGTTTCCGCTGACCGTGATGACGCCGCGTGGACCGGGCATCTTGAGTTTAAGGTAGGCGTAGTTTGGTATTGCGTTAAAGGAAGGGAAGGCCGGTCTTCCAAGCAATGCATGATAATCGCTGCTGAAGGGAGCCATGTTGAAGAGTAAGTTCTCGCGTCTAAAGTTGTCGAGAGAACCGAATGTTACTTCTAACACGAGGGATCCCCAACAATGGGCCACGATGCCTGGAATTACTCCATTGAAGGTGGCGTTATTTTCATTTATTCTGGATGGGTCTATCCCCATCCTGTGGATGGTGTCTTGATATATCAAATTAAGACTACTGCCGCCGTCCATTTGGACGCGAGTGAGATGGTATCCATCAATTATTGGGTCGAGCACCAAGGCAGCCGATTCTCCGTGCCGGATACTGGCCGGGTAGTCCCTATGATCAAAAGTGATCGGGCATGTTCCCCAGGGATTAAATTGGGGGGCTATGAACTCTGCGTGAGTTGCGTGTACCATGTTTACCGTTTTGACTTCCAGTGGGAATTGTTTCTAGCCCCTAGTGTTCGGCTGGCGAGGCTCATCCTCGTCTTCGCTTGGTGTTTCCCTTCCATTTTGTTTGGCGTTGAACTTGCCGGCCTGCTTGAAGACCCAACACTCTCTGTGGGTATGGTTTGTAGGTTTGTCGGGAGTGCCATGGATTTGGCACAATCTGTCCAGGACTTTGTTCAGGCCGGATGGTTCGTCTTTACTGCCGTTAAATGGCTTTTTTCCTTTACCAGGTCGAGAGCCCCTAAATCCGGCGTTGACCGCTGTGTTGCCCGGACTGTCATTATTCCGGCGTTTGTTCTTGGTGTGTCGTGGCTTCCCGTTTCCATCTCGGATTTTGGATGTGCCTGGGTCGCTGGTGCCTTTACGGGCCAACCAGCTGTCCTCGCCCGCACAAAATCTAGTCATGAGGCTTGTTAAGGCTGCCATCATTCTCAAGTTTTCTTGGCCGAGGTATCTGGCAAGCCACTCGTCTCGGATACTGTGTTTGAAGGCTGCTAAGGCTTCGGTGTCCGGACAGTCGACAATTTGATTCTTCTTAGTGAGGAATCTGTTCCAAAGTTTGCGGGCTAACTCTCCAGGATGTTGTATTATGTGACTTAAATCGTCCACATCTGGAGGCCGGACCTAGGTCCCTTGAAAGTTGGCCCTGAAAGCATCCTCAAGTTCCTCCCAACTTCCAATTGAGTTTTCGGGGAGGCTTTTCAGCCAATGACGAGCTGGTCCTTTTAACTTGAGGGGGAGGTATTTAATGGCGTGGAGGTCGTCCCCACGAGCCGTGTGTATGTGAAGGATAAAATTTTCAATCCAGACCCCGGGGTCCGTCGTTCCGTCGTATGACTCTATATTCACGGGTTTGAATCCCTGTGGAAATTCATGATCCAGCACCTCATCCGTGAAGCACAGGGGGTGTGCAGCCCCTCTATATCTGGCTGTGTCGCGGCCTGCTGCCGGCTGTTGTTGCTCCCGGTGTTGATTCCAGGCTGGTATTCGATCGGCATGATCGTTGTGGTGACCATAATCCCGCGTTGGAGCCTGTCCTCTGGACCCATAGATGGACCTGGCCGCACTGGCCTTTTTGTCCAGGAGCTCTCGTAAATCACGTGTAGTATCAGTGGCTGCTCTATCGCAGCCGTGAGGTGGTTGGTCCGGCTGAGTAGCCGTATTGTTTTGGGGCCGAACGGGTGCTGCGGATTCATTGTCAAATTCGGGTAGCAGTTTGCACTTTGGGTAGCTCTTTGTGTGGCGATTATCTCCATGTTTCCCTTCGGTGTCCAGCACCTTATTCCATCGTCGGTTGAGCGTATCCTGCGCGGCCTTAAGTCTTTGCTTCTGCTACTTCAGGCTCCGCGCTGTGGCCAAGAGTTTTCTACGGAGTTTGTCTTGCTTTGAATGTTCTTCCGGGATGATGAACGCATCGTCAACCGGACTATTATCTTCTTTGGAGGTAGCATGATGAGTTCGCCCTCTAAATTTTGATCGCGCGTCTGCTCCGGGCTGTGTTCGGCCTGACCTGGTTTATCCTGCTCCATCGCTGGGTCCCCATGGTCGTTGTTGCCTTCGAAATCAACCGGAGTGTCATCCTGTCTTGGGTTCTTATCGCTATTTTTACTATGACTGGACCTAAGGCGGCGCCTACGCCATCATTTTTGCTTTTGCCCGGGGGGTTTATCCTCCATTGTGTCCTTTTTGTCACTATTGTCCTCTTTGGGGGTGTCCACCATGTAGACATCGTATGATGAAGTGGTTGTCCAGCGCCCCATGAGCGGTGGTTCCCGATATTCCCTTGCATCAATGTCCATACCGTCGATGTTATTGGGGTCGATGTCAAGCATGTCTGTTAGGTCATCGATAGTTGCTATAAAGTGGGTGGTGGGTGGGCTGTGAATTTCTTAGTCTTCTATATCCCACGCGGGCCGGACATAGCTCGGCCAGGAGTCTCCTGACAAAGAGAGGGACCTTAATGAATTCAGCACGTCTCCGAAGGGTGAGTGCTGGAAGATATCCGCGGCGGCGAACTCCATGACTGGAGCCCAGTCAGATTTGATGTGCACGAGTGCGCGCGGTCCGGAACACACCACCGGAGATGAGTCCGGGGGTCTGGAGACACAGATCCCTTTAGGAGAGGAGTCTATGTTCGGCTCCAACGCAGAGGAGTGTGCGGCCTCCGGTGCAGGGTCCATCCACCCGTCCTTGGAAGGCACGACCCGCCCTGGAGCGAAGTCCGGAGCGGTAGCAGGTGCGATGTTCCGAATACTGTCCGACTGCCGATCTAGGTCATGCACGTCGTGATTGTTCGGCGCTCCTGACACGGGCCCGAATCCGTCGAAGATCAAGTCTCCGCGGATGTCGGCGTTGTAGTTTAGGTTTCCAAACTGACCTGATGGCCGGGGGCGTAGCTATTGATCTGCTCCAGATGGCCAAGGTAATTGGCCCGCGGTGCGAAGCCGCCGAACACGAAGATCTGTCCGGGGAGAAAAGTCTCGCCTAGGACAGCGTGGTTGAAGGTTGGAGAAGCCATCTAACCTTGCAGTGACGACACAGAGGAACTCTCAATGAGAGCACCAATGTCCGTGTCAAAACCGGCGGATCTCAGGTAGGGGGTCCCGAACTATGCGTCTAAGGCTAATGGTAACAGGAGACTGGGGACACGATGTTTTACCCAGGTTCGGGCCCTCTTAATGGAGGTAATACCCTACTTCTACTTGATTGATCTTGATGATATGAGTATTACAAGAGTTGATCTACCACGAGATCAGAGAGGCTAAACCCTAGAAGCTAGCCTATGGTATGATTGTTGATGATGATCGTGAGTCCTACGGACTAAACATTTATATAGACACCGGAGGGGGCTAGGGTACATAGAGTCGGTTTACAGAAAAGGAGATCTACATCCGAATCGCCAAGCTTGCCTTCCACGCCAAGGAGAGTCCCATCTGGACACGGGACGAAGTCTTCTGTCTTGTATCTTCATAGTCCAACAGTCCGGCCAAAGTATATAGTCCGGCAGTCCGGATACCCCCTTATCCAGGACTCCCTCACCAGCCTCTACTAGAGTCTACATGGTGGAGCATTGGGAGAGGCACTTGTATGGAGGTGGTCAGGAATCGGGAGACTCACACCGGTCGTAGTGCCGCAGTTAATATTATAATGACAAGTCAAATCACGAGGCCCCACCCGTCCAACAGTAACTCGCTGTCAAATCACACATCCCTACGTTTGCAGCAGCCTACTCCCTCGTCTTCTCGCGTCTCTGTCGAACCGACTAGGCGGAACTGCTCCGCCTACCCCGCAGGAAAAGCCCGTGCAGTATACTCCCTCCGTCTAGGTGACCAAGGTGGAGAGGAAAATGACAGAAAGTAATGTTTAGTATTTGCTAAGGCTGGTTGTAATGGTAGTATCTGTAACGCCCCGAGACCGACGATCCAGAAGACTTCCAGCTACTCCGAGTTTCGCCGTGTGTTTTATTTTGTTTGTTGCATTTCATCAGGTCATCTCTGCATCATGTGCATTGCATCATGTCATCATGCTATCATATCATTAATTTTTTATAACTCTTCTAAATAAATTGTATGGATTTTTCGATCCATTTAAATCGAGGGAAGGGTGACTTCTCTTTATAACATACCATCCCGATATTTAGGGAGCTATATTAAAATATTCCATTAATTTCGGAAATCACCATAACACACTTGCAAAATAATTCCCCATGCCTTTGACCTCAAACGTTGTCCAATAAATTCTTTCGTCATTTTTCGGAGCCCCACCAAAAATCCGAACATTTTTGGACCTTCCTTTTATCAAGTCCTAGTTCAAACCCATTTGAATTAAATTCAAATGAGTTTGAATTTAAATCTTTCAATCATGCCTCTTTCTATTTTTCTTGGAACGAGCATATTTTTGCGAGTCCGGGAAAATAATCCCCATGTGCCAAATCTTTCCATTACTCTCTCTTTCTTTTCCTCTCTTTTGCTTTTCTGTTAAAGAATATGAGGGAGAGAGAGCCTAGCCTAGCCAGGCCACTTCTTTCTCCACCTGGGCCGACCCAACCGGCCTCTAAGGCCCAGCCCACCTAGCCCCTCCTACCCCTAGTCTCCCCTGCCCGACCCCCATCTCCCTCCAGCGCCGCCGCATCGTGCGAGCCCCATCCCCTCGATCCATCTCCTCCTCCTCCTCGTTCTTGCAGCGCCCGATCCCCACCTCTCTCGCTCGCAGTCCCGCTCGGTCCCCCTCGTCTCTTCCTCCCTCCACTCTCTCCCTCGCGCCGCCACACGTAGGGATGAGGAGCCCCGACAACCGCTCCTCCTCTGACTCGCGTCGCCCTCCAGCGCCGCCCCCGTCCGGATCCGTAGGGCCCTGCCATGGCCGCGCCTCCCTGCTGCCGAGGCCCTGCCGCCAAGTGCCGCCTGCGGCGTCCTGGCGAGTGCCGGGTCGAACGGCAGCAGCTCCTCCTTGCCTCGTCCACATCAACGGGAGCCGTGCCTTGGACCTCTGCAACCTCGCCGGAGTGAGCTCGTCCCCGCCGCGCCAAGCCCCTCTCCATCGACCCCGCACGCCGTCGCAGAAACTTCGTCTCCATCAGCCGGTGCAGCAGCGCCACCGCAGTACCGCCCCGACCTCCGCGACCAACGCCTCCACTACCTCCCCGTCGCTGCGCCAGCCTCCTGCATCGCGCCAAGTCCCAGCATCGCGCCCCTGTTGCTGTTGACGCCAAGCCCAACGGTCACCGAGCGTGAAATTTGCCAAGTACCACCAAGTTCCTGATGGATGCGCCAAGTCCCCAGCGAGACCTGTTTTCGTCAAGTTCGACTACACGGCTATGACCTCGGAGTTGGACCGCAAGCGCCAAGTACCCCATCGGCAAGACCACACGGACGCTCGAACGACTACAGGACCGGAACACCTACTACAGGGATACGCCAAGTTCCGCTCCGAACGTGTACGACTACACCCGGTGATGCGACAAGTACCCCGACAACGTGTACCTCGACGACCCGCCAAGTACCCCTTCGGATCGCCAAATTCATCTACAAAAAACGTGTACCATCTACCGTCGCTCGAAGACCCGTGTACGACTACTTCCACGACGTCCGTGAACCACTACCGTCGACCCTCGAAGACCCCGTGGGCCCCGAACATCCACGGGACAGGAACAACTACTTCCACTATGATATGTACCACTACCGTCGCCACGTGAACAACTACTTCCCTCGACGACTCGAACCGCTCCGAAAACGCACGCTTCGAAGGTATAACCACCGAGATGACCGACCATGAACGAATGCTTTGTTGTATGAGATGTACCATATGTTCGCACCGTGATCGAATCGTCCTTGCGATGCCCCTCTTTTGCCGTGCCACCGTCCCATGGGAACCCGGAATCCGGGATCACCCCACCACCTTTTGCATGACACACTCATCCGCACACTTCTCTCTTGCATCGGTATCTCAATCGAGTTACCGGAACCGATATGTTGCCGTGGCACCATTTTCGGATATGTTGCCGTGGCACCATTTTCATTATCGTTGCCGTGGCACCATTTTCGTTATCGTTGCCGTGGCACCCCTTTTGTTCCGCCATGGTGACCAAATGCTCCCTATCATATTAGATGTCAACATTTTCATAAAAATTGCATAAACTTGTATATGTCATCCGCATCATGATAACAACATTTAAAATGCTTAAAATTGTGTTTGCTTTAAATTGCTAAATGACATATGGGGATTTTTCGGAATTGTTGTTTGTTGTTTCCGGCCTCATTTAAACTTGCTTAAATTGTTAGTTTACTCATGCTTCACCTCTTGCCATGTTAATCAATATTTAATATTGTTTGGTAACCTAACCCGGAGAGAACTAAATATTTGAATGTGGTGTCTCGCCAATATGCAACTCGTTGCATATTGAGCTCCACTTAAATTGTAGTGTTGTTTGCTTCACTTTGCCATGCCATCCTCATTAAACCGGGCATGCATCATCCTTGGTTGTGCATCATGTCATGCTTATGTGATGGTTGTTTACCATATTGTTTGCTTCTTTCCGGTTTGCTTCTCTCGTTAGCTTCGGTTTCGTTCCGGAGTTGTGAGGATTTGTTCGACTACGTTCGTTTGTCTTCTTCATGGACTCGTTCTTCTTCCTATCGGGATTTCAGGCAAGATGACTATTACCCTCGATATCACTTCTATTTCTGCTTGCTAGTTGCTTCGTTCTATCGCTATGCTGCGTTACCTATCACTTGTTTACCATGCCTCCCATATTGCCATGACAGCCTCTAACCTTTGACACCTTTCCTATGCAAACCGTTGTTTGGCTATGTTACCGCTTTGCTCAGCCCCTCTTATAGCATTGTTAGTTGCAGGTGAAGTTGAAGATTGCTCCATGATGGACAGGATTATGGGGATATCACAATATCTCTTATTTAATTAATGCATCTATATACTTGGTAAAGGGTGGAAGACTCGGCCTTATGCCTGGTGTTTTGTTCCACTCTTGCCGCCCTAGTTTCCGTCATATCGGTATTATGTTCCCGGATTTTGCGTTCCTTACACGGTTGGGTGATTTATGGGACCCCCTTGACAGTTCGCTTTGAATAAAACTCCTCCAGCAAGGCCCAACCTTGGTTTTACCATTTGCCACCTAAGCCTTTTTCCCTTGGGTTCTGCAGACTCAAGGGTCATCTTTATTTTACCCCCCCCCCCCCGGGCCAGTGCTCCTTCGAGTGTTGGTCCGAACTGAGCTGCCTGCGGGGCCACCTCGGGGAAACTTGAGGGCTGGTTTTAGTCGTAGCTAGTCTCATCCGGTGTTGCCCTGAGAACGAGATATGTGCAGCTCCTATCGGGATTTGTCGGCGCATCGGGCGGCTTTGCTGGTCTTGTTTTACCATTGTCGAAATGTCTTGCGAACCGGGATTCCGAGGCTGATCGGGTCTTCCTGGGAGAAGGTATATCCTTCGTTGACCGTGATAGCTTGTGATGGGTTAAGTTGGGACACCCCTGCAGGGTATATAATCTTTCAAAAGTCGTGCCTGTGGTTATTGGTAGATGGGAATTTGCTAATGTCCGGTTGTAGATAACTTGACACCAGATTCGAATTAAAACACATCAACCGCGTGTGTAGCCGTGATGGTCTCTTCTCGGCGGAGTCCGGGAAGTGAACATGGTTTTGGGTTATGTTTGACGTAAGTAGGAGTTCAGGATCACTTCTTGATCATTGCTAGCTCACGACCGTTCCATTTGCTCTCTTCTCGCTCTTATTTGCGTATGTTAGCCACCATATATGCTTAGCCGCTGCTGCAACCTCACCACTTTACCACTTCCTACCCTTAAGCTTAAATAATCTTGATCTCACGGGTTTTGAGATTGCTGAGTCCCCGTGACTCACCAGATACTATCACAACAGTTGCAGGTGTCGATGATACCAGTGCAGGTGATGCAACCGAGCTCAGATGGGAGCTCAACGAAGATCTTAGTTGTTGCTATGTTTCGTTTCTCGTTGATCAGCAGTGGAGCCCAGCTGGGACGATCAGGGATCTAGCAGTTGGGTTATCTTCTTTTTTTTGGCTTCGTCCGTAGTCAGACTATGTGTGTACTCTGAATGATGTATGACTTATTATATGTTCATTGTGTGAAGTGGCGATTGTAAGCCAACTCTTTATCCCATTCTTGTTCATTACATGGGATTGTGTGAAGATGACCCTTCTTGCGACAAAACCACAATGCGGTTATGCCTCTAAGTCGTGCTTCGACACGTGGGAGATATAGCCGCATCGTGGGTGTTACAGTATCATAGCTATATCATGCATGCCAACTAGGCAATTTTGATGAGGTGTCATAGAATTAAATGAAGAAAGAGAGAGAAAGAGTTGAGTACTATGTGTCATACATGGCATTAAATAAAGTACTACATGATACTAATATATGATACTAAGTATTATTAATACAGTTTTGCTAGATGAGATATAGTTTGGTCTCATTCATCTTTTATAGCCATAGGATGTGATGCTATAAGATGTGTGTGTGCTGACGTGGGTTGTATTTGTTGTTGTTTTCAAAGTGAATGAGACCAAATTATATCTCATCTACTCCCTTATTAATATCATTGCGTGCAACGAACTGACCACTTCATGTCATGTTTGATAGTCTCAAGTGATTAAAAGCACACAAGCCCCACATCTCTTATTGGTTGATTCCTCTATTTATATCAAAAAATAAGAAACAACGTGAGAGTTAATGCACCATGCCCATGTGTTTACTATTTGGTTTTCGTAAGATGACTTAATACTCACCTAGACGGAGGGAGTATTCGATTTGACAGCGGGCGGTGCAGTTCCCGATACGGCTTTAATGCAGACGAGGGAGGGAGTAGCGGTTCCCGAAATGTTGAATGACCAATGCGTCCTCCTTCAATTAATGCATGAGGGAAGTAATGGGCGGAGGTCCGGGAAAAGAGGCTGCACGATGTGAATGCAACATAGTTTGCCCTCATTGCCCTCATATAAAGGCGCCTCTCCAATCCAATGCATCTACCACATCGTACACACCTAAGCATTTTCCTAAGCACCTACACTAAGCGCAAAAGAGCTCACTCCAGACCCATGGCGGCGATGCGCGTGAGCGGCCAGCGGCTGTGCCAGATGGTCCACGACGCCGGCCTACGGCATGGCACCGAGGATCGTCTCCAGACGGTGTTGGAGACCGGCTGGTGGATGGCCGCCGTCGATGCCAACTACGGCTCTCAGTTGGACTAGAAGATCGTTGCCACCAGCAACAAGTTCACCGTCCTCAAGAAGCTCATGGATGACATTGCCGTACTCCTCTAGCCTACGCGCCCGGGCTCCTCATTGCCTGCCACCCTAATCGGCCTCCATGGCCAGAACCTCTTTGAAGCACTGGCGGCCCGGCGACTGCCCGCTGACGCCACGAAGAATGTCCACCTGGAGGTCGCGCTCTCCGTGAGGCGCCTCGCCGTGCAAGAATTCGTCGACCTACACATCCACGTGTACGAGCAAATCGTGTACATAGGTATCTACAAGGCTAGTGAGGACGCTACGACATTGGCCTTCCTCAACCGGCTGGAAGGCATGGATGCCTTTGCTGAGAAGCACCTCGACCTCGCCACAAAAGCCGTCGCTCCTTAGCCTCCAGTCGGTGGCCCGGTGCACTAAGTTGAGGAGGAGGAGGTCGTACGTTCATGGATCCATCGTTCATGGATCCATCTTTCTTCTTGCCTTCTGTAACCACCACTGTGATCGCATCATCATGGCCTTAATTCTTATTGTGCTATTGCATTCTCGTTCCAGTCAATACCGACATGTGCGATCCCTTTGCTTAATTGTATGCATCACTGTAACTAGTACTCCATCCGTCAATTTATAAGTTGTGCTTACCTTTTCCATCAACTTCGTGCAACGCGCGGTCATCTTGCTAGAAACACTAGAATATGTCTATATAATCCGTATGTGATAGTCCATTTGAAATCTCTAAAAAGACAAATATTTAGGTACGGAGGGAGTAATATATTAGGACTATATCGAAACAAGAGTGATTTCTTTCAAGTTTGTGAACAAATACTATTATTCTACTACTTTGGATCCATCGCAATGCACGGGCACATTGCTAGTAAAAGGAAAAGGCTTGCCACGCTCGCGTTGCACCTCCACACGCCCGGGAATCGGGAGTACTCCATGGACTGTCTAGCAGACACATAGCTTAGGGAAGGTGTGTTGCCTAGCATTTTCACTTTCATGTGGGACCGCCGTTGAGCAAACCGACTATTGGCAAACCGCACCCCGCCCACCGCCGGGTTGGAAAACAGAAACGAGGGGAAGATCTAGCTATAGCACGGAAGCCAAGAAATTCGGTGTCAGATGGGGCTCGTTGATAGAGTAGGAGCATTCCGTACTAGTAGTACTACTCCTACTTAGTACCAAGTTTGTACTCCAAATACTATATTACTAGTACTACCACTATACAACTAGTAGGTACGTGCACATCACAACATCGTAGGAACAAAAAACGGGAAGATCTTGTTTTGGGTGATTTATCTTGTTTTCAATCAACGTAGTATGAATAATGTGTTTGAGAATAATGTGTTTTCAATCAACATCGTAGGAAAAAAACGGCGCCCATGAAGCTTATGTGGCTTGGTTGCATGGCTATGAAAGGTTAGAGAAAAATAAATAGATAATGTGTTTAGAGTGCACTCCACTAAATAGATATACTTTGGATCCATTTCAATGGACCGGCACATCTATATCTATACCCCCTATATAGTGTGTGAAAAACTTTGAAAGTTGGTCGTTGGATGAAGCTAATCTGATGGTACGAAGATGGAAAACCCGAGCACTACTGGCCGTTGGATATCATCCACCAGATTTTGCCACATGTATAATCTAGAAGACTCCATGGTTGAACTTAATTCATGACTAACTTTGCCACAACTAAGCTTAGGCAAAGTAATTAGTTCTTCAAAATGAGAGCCACAAGTTGGCAAGCCTAAGGGAATCTTGCCACATTTTGTGTGTGTATGTCATGTGGGGCCTTAGTTTGGCTTGCCTAAGGTGTGGCTTGAACCAAACACTCACCTAAGTTAATCAAACTTGCCTAACCTTACGCGTGGCAATCTTTGGCAATCTTAGTGGCTGTTTGGTTCCTAGGCACACCTTGCCACACTTTGCCACAACTAACCTTAGGCAAGTTTGACCAAGTTAGGTAGGTGTTTGGTTCTAGCCACACCTAAGGCAAATATTTTTTTATGAGCAGTGAGCCCCACATGTCATAGACACAAAGGGGCTGTTTGGTTCTAGGTCTAGCATTGCCACACTTTGCCACACATTTTTGCCAAGCTTGTCTAATGTTAGTTCATCAAAATGAGATCCACAAGTTGGCAAGCCTAAGGGAATCTTGCCACATTTTTTATGTGTATGCCATGTGGGGCCCAAGTGTGGCTAGCCTAAGATATGGCTTGAACCAAACACTCACCTAAGTTGGTCAAACTTGCCTAACTTTAGGTGTGGCGATCTTTGGCAAAGTTAGTCACAAACCAAACATGCCCTAATAACTGTCTGGCAAGATTCCCTTAGGCAAGCCAAAGTGTGGCTAACAAAGGTTCTGTTTGGTTCATGACTTACTTTGCCACAACTAAGCTTAGGCAAAGTGCGGCTGCCATAAAAAGTGTGGCTTACAAAATGGCCACCACAGGTGTGGCAAGATTTGGCAAGAAGTTGAGTCTATAACATGTGGACCATGTAACTAGAAATGTATGGCAAGCCACAAGTGTGACAATGAACCAAACACATGCCTAAGGTATTGTGGCACACCTAAGCTTAGGCGTGGCAACCTTAGGCTGCAAACCAAACATCTATATATCTATATCTATATCTATATCTATACCCCTATATAGTGTGTGAATAACTTTGAAAGTTGGTCATTGGATGAAGCCAATCCGACAGTAAAAAGATGGCAAATCCGAGCACTACTTACCGTTGGATATGATCTACATTCCACCAGATTTTGCCACATGTAGAATCTTGAAAACTCCACATGTAGAAGCATAATGCACAAACCACCAGAATCTCATGCGTGCAATGCATGTGTACCTTACTAGTACTAGTTGGTAGTAGTAAGAAACAAATTCCAGTTTTGGCACGAGCTCGTACTGCAGGAGCACCACAAGGCCCGCCATAGGAGTTACATTTCCCTCTCAGGGCCGACGGGACCGAACTTCACTGGCTTAGTGCCCGGCCTATGAGTCAATGACATGCAGACCTTCAATGCGGCTGGCCCACATGTCATTCTCATGGTGGTGGCGTGGTTCACGACTCACTCGTTCGAGATGAACCGACCGGTGGTGGTGTGGCCGTGGCGAGGGTGCCACAGCTGGGCGTCGGGGCGTTATGAGGCGTAGATGGCCACACCGGCGGGTACTACCTGTAGTACAGAAGTACTCCAGCTGAGGATTGATGTCCGAGATGAAATGTGTCACATCCGCTGGATGAAAATTCGATGGTGCGGGAGTACGGATCAGAGCATAGCAGCGGAGCAGGCAAACCGCGTCCAATCGGGTGTGTCTGTGGTAGAAAGTTGATGGTTGCCGTAGTTCAGCTGGCCCGCATGTCATGCACAGAAAGGTAGAGGAGCGGTGGGGGCGAGAGGCATGAGGGGCACGTAAGGGGGATGAGGATCCCCCGACGTGAACAATCCTACCATTCTGTCACTAAGATGTGGGACCCACAAGCATGGGTCCCACCTGTTAGCAAAGGAAAGGCAGGGCAAGGCAGTGATAGCCACGTCAGAGGATCCATGTCCTCATCGGGGGACGTCGTGTCGTGGGTTGGAGCGGCGTCATTGGAATCCCGTGTGGGTGTGCAAGTGGTGGAAACAAGAAACGTGATGGTTGCCGTGGTTCAACTTCCATGGATAAGCTGTCATGTCTGGTGACACATGTATATCAAAACTAGAGTGTTTATAATTCAAGCACGTGAACAAGTATTATTCTACTACTTTGGATCCATTGCAATGCACGGACCAGCACATTTGTAGTAGTAGTGTCCATCTCTATCTCTAGAGGCCTTCCCTCGTTCATCCTTTTCTCTCACAAGATAAACTACTCAGACAAATGCATCTTGATGTTCCATGGAACACACGAGGATGTTTCCTTGGGGGTCTCTCCAGCATGGCGTGGCCGTAGTTGCAAGTTGACGCCCCTTGAGATGCCGACATTGAGGGGCACTCGGATTTCCTCCGATGAGAAGGTAAGATGAGTTTGATCACGTAGTAAATGCATCCTAAAGACTACTTCCGTGTCCATTTCCTAATTCTCCCCCTGCCCACTGTTTCCCAGGTTAGGCTCGGTGCGAGTGGAGATTGGCTTGCATATGTACGGGAGGGTACCAACATCAATTTGCACAACATTTACAACGGTGACACTGTTCCTGTAGAACCTTTGTCCAACATTGGGATCAGCCATGCAATAGGCCACTGCATGCATTGGTACGATGGAACCACAGTGAGATTGAATAATATAGCACGAACCTTGCACATGGAGGTCAAAGGCAGACCGTGCTGTCTGCGGCCGATTTGTTGTCGTACGAGTACGAAGATACTATGCTCCTTTCTAACCGCATCTTAGCGGTGACAAACCAGGGGACTTATTATATATGGGACACATCCTACGGTATACTCCCTCTCTCCAAGTTTATTTGTTTTGAATCTTTTGGTTTTATAAGTTTCAAATTCAAATTTAGAGCTCCCCATCACATGTTGAGGTTACAATGTCCATTAAATTGTTGCGTGCATGTATAGTAAAGAAACAAATCTAGAGTTTGGCACGAGTTCGTGCAGCGGTAGCACCACAAGCCCTGGCACAGGAGTTACATTTCCCTCTCAGGGCCGTCGGAACTGAGCTTCAGCGCCTTACTACACTTACCTTTGAGTCAATAACATGTGGACCCGATAGGTGACTGGTCCACATGTAATGCTCCCGAAGGCAGAGGGACAGTGGGGCCAAGAGGGGTGAGCCATGGGTCGGGGGACGTGTGGTGTCATGGGTTCGAGCGGCGTCATGGGAATAGCGTGTGGCTGTGGTAGAAACTTGATGCTCGCCTCATTTTAGGTGGCCCACATGTCATGCACACAAAGGCAGAGGGGCGGTGCGGCCGAGATTGGTGAGGCGCACGTCGTGGGACGTGGTGCCGTGGGTTGGAGAAGCATCGTGGGAATCACGAGATGAAATGTGATGGTCGCCGTAGTTGAACTTCTATGGACAAGCTGTCATGTCTACGGACACATGCACTACATACCGATCACTGGAAGGAGTAGCAGAGAAAGCTATATATGCGGATAAATAGTTCCGTATAGTCAAGCGGACCCATGCTACTACTCTGTTCCAAAGACATGCACACCATCGAAATAGTCCATCTATATCAATATACACCGAGAGGGAATAATTTTTTTTACAAGAGAGGAAATAGTTCAACCATCCATAATGCCCTCCTCCTGGTGCAGCCTTTTCTTCTTCTTCTTCTTCTTCTTCTTCTTCTTCTTCTTCTTCTTCTTCTTCTTCTTCTTCTTCTTCTTCTTCTTCTTCTTCTTCTTCTTCTTGTTGTTGTTGTTCTCATTTTCTGTGGGAGACGGCTTCGCAACAAGCTCTTTGGACCTTGCAGCTATCTCAAAACTCACACGGGCATCGAGGGCAACATATTTCATCCGCTCGTACGTCAAGGGATAATTCTCCCATCCAGACGACCTTAATGCCACCGTCTCGTCACCCTTCTGAAGATTTGTACCGAGCACAAAATTTGCTACGTCAAATAGGGATGGTGTCTGTTTATCACAATCTTCTACAGGAATTTTGATTCTGGTTTGTAGGTCAGCGATGCTTTTCAAATCAAGGTTGTACGGCTGCAGCTTCTATTTGTCCCCTTCGATGGCTGCCCCACAGAAGTATACGTCCTCCCGAGACAAGAAATCGTGAAAGCTCACCTGGTATGGAGGGCGAGTGTATGATGTGGTACACCGAAACACATCTTCGAGGCACAGCTGAAGGACGGCGGCGCGTTGGATCTTCCCAGGGGCACGCTCCGTGTACACTGCGTCGAGACCGATAACCCTCGTCTCTACCTTTTTGAGGGAGTTGGACACATTGTTGATCCACTTCCGAACAACCCTTGGGTGGATGGTGACAGTGGCAACTATGCTCATCGAGCCTTCGACGAGGACATGTTGGACGCTAAAAACCTGCATCTCGATCTCTTCCGCCATTTCGAACTGCTGGAACAGAGGGCTATGGTTTGGAGAATTAGGATTAGATGGCTAGTCTAACTGAAGTAGTAGATGATTATTTAAAGAGTTTAAAACAATGTGAATGCAGTGGGGTTTAGATGCAAATGAAGACGAAGGGGAGGTGAAGAAGCCGAGGAAAATCGGTTCCAGATGGAGAAGTAAATGTTAGAAGTGGCATGCAGGCAGTTGATTAGACGGCTAGGTAGACTAAACGAAAAGGCTATGCGGGTAGACTGATGAGTCGTACCTGTTCGTGTAGATGACCATCCTTTCTCATAGGTGGGACCTATGCAAACAGATAAAAAAATGTGTCGTAGCTGGTTCAGATGGATATTGGTGCATGAGTGGGAGACACAACATTCTCCGGTTCAGGAATACTCCCTCCGTTTAGGTGAGTATAAGTCACCTTATGAAAATCAGGTTTTCCCAAAACCTTTAGGCGTGGAGCATTAACTTCCTGCTTGATCCCCTCCCAGCCTCGTTAGCCAGCGTTCTCTTCCTCTGCAGTCGCGTTCTACCTTTCCATTTTTCCTCTTCTCAAGTGTGGAACGATCTGCATGCCGTCCTTGATGCACAGGAACGACCACTCCATGCATCGCAGCAGGGCGTTTATTGGGCATGCACGAGAATTTGGTTCTTCTCGCAATATGGATGATACCTGAACGATGAAGTGAACAGGCATGCTAGCACGGGAGACCTCTTTCCGCTATACAATACTGGAGTACTCATGTTCCTACTAGTAGTAGTAGTAGTACAACTGTGGTACACTTGATGGTCAAAATACTATTCATTCGGTCCTCACAGTGAAGTGACAACACCCTGCGCCTGACACTAGTCCAGGCGGCGTGTTCAGGTTACCAAAGTCAGCCTCACCCTATGCACTGTGCAGTCTGTCACCGCTGCTGTACAGCACATTGGCGCCTCGCCTCGTCTCCCTCTCCCCTCCCATAGCACCACTCCATCTCCATCTCCTTCTCCGTCTCCGTCTCCATCTCACCGTGCCCCCGTGTATCGTCGCCTCACTCACCTCCCCCAGTACCACTATTCCCTCGCTAGCCGCTCCAGCACCGACATCCTTCTCCCTCGTAAATCAAGCCCCCCAAAACCCCCACCTTCCAAACTCCACCATGGCTGAACGCGAACCGCGCAACATCCATATGAGCCGCGATTGGAGCAATTTCCCCCAGTGACATCCTCGACCTCAGTTGTTCGTGTATGGATTTGTTAAGCGCCCTGCGGCTGGCTGCATGCTCGAGGGACATGCACACGGCCATCATAGAAGTGAGGCCTAAACTTTTCAAGACACCATGCTTGCTGCTATCTGGTCTTGCGAGATTGGCTCACCATGATACGGAGGCGTACATGATGCCCCTCGACTTCAATCCGATCTCCATTAGCCGAAACTTCTTTGCAGGTATGTAGT
Source organism: Triticum dicoccoides (assembly GCF_002162155.2). Classification (NCBI taxonomy): domain Eukaryota; kingdom Viridiplantae; phylum Streptophyta; class Magnoliopsida; order Poales; family Poaceae; genus Triticum; species Triticum dicoccoides. The sequence goes on from NC_041393.1 coordinate 204,091,350, forward strand.
GGGTCGACGTACATCATTTTCGTCGACTTCAATCCGATCACCATCGCTCGAAACTTCTTGGCAGGTATGTACTGGGTCGGCATGAACTCCCACTGGATGGCTGCCTTCAGAGAAGACGGTAAAAAGTTGGTGCTCGTGAACTTCTAGACCTCCCATGAGATTATCCTTCGTCCGTTGGATTATACAGAGTATTACCATCGCGGTCCAAGTCATCTAGATTACCACGTCAGTTGGACGGACCTTGTTTTGTAGAAGATTGTAATCTGCCAAGTGCCCACACGACATGCGAATTACGCAGACTTCAAGCTAATTGCCTTGTTCGACCGTGGACTCGCCTATCTTTACGCCGGTGCGTTCTTTAGCTGGAGACAACTCAGCTCGCAGTGGATCATCATCAAAGCTGATACACACTTCTGTGATGCTATTGAACACAATGGCATCATCTACGCGATCCACAAAGTAGATGGCACCATGTATTTCTGGGACGGCGCGTGTAAGTTGTTTCCGTCTCATGTTAATGTTGATGCCATGACATTGTTTGAACTTTTTGTGATGACTGGCATATCCCTGTTTGAGCAGAATTTGAGTAGAACTATGGCAATGCATTAGAGACACCGTAAATCAGCTATATTTGGAATGAGTTAATTCATGCGATTGTGACCATGTTATTACAACCAATTTGTACCCTGAATAATCAAACGGTTAGGAATATATGGATATTATCCTTATTTTACAATAATCTATATACTACCACTAAATATGAGTGTGTATCAATGGCGATGTTAGTTTCCTCATTTTCATGCTGTAGAAACATGCACCACACTGTTGGTTTCATCTATCCATACATTAGGGAAGTAAATGTGCATATGGAGAACTCTATATTTGGAAGTAGTGAAATCCTGCAATGCTTACCATGTGTACATACCTATATTCGCCCTTCGGCAATCAATGGCTAGAATAATATCCTCACAAAAATTATGCCCATAGAACACGAGTATATAACAATGCATGGTCTGTTAGTTACCTTGAAGTATTTGTTTGTGAGGACAGAACATGATTACATAACATGCATGACATGGTAGTTTCCTATGAAGAATCGATTGTGAGATAACATGAGTATAAACATGCATGGCACTTCTATATTTTCGAACCCAGCATATATTTCCCTGTATTTTCCTCCCAGTTCCAACAGGGACATATCAATGTTGTTTCTTGCATGATCCTACTCATACTCTGAATAATGCTGATCTTGCATTAACAATGCTTGTCCTTTTTGATATGATGCAGTGTCCCTACAGTTACTGCCCTTTGTAATCACACCACCTTTGCCAAAAACAGGGAAGCACAACTGGTTCCTCGCTCGATCAGACGACGACAAAAGACTGATGATCATTGGGACACATGAGACGGAAAAGTTATATTGCAAAAACCCCACTGTATACAAGCACCGTGTAATACGTGAGTATCCGGACAGTGGTTGTTACGTCTATGAGCAGGATACCAGCTTGTTGGGGCCTTTAAGATTTTTTAGTTGGAGGCGGGTAAACAACCTTGGTTCACACTCTCTATTTCTCGGACTCAATTATCCGATTAACCAGGAGATCACCGTTGGCAAGGACCTTGATGGCAGAGAGGCTCTGTTTGCTATGGAAAACTGTGTCTACACTGCGCTCTAGGAGTTCGGGAGCAAACTCCCCTAATTGTCATCGATACAGCCTGCAGCCAAAAGAAGGTGAGAATGACAAAGGCATCCACATTAACTTTGATCCTTGGATGTCTCAATTATGACAGGCAGTGAAGTGGTTCAAGCCTTCAGGTTGATAGGTAATTGGGCTGTTGCATCGAAAGGGTGGAGTACTGGTGTCTCTGGATCACTAGTCGCTGAAGCGGGGCTGCAAATTATGATGGTGTTGGATCATCTCTTCGAATGACTTTGTTGTCTTTGCTGCTAGTTCTGGATGGGTAGTTCTTTCTTTTGTTATGCATATTCCTTGTCATTTGATCATCCTTGTCTATGTCACTCTTACAATGTAATAGTTGCTTCTATTTAGAATGTCATTCTTGTCTAGATCACGAGAGTCTGAGCGCTGCAGATGGGTGCGTTTTGGTGGTCTAGCAAGACTTCTTATGAACTATCATGTCTTGCTGTTTATGTCAGTAGTAGTCACTAGTCAGTGTTTGAATGTTGTATATATCGTTGTTTCGAACTGTTTATTGTCTCGAACTACTGGTGTGCTAAATGAGGGCATCACCATTCTCCAGTGTTCAGAGTATATCTCCTTTTTTAAGTTATATAATTTGAGCTCAGTGTCTTTTCAATGACGTACACTTGTTTGGGCCAGTGAGGTGTCATTGAATATGGGCCGAGTAGTAACGCAAGGCCAAACAGGTCAATTATGACTCTCAGGCCAGGCTCTCAAAAGATCCTGAAAAAAAGGCCGGGCTCTCCAAAAATGAAAGAATAAGGACTCTTAGGACGACATGTGGGCGCCACCGGTGTTATCGTGCGCTTGCGCGCCAAGAGCATATTGGCGGGTGCTCGAAATTCATGCTACCTTTTCGTCCCCAGTCTCCCGCCCCTCCCCCACCTCTGGAATCTCGATTCCTACTCCAGTTCCCCCAAATCCCCCTCCTGTACTCCTTGTACTCAAGCACACTATCATGTCGCCGGTCAACGCAGATCTCCGAGCCGGAGATCCCGAGGTCTGTCCTGCCTTCGGTCGCTCTGTGTTGTTGCTCAACAGTGGCATGGCGGCGCTTGACGACCAGTTTGCCGGCAAAGGGCTGATGGTAACCATCAACGGCGACCGGCCTCCCGTCTCGCCGGACGACCTTGTCAAAGCTCTTGGCATTGCGCACGACATCCAAATAAGTGACTTGCTTGTCGAAGTCTGTCCGCCACCGGCTGATTTCTTCGTCAGGTTTCGGACAACTTCCGACTGCAGTCGTGTGTTTGAATCTTCCCGCCGTTTGTTCTGCGATGGCTAGCTGGTGAGCTTTGATCGGTGGCACCCAGGATAGGGCTCAGTGCCCTCTAAGCTTGAGTTTTTAACAAATCTTACCTTCCACGGCATGCCTCGACGTGCTTGGGACAGCGAGTCCATGAACGAGCTTATCAACGACCTTGGAGGTGAGCTCGTAAGTATGTTTGTTCCTCCAGACAGCTAGGCTCTGACGGTTATGGCATGGATGAAGAAGCCGTCCACCATACCGAAGGTGATTGGTGTTGAGATACCGATGCAGGAACCGAGGTTGTACTATTCGTTGCCACTAAGGCCGCCGCGGACCACGTTAGGGATGTACCTGTATCGAGTGTTCGTGCATGTCGAAGAAGTGGTCAATCCATCAGTCGAAGTCCTACCGCCGCCGCTGGTGCCAGGGTCTGTCGACGACGTCCATTACAGGAGTCAACGTCAGACTTTCCCCGTGTTGCTCGGAACGATGGATGGCACAAGGCCTACTCCATCACGCGGCAGAGGCCACTACTTCTTTGGGAGAAGAGGCAGGGCTGGCTGCCTGGATGTGCTCTAATTTGAGGTAACAACTGAATCTTGTCAGATACTAGTTAAATCTAAGCTATGGGTGTGAAGCATTGATATGCCAGTACATTTGATTGTGACCTGTTCTAATTTTGTACCTAAACTTTTTTAGAAAGGGATGTACGTCAACTTAATGTGCTAACAGAACTTATTGTGTTGTCTGTCTGTTTTCTTTGCACAACATTCAAGATATTTCCCCGTCATTGGTAAAGACGATGAACTGTTATGTACGACTTCATTGGTTTCAACATAGCCCTACCCGTAGCGATCCACTGCTTCCATCCTGATTGTGCTGCCTGCGTGAAATTTTTGTATGCAAGTTCTGTGTGTTATGATGTACTATATGATTGTGTCAACTATATAAGTTTTTACTGAGCATCAGCAATGCATATGGCTGAAAGATGTATTTACGAGCATTGACCGATGGGTCTCTCTCTCTCTCACACACACACATATATACACGTACACACATGCACACATGCACAAGTGGGACCCGTTGAATTATTTATTTGCTCATGGCAACTTTTAATTAGGTTCCACTCTAATCTAACTTTTTTCTTAAGTTATTAATTGAGCTCAGTGACTTCAAAAAGTTGTACAGAAGCCTTGTTTGGGCCTTTCCGGCGTCGCTGAATGTGGGCTGAGTAGCCATGTTAGGTTGTACTGTACTACACATGCCTTTTTTTCAACATCAGCAATGCAACTGGGCCGACAGTTGAACACAATATCCGGGTCAACTTGTTATTCTCCACCCCGCTGGGCTGCAAACTTTCCTAGGAGGTAGGCATTAGGCTTAACAAGAAAATGAACTTGAAGAAATAATAAATGGGATGTAATTATAATAACTGGGCAGTAACTATGCACCAAACGCGTAATTAGTTTGAAAATATATTATTTTTGGAATTTGAAAATTTTAATTTCATTACTTATTGCGCGCGCAATATTTCGATGGATTTTAACGTAATACAACTTTATTTTGAAATTATATTTAACCTGACTAGAAAAAATTTGGATAAAAATATTTCGGATCCCATCAAAATGTGGGAATTTTTTTGAATTTTTTTTGAGCGGTTGTTTGAAATTATTAATCGTTATCCTAGCTAGATGTTGGGCTATACTTTTAGCAAACTGTAAATGGGCTGTAGTAAATTCCATTAGAATTGAAAAATGGGCTGTACATTCTTAAAAATCGCAAATGGGCTATATGTTCTCTACCAAATCCGAGCTGTGCCTACTAAGTTGACGTGTACCAAGGGCTTTGTCAACTTAGTCAACATAAAAGATTCTAGCTGCAGTGATCGTACGATGTCCATCCAACGGCCGTAGTGCTTCTTCAACCTCTGGTCTTCTTCTCCAGCCGCCCAAAGCAGCGCCAGTCGTGTCGCGTGCTCCTGCCTCCCGTGGCCGGCTGTGATGCCGCGGAGGCCTCACCACCGCGTACTACTCCCACGCTGGCCAGGCCATCCCTCTACTCACCCACACCCCCTGTTATTCTGCGGCGACGGCAACCTCACACCGTAGCCTAACCAGTGAACCCTCGTACTCCTCTCCGCACGGGCTTCCACTGCTGCATCTTCCCCGGCTCCGCGTCATCCCCTTCCTAGGCGTCACCGTCATCCACTGCCCTGGTGCTCTCGACGCGGCGTGGTCAGCATGGTCAACGACTGACTTCCATCAAAAGAGTACTGTATGTGGAGAGGCTGACAGCTCGGTCCAGGCGTCCGCAAGAAAGTGCCTCCTTATTACGCGGAAAATAATTATTCCTCCACCTAACAACAGGGACCCACCGGACGGGCCACCTTATTTCGCGAAAAAATGTTTCCCTCCTGACTGTTGGGACCCACCGGACAGGCCACCGTATTTCGTGAAAAAAATGTTCCCCCCACTGTCAGCTCGGACCCACCGGAAGTGCCTCCTTATTACGCACAAAAAATGAATACTCCCCCTGCTAGCTGGGACCCACCTTGGTGGGAGGCTGACTTGTGGGCCTACTAAGTTGACATGGACGGCGGGCTTTGTCAACTTAGTCAATATGAACGATTGTAGCTCTAGTGACCGTACGATGTCCATCCAACGACCATAGTGCTTCTTCAACCTCTGGTCTTCTTGCTCCAGCCGCCCAAAGTAGCACCGGTCGTGCCGCATGCTCCTGCCTCCCGTGGCCGGCTATGATGCCGCAGAGGCCTCACTGCCCCTACTACTCCCACCGCTGGCCAGGCCATCCCTCTACTCACCCAAACCCCCTGTAATAATGCGGCGACGGCAGCCTCACACTGCAGCCGAACGAGTGAACCCTCATACTCCTCTCCGCGCAGGCTTCCACTGCTTCGTCTTCCCCGGCTCCGCGTTGTCCCCTTCCTAGCCTCGCCGTCGTCCACCGCCCTAGTGCTCTCGGTGCGGCGTGGTCAACATGGTCAAGGGACGACTTCTAGCGGACATGGACTATACGTGGAGAGGCTGACAGCTGGGTCCACGGCCGCAGATAGGAAGTGCCTCCTTATTACGCGGAAATAATGATACCTCCACCTGACAGCAGGGACCCACCGGACAGGCCACTGTATTTCTTGAAAAAAAACGTTTCCCCCCTGATTGCTGGGACCCACCAGCTACATCTGCGCACGCAAGGAAGTGCGTTCAAAAAAAAGCAATTCGCCCCCCGACTGCTGGGACCCACCAGCTACATTTTTGCACGCAAGAAAGTGCGTCCAAAAAAACGATTCACCCCCTAACTACTGGGACCCACCAGCTACACCTTCCCATGCAAGAAAGTGCGTCAGGGAAAAAACGATTTGCCCCCCTGACTGCTGGGATCCACCAGCTACATCTTCGCACACAAGGAAGTGCCTGACAGTCGGGACCCACCTGGTCGAAGCGTACATAGCGTTGTCATTCTGGTCGCGAACGTGTACGTACATACTGGTGGATGTAGAGGCGCGCACGTGTCATAGTAGAGGCGCGCACGTGTCGTAGTAGGTGCGCGCATGTGTCGTAGTAGAGGCGCGCACGTAGCATGTACACGTACGTAAAGCGGCCAGTGTGCAAGAAAGAAAATATGGCCACGTATGTGTACATACGGGCGGGATCTCGAACGCCTACTCGCGCATACGTATGGCCAGGGCTCGTGTACATGGCTGGGTCGGAACGGAGAAACAGCATCGTCGTCGTGTTCATGGGGAGCCAACCGGCTGGGTCGAAACAGAATGTGTCGTCGTGTTCATCGGGAGGGCTTGGATGGAACAGGCGATGGAAAGGAGGCCTAGCGTACCGCAAAACGGAGGAAACGGCCTTGTGTTTGACCAGCCACGTTCGAAACGGGATCCTGTTCATCGGGAGGGGTCTGGCGTACTGCAAAACAGAGGAAACGGACCTCCTATGGTCGAAACGGGGGTCCTGTTGATCGGGAGGGGTGTGGCGTACCTCAAAACGGACAAAACGGACTTGTGTTGGAGCGCTATGGTCGAAACGGGTGTCCTGTTGATCGGGAGGGGTGTGGCGTACTGCAAAATGGGACTCCACAGGATACTGTTCATCTCCACCGTCGACCTCCTCCAGCCTCCACGGGCTACCGTCGACCTCCTCCAGCCTCCACGGGCTCCTCTTCATTCAGCCTCCACCGCGCGCTACTCTACCGGCTACTGTTCAACCACCCCTCCACCGTATACTATTCATCCAGCCCTTCACGGGGTCGGCCAGTTCATCCAGCCCTCCACGGGGTCCTGTTCATCCAGCCCCAACCGGCTCGATCGATCAGGGTCCTGTTCATCCAGAGGCAACACCACCGCTCACTGTTCATCCACCCCCCCCCACAACGCTCACTGTTCATCCAGAGAGGCAGCATTGATCAGCTTCAGTTAGCAGCAGTAGCGAAGGAATCGCTCGATCGGGTTCAGTTAACGGCCATTGATCGATCGCTCGGGTTCAGTAACACGTAGCCTGCATTGCAATCGCTCGGGTTCAGTTAGAGCCCAATGCCTCGCTCAGGTTCATTAAGAGCCAAAGCCTTGCACACACGCGCATACGTGTACAAGAGAAACACGCATTGCTCGGCCCCCGACCACCCACCATAACCGGGAACTCCCCGAAATTTTCCTCGCCCTCGCTTCAACCATGGTTTTTCCCGTCATGGACGGCCCAAAGAATGTCATGCAGCTGCATCTCCGGCCTGCCCAGGACGAAAAGCCCATTTTCTGTCATGATTTTTTGTCATAGAAGTAGGAGCCTACAACATCTATGATGATACCGGGTTTTGTCACAATTATCGTCATAGAAGTATCATATATATGACAGAAAAAATTCCGTTCGGCCCAAAATGCCACGGATGTGTCTTTTTTTTGTAGTGAACAACCCCGACCAATGGGGATTTTCCATGTGTAAAATCATCATTGGCTGGAGGAAACACGTGTCGGCTCATGTTAGGACAGATGTCATCCACTCATTGGACTGAAGGCGCCTATGATACGTCGACATGTGGCACGGCCCAATAGAGGCCCATTCCTGTGAAAAGGCCAGCCCGTTTTACTTGGTCAAAAGGTGGTGGGCCGGCCCATGGAAAGCCTGTTAATGGCATGTTCGCATATAGCCCATTTACAGCACGCTAACCCAAGGCCCGTTACGCCCTATCTGAATTAGGCCCAGTAGCGTCATCTCGGGCATCCAATATGATTCCAGCTTGTTTTCACTTCTGGCCCATGTATGGCCCATGATGTCTTTCGGCCCATATGAGGCCCTTTGTAACTCTTGGTCGATTAACGGCCCATGGTGAAACTGGCCCGTAATGAACAGTGTATCACTTTACACCCAATAATGGCCCGTAGTGAAACTGGCCCATAATGAACAGTGTATCACTTTATACCCATTAACGGCCCGTTATTCCGTTGGGCCGTTTCCAGCCCAAGTTATCTTTTGGCCTTCTGAGGGCCCATTTATTCTTGGGCTCATTTGCAACATTCTGTCACTTACGACCCGTTACTGTCATTTTCTGCTTGTGGGCCAAATTCAGCCCGTCGTTACAGTTGGCCCGTTTGTGGACCGTTAATTTGTTGGGCCATTTTCATAGCATCACCAAATACGGCCTATTAACGGCCCGTTATGGTCAGCCCATAAAACGTACGATTTCCCCTCTAGCCTGTCTACGGCCCATTAAAGGCCCGTACAAGGCCCATAGATGAGTCGGCCCTTACAAGGCCTATGGATCCTACGAGACGTAGAAGGGCCATGGATCCTACGAGACGTAGAAGGGCCATGGATCCTACGAGACGTAGAAGACCCATGGATCCGACGGCCCATTGAAGGCCCATGGATCCGATGGCCAATTGAAGGCCATGGATCCGACGGCCCGTACATGACCCATGGATTGTACGACCCGTGGAGGGCCATGGTCACTACAACATTTGGGCGAGTTGGCCCCCGTTTGAACGATATAGCATATTCAAAAAATTATCCTACTCAATACTATCACCTCTAAAAAAACATACACTATACAACAAAGAGACCAAGGCATAGAAACGTAGAATAATCCTACACTATACAATAAAGAAATTACGGCCGATTATACCCACTGGGCATTATGGTTCGGCACAGGTGATAATAAAGCATACACAAACAACAAATTACATACACTGGGCAAATACAGCTCATACATCATGGACGCACATCAACTTAACTCCATTTGAACTATAATCTCTTCAGAAAATAGGATTGGCCGGATTCAGATAGCACAAATTTCAGTATGCAAAATCTCTAATTCCTTCGTGGTTACCTCAGTGTCTTGTTTCATGTTTTTGACTCCTGCATCTAATACCTGCATGTCTAGTCTCAACTTGTTGATTATACGTTGACAATCATGTACACATTGTCTTGCCACCTATAGTTGATGCTCGAGAACATCAGCACATTCCAATTCCAATCCATAATCATTCGGTAATGGCCATGCCGCACTGCTCGCAGATCTTTGTGTTGATGTCACTTCATCCTGAAATGTTTCTGTAAGTACACATGACTAGGGCAAAAATATAGTTATAACAGTGAAGCGAGCAAGACACTATTTTGTACTACATGGCAAAACAGGACTAACAATAATGCTACACGTCATGAAGCATAAGCAGGTGATATTTTAAAAATTATAAAAAAGATAGTCTATGCAGCCTGCATACAGAAATCCCTCTTAGCTCACCAAAGGAGCATGATGTTGGGGCCCAATCCAAAACACACACAAGTTACAAATTTAGACAACACGTTGCGTATAAGTAAGCAAGCAGTTGGCCACTCTGTAGCTCAATTAAAGTCTTGGGGAGCATAATGAACAACAGAGGGTTTCATACAAACATACTACATCAAGCAAAACTATGCAATCATTAGCCTAGTATAAACTAGATTGTGAGCCTTCAAAGCTTCAGGCACACTTCGGCAGAGTAATTAAATGGTAAGTCCTTTAATTATGTCAACTAATAGTTATACAAGTACCCAAGATCAGGCATGATTCTTTGGGCATCTCATTAACTGAGGACAAATAAAGCAATTGAAAAGAGAAAATTAACTATGCCTGAAACAAACAAGGAATTGAACTATTGAGTTGCATACAGTGACTTACCTTAACAGGTTGAAGAGGCTCAGTGCAGCCCCTACTTCTCTTGCAAGGCTCCTTCCTAACATCTTGTACTTGGAAATCCTTCAATCTTATCTTCATTGCACCCCCTCTGCAAGCTGACACAAACTAGTTACTCGTCTCCTTGGAAGATAAACATGCATACTTTCAAGTCTGTGCACACAAAAGGATGAGATTATAACAAAACAACACCACATATTGAAACATGCCGCATCTCTTGCCATTGCACACAATGAAATGAGCATTTACTATGTCTGCACTATGTAAAAACTAGGCATACCTTCGAACTGGATCTCCAGGTACTCTTGGAGAGCCTACTTTAGTGTACAACCAAATCTTTATGTCACCTATGAGTTAGACAAGGCCCCACTACAGCAGCCCTTAGTGTTTAAATCGTTGACAAGCTCTGTTAGAGTGTTAGACCAAGAACAACAAGTAATCAAAGCAAACAGTCCTAGCATAGATGGCTGATGCAAACAAGCAATTGAACAGATGTGTGAGCAAATCTCACATATCAAGAAAAGAAACAAAGAAGGAGGCTTAAAGACCATCACTTGACTGACCAGATTTAAGGGGCATTTAAACATCATGTGCAACGTATGAACTAACATAAACATTGCATATTCCATATTCTACAATGGAATGCACATGTATTAGGTTATGCCATGTATGATGATGCCTAAATGTACACTATAGCAGGCAGGAGTGATTCATCATTGCACACACAATTGAATTGCAGGTTAAGGGCCAGTTTGATTCCACCTTTTCAGGGCTTATTATTAAAATAAGCCATAAAAGATGTAAAGAAGTCATTTTTGAGTTATTGGGCTTGGGCTTAACTAATTTCGCTTTGGAGGGGGGTGTTTCGGGTAGAACCTCACTAAATATTGAAGGGAAGGGGAATAGTGAAATGACTCTGTTGTCTGCCTATATTACACTTAAAATGCAACTACTGACGCCCATGTCACACCTGACCCTCAAGTAAAAACAAACACGCAAGCGTTCATTGCCTTGCCCGCTTGCATCTCCTCTCCCCTTTCCCTCTACCTCGATCCCCTGCCTGCAGCACTAGGGTTCATCCAGCGAGCCGTCGCCACTGGTCCCATCTGGCCTGGTCCTCAACAATGCTATGTCGAGCTAGGCTACATGGCCGGCGGGTAGGGGCAAATCTCCCTGGCTGCTCCTCCCTCTGGCGCCGCCCCTCATGCTCATGGTCTCCAGCTGCTGCTCCACTGTGGTTCGTCCAATGCACTACTCCGGCAGGCGCTGCACAACTATGGCTGATGCCACACTGCGGCAGAAGGCACCCTATTCCCCCTCCCCTCCTCCCAGGCCATGGCCTTGAGGTGCTGTTGAAGGATGAGCTCATCAACAAGGTGAGGATCTCCTCTGATTTTTTGCCAAATATTCATTCTGATCCACTATACGATGAATTGCTATGAGCTGATTCTGCTACTGCTATATGATGCATTGTTATGAACTGCTCCTGTTGCTGCTATATGATGAATTGCTATGAGCTGCTGCTGCTGTATGATGAATTGCTATGAGCTGCTGCTGCTGCTATATGATGAATTGCTATGAGCTGCTGCTGCTGCTATATGATGACTTGCTATAAGCTGCTCTTGCTGATGCTATATGATGAATTTCTATGAGCTACTCCTGCTGCCGCTATATGATGAATTGCTATGAGCTGCTCCTGCTACTGCTATATGATGAATTGCTATGAGCTGCTCCTGCTGCTGCTATATGATGAATTGCTATGAGCTGCTCCTGCTGCTGCTATATGATGAATTCCTATGAGCTGCTGCTGGTATATGATGAATTGCAGACTGCTGCTGCTGTATGATGAGTTGCTATGAGCTGCTGCTGCTGCTATATGATGCTTTCAGGTGGTGCTGCTATATGATAATAACCAGCCACTTGGACCATCAAATTTCAATAAATAACTGTTCTTCGTTTAAATGTGGGTCATGCGTTCTTCGTTTAAATTAGGCAATGGGATCTCTATGGAAAACATTGACCAAAGTAGATTGTGCCAAGTAGATGGTATCTTTGCATTTGCATTTTGAGCAAATAGTGATGGTCTGTTTTCCTATCATATTAATTACTGCACTGGGTTCAATTTGTGATGTTTGCAAGTCAAATTAATTTTCATATGGGCAGCAAAATGAAAAAATATAATGCAATTTAGACTTTCCACTGATCATACCAAAGATAAGCTGAAAACGCAATGAAAAGAACTGGTTGGCTTATTACATGGAGCTTATATTCACATGTGCTTATTTTCTTAGGATAACTCATAATAACTGTCCCTATGAAACTTGGCTAATAGAACTGGCATACAAATAACATGTCACGATGATTGCAATGGAGGAGTGACGTACCATAGCACACTGTATAGGCTCACCGCTGCCTCTCCTCCTTTTGCGATGTTCCATGAAATTGCCACATACATCTTGTACTTTTTCATTGTGTAACCCTATCTTCAAGTTGACACGGCTAATTTCAGACATCTCTACATGATACTACATTGCATACCCCTTGCGCATATTTAAACCACCAATTAACGATTGTGTGCGTACCATAAGCTAGCCATGACTCTGTGTGCTGGACTAGCAGGCACTCTGAGGGAGCCTAATGTAGTGCACCGGAATTCCTACATGCCACCTATGATTTTATGTAATGTATTGCCTCTGTTCCTAAATATATGTCTTTGTAGAGATTCCAGTATGGACCACATACACATGTATATAGATGCATTTTCCAGTGTAGATTCATTCATTTTGCTCCGTATGTAGCCTATAGTGGAACCTCTAGAAAGACTTATATTTAGGAACAGAAGTATGAGGTAGTATCATGTATGACATCTACATACCTAATTTAGCAGCCAGTAGTAGAAATCATTGTCTGCACAAAGGGATTACTGGTCGAAAATCCTAGCAAAGCACGCTGGCAGGCACAGAACAATACAAGAGAGAGAGATGCACTTACAAGATCATAGCAATGCCTCAGTCCAAGATCTTGGTTGGCCAAGCTGTTAGATCCAGAAGAAACATCGTCCTTGTAGTTTTTGCCAGTTGCATAACAGGTAACAACAACCGGTTAGTATATTTGAAGTACATTGGGCAGGTGATGCTGGACGTGTTTAAAGGTGACAAGTACCTAGGCCGTGGCGGGTGCTTCACATCTCTCTAGACGGTGGGAATCAGGTTAGAAACGTCAAGACCGATGACGCTGTGCTGGCTGTCGGGGTCCGGTAAGGAGATCTAGAACCGTCGAGTAGGGTGTTTGTGGAGCGACTCCGGTAGGATGGACTACGGTGTAGGCGAAGCGGATCTGTGGCCGTGGACGAGGGCGTAGGTGAAGCTGCTCCGGTGGTTGGGTTAAGGATGGTGTCGACGACGCAGATCTGCGGCCGTGGACGGGGCGTCAGAAGCTGCTCCGGTGGTTAGGTTAAGGATGGTGTCGACGATGCGGATCTGCGGCCGTGGACGGGGCGTCAAAAGCTGCTCCGGTGGTTGGGTTAAGGATGGTGTCAACGATGCGGATCTGCGGACGTGGACGGGGCGTCAGAAGCTACTCCGGTATGATGGATGAGGGTGCGAGGAAGTGGATCTGAGGTCGTGGACTTGTGAGTTGGCAACGCGACCCCGGTAGGGTTGAGAATTGTATAGGAGAAGCTACTCCGGTAGGGTTGACGATGGTGTCGGCGAAGCGGCTTCGGTAGGGTTGAGGAAGGTGTCGGTGAATAGGACCAGAGGCCATCAACGGGGGCGTCAGTGGGGCGGCTCCGGGGGGTGTGGATGAAGCGTCTCCGGTGGGGAGTACGAATGAGCCGCTGTAGATGTGCGGCGGTTGACGAGAGTACTGGAGAAGCGGATCCGGCGCCGTGGACAAGGCCGGCACTGAATGGGCTGTGGTACAGTGGTGGATGAGCAGTCTACTTCTTTCTAGGGGAGGTGGGAGGGGTAGATGCGGCCACAGAAGCAGATCCGGCGAGGTGGACGCCGCTAGCAGTGAATGGGCTATGGTACGCCGGTGGATGAGCAGTCCAGGGTTTTGAGAGGGGAGGGGAGAAAGGGCGATGAAGTACGGACGGCGTGATGTAAGATGCTCTGGTGCTGTGGAGTTAGTCGTTTTTGCGGGAGGGGGAGAGGAAATGAGGGTGTCGTGTAGTGGGTGGAACCGGAAGTTACCAAAGCAGCCCCGACCTATTATGTAGATGAGGGCGGTATTGTAACTGTTGGTCTTCGTGCACCAAGGACAAAAGGGAAATCTCGCATGCTAAAGACTAAGGTGGCCAAAATTTTAGAAGGAGGCGGGAGATTTGGTCGTCCGCGGGATTGTTCGTATTCAGTTTCAACTAATTTTGGACCATGCTGGCGGGAAGGTCATGCTAGACTGTGTACATGGGGCACACATCATCAGTTAATAACTGGTGTGAAGTCCACCCCAGAAAAAAGACAATAACTCGGGATGATGCGCCGATAACTTGGACGTTCACACAGGCGCGGCCAATCGTACGGGTGGTGGCGTGTTCACGAAAAAAGGGATCAAACGCTCAGCCTATGTATTTCTCGTGTAAATAGATAATTTAGTGCCATTAGTTATTTACTTTAAACATAATCATTGACGTGTTAGTGTAGAGGCGCACACAAAGAAATGGATATTGTAGTCCGCTACTTAAAAGTGTTACCTCATATGATTACATAGCCTCCATTTCATAAATTGCGTACCCATTGAATTCATATATGAATATTATATATATTACTTCAAAATAGAAACTTAAATCATCCAAGACTAATGAATTTGAATGCAAGAGTAACAATGGTGCATGTACATGATAGCTACATTGGTTGTGTGAAGAAACATCACTATAACTTTGGCATGCACAACTGAAAAGGTTTATTTAAATAGAAAAAAAATGTGATATGTGAGTGTCCAATCTTTATAGCGTTGAATCAAAATTCTACATTTGGCCATGATACGAAGAAGATATTGACTTATGTTCAAGCGATGCACGTCCACGATCGCTAGATAGTGATACGTGAATGAATTGTTCAATCTCTCTCACACGCATACATATCTCATTTCCTTGTGGGCATTGGAATCACACACGCGCACTTCATGTATTTCTCTCCCTCCGTCAAGGTTAAATTCGTCTTTCTACCCCGTCCTACAAGTCTCTCACACAGAAACACACATGCTCTCTCTGTCTAAAACGCCCACCCCTTTAATTCCGCCCACCCACAGCCACTAGTGTCTCAAAGTATAATAATGTCTCTCACACATATGACTAAGGTTAACTCGAGTTCCGGAACCATATGAATACATACAATGGGATTCCAACAGAGCACCTTTTGTT
This sequence comes from Triticum dicoccoides, assembly GCF_002162155.2. Taxonomy (NCBI): domain Eukaryota; kingdom Viridiplantae; phylum Streptophyta; class Magnoliopsida; order Poales; family Poaceae; genus Triticum; species Triticum dicoccoides. The sequence goes on from NC_041393.1 coordinate 204,106,858, forward strand.
TTGAGATTTCTCTCTCTCTCTCTCTCTCTCTCTCTCTCTTACACACACACACACAAACACACACACACACACACACACACACACACACCGCGGCGCGCGGCCCCACGCACATTGTTTCTCGCTTCATTTTTTTGGCACTTGCATGCACACCGTTTGTTTCTCTTTATGATGCTTTAAGTATGCCACGCACAAATGCTATCTACCTATCCCTTAATATAGCTAGATATGTGTCACACAAACTCCTTCTCCCTACTAGTAAGATGCCCATGCGTTGCACAGAACATCAAGATGCATTTGTATGAGTAGTTTATCTTGTGGGAGAAAAGGATGAACGAGGGAATGCCTTATTTGCAAATGTGGAGAGGGGGTGTGGGTATCTTTTTGCAAAATTGCCATAGTTTCCTTCCTATCCGTCGGATATAAATCGGATGACTAAATTGCAGGATGGCAGGAACACCATCATCACCAACTCTGTTTTTTTAGAAGAGTAGAGATATGTGAGTGTCACTGCCCCCCCCCACACACACCCACACACCCACACTTCCCAACACCGAAGGAGTAGGGTGACACCTCGATCTTGATACTAATTACCGACTGGCTTCTCTCTCAAACATACACACACACACACACACTACCCGACACCGAAGGAGTAGGGTGGCACATCGATCTTGATAATAATCTATCTACTCCTCTTTCAAACACACACACACACACACACACACTCGCTAGTTGTGCCTCTGTGCCTACCGCGCACACTCTTGATACGTCTTTCTCTCCCCCCCCCACAATGACAGCAGAAGGGTGACAACTCAATCTGATCATAATCTGTCAATTGGTTTCTCTCTCAAACATTGTGTCTCGGTGCCTCGCTCGGTAGCCCCCTCGATATGTAGACTTCTCGCGCGCGCACAACTGTAGTGATGATGATGCTGAACCCAGTGTGCCTTGTTTTTACCGGCCTCATGTGATAGTTTTCACCCTGTTTTCTGTTAATTAACAAGGCAACCTTTTCTTTTTTACTACTAGTGAATCTGAAATCATTCGGGGCAGACATAAAATATATCACTTCAACCCAATTACCGCAGAACCAATTTTAAAAGAAACTAGCTAGCTGCCCGTGCATTGCACGGAACATCAAGATGCATTTGTATGAGTAGTTTATCTTGTGAGAGAAAAGACTGAACGAGGGAAGGCCTTATTTGTGAGCGTGGAGAGGCGTGTGGGTATATTTTTGCAAAATTGCCATAGTTTCTTTCATACCGGTTAGATATAAATCCGACGGCCTATATTGCATGATGGCACGCACACCATTATCACCAACTTTGTTTTCTACTCCATCCGTTCCTAAATACTCCCTCCGTCCGAAAATACTTGTCATCAAAATGGATAAAAAGAGATGTATCTAAAATTAAAATACGTCTAGATACATTTCCTTTTATCCATTTTGATGACAAGTATTTCTGGATGGAGTATTTGTCTTTTTAGAGATTTCAACAAGTGACTATGACCGGACCTTACCAACATACTCAAAAAAGTAGTCCATAATTTTGATGTTACCCTCTTTTCTTGGCGGTGTAGTGCCATCTGGATACCTCATAAATAAATGAAGGACAAATCTGACCCCTTCCTGAATAGACATACAGAGCAAAATGAGTGAATCTACACTCTAAATATGTCTACATACACATCCGTATGTGGTAGTCGATTTGAAATCTAAAAAATAAAAATATTTAGGAACGAATGGAGTATAGGAGTAGACATGGAGATATATCTCCAGCATTGTCTACAACAAAAATGTGCTGGGCTGGTTAGGGCCGGATGATCGCAACGCGATGACATGAGTTCGAATTCTGTCTTTTAACTTTAGATTTTTATATTATATATTACTTATTTAATATATACTTCTTTCGCTACTGTACTGACAGTGGAACCTACAAAGTACTTAGAATACAAGATTAAGGATGGACTTGTTTCTTTTTAACTTTCTGTACGAAGCTGTAGCCACCCTGCACGTCACGTGTACACTGTACATGAAATTAACTTTTTATAGAGGGACAATCATACATGCAATTAACTCAAATGGATTGGATGTCACTCTATTATTTCTAGCATAAGAGCATCTCCAACGGCAGCCGGCAAATTTCCTCCCGCTTCCTTCCGCGGAGGACGACATCAAAGCCAGCGGCATACATTTTTACATCTCTAACCAACCAGATGAAATTCGTGCAAATACGGACTAATTTCATATAAGCATGATAAAAAAGCCGGATCTTCATATAAACATGATGGACTTCATTACATTTACATGAACCAAGCGGTGCCAATATGGCTCTCTTGGTATAATTAATACTCCCTCCGTCCGAAAATACTTATCCTAGAAATGGATGTATCTAGACTTATTTTAGTTATAGATACATACAATTTATCAATTCTTAGAAAAAATATTTCCCGCCAGCTGCAGAGGGAGAACATAATATAAATGGCCGCCTGCAGATCCCTTTGTCTTCCTCATGTCCGTCAGACACTTGCGGGGTCGACGAAGGTCCTCGGAAAATACGAAGCATCAAAGGAACCACCTGAATGGTCATTCGTTGCCTCGGTGGTGGCCTTCATTGGTCCCAAGTGGCGGTGGCCTCCCGTGTTCTACTTCTCCTCGATGATGGTGGCGGACACAGAGAAACTGGCCACCGACTCATCGCTCTCCATGCACCCGGCTTCTGTCTTTGCCTGCATGGCGCTGCCGCAGGCACGGGAGGCGTGCCCACAGACACAGGAGGCACGGCCACCGCAGACACTGGTGGCGCGGTACGACGCGGCAGCAACGACGCCCGTACCAGCATGCTCCCCGCCATGCCGGCATGGAGCAACTCCCCACTCCTCATCGAGCTAAACTAGAGCGGCGAGTTGCTGAACCACGCGCCTGCTTGGGGCGGCAACTGGCTCCGTCCGGCCAAGCAAGGTTGGTGAAGCACCAAGCGGCCTCGCCCGCATCCGGAGGGCTCGGCGGGCCACCCAGCCAGGTAATATGCCGGAGAACGGCTCCTCGGAAGCCATCGGAAGAGTGGAGAAAATGGTGAAGGAGGAGATGGGGGAGCGGCGGAGGGGTGCGATTCTTGCCCGCTGTCTGTCTGGCCTCGTGTAAATAGAGGGCGGACGGTAGGAGCTTGGCCGACATCTAGCCTCGTTTAAACTGAGGGCGGACGGGAGGAGCTCGGCCGGTGTTGCGTTTAATTCTGGCCCGCTCATGAACAGACGTGTGGCCGGAGTAGGATTCTCGGTTTGCATGCGGTTTAACGGAGGGATTTAATTGAGGCGTCGGGCGTGCAGCAGGCGACGCAGTACTATTCGATTTGACAGCAGTAATGAGCCATCAAATCACAAAGGCCCTCGCCTCTCGTGAAACCGACCAAGCTAGACTGCCCCGCCCTCTAGCCTTTAAAAAAATTTATATACTCCACTTTTGTATAGTAGTAGTATCGATGGATTGCACCATGGAGCAAAACTTGAAATTAAAAAAAGGTGATACATATAGAGAGCGCTCGTCGCCAAATTATGCATATAGTACTATTAAAAAGGCTAGTACAATAATGGTGTCCAGCACAAGTGCACAACCCACCCCTCAAATAAAACTAAGCACCCTGGAATTCTTTGACAAAACTAAGCACCCTGAAATTATTTGACAACTAAACTGCTGGCTATATGATGTTGGCCATATATATTGTACGTATATAATGTGAAAAACCAGTAGTAGTACTATACCAACTTAAAGACGAAATGTAAGAAATACTAGTATGTACGTACTGAAGAGTTAAAGTAACAAGAAGAAACATACCATAGTTCTGCTGGGGGCTTAGCACAACACACCCCTCAAATTAAACTAAGCACACCTGAAATTAAACTTTGCAACTACTCCGGTAGACACTGCATTAGAACCACCATGAGCAACGACACTGCCACCTTACTCGGAGTCCTCGTCCTTGTCCCTCGTCCTCTTGGCCGATACTTCTTTGCTTGAACCAAACACTTGGCTCTTGCTCTTCATACAACCCTTGTAGATATTAAGGACAGTAAAATCGAGCCTAAAGCGAGCTCTCTCAGCGCCTCAGTAATTTTGGCCCTCAGATCTCATCTACAGATCGTTTTCATTCGTCCGATCGCTGCATCTCCCAGCAATCAATCGCTAAGTGGGCTAGCTGTCCTCGGGATGGCTACTCCTGTGGAAAAATCCATGCAATGTGGTTAACTGGACCTTAGCCCATCAATCTGGGCTGCTTACCCATCCCATTTAGCTAGCGAACGGCGGTCCATAACAATCCGTGCTAAGCTCCCGTCCCCATCTCCCAAAAAACAGCGCTCCACACGGCGGTCGATACAGAGGAGGGGATCGGTCATGGTTTCATCGGTGACAGAGGAATCAAGGTGCGCGTGATGCAAGCGACGCGTTCGATCGATCCAGCCGACGCGGGCGATCTGGATCGAGCTGTCGTGCGAGAGGGGATCCAGTTGACGAACGCGTTGCGCGTGACTCGGTGGGCGCTCGATCCAGGCGACACCGTCGATTGGGTTTCGAGGGAGAAACGGAAGGGATACGATCGATAAAGGCCGACGCCTCAGCTGATCGAAATTGCTCCACGAGACTTGAATCATACTTCAGTTTCTGAGCGCACATTCATGGCGGGTGATGTGCCGATCCTTCAGGCTGCCTATGGGGTACAGAGGTACGTACATCTATATATGCTTCCTCCCCTGCCACTCTTTGCTCACCCCCTCCACTCTCGGCAGCATAACATCTTTGAGCATGATGCTCTGGTAGGTTTCCTCTTTTCAGTTCATGTGTGATCCAGTGCCAAAAATTCTACTTACAGGTGATGTTCAGGCTGTCCCTACTCGATTGATTTGGGTGCATCTTGGAGCTTGGTACTGGGATTCTCTATTCAGCAGTTCGTAATCTGAAATGGCTTTTATACAGGTAATTAATCCACGCATCATCCTTACACATTTTACCATCAATGTTTATATGCTACATGGTTGCTTAAATTATACTCCCTCCGTCCGAAAATACTTGTCATCAAAATGGATAAAAAGAGATGTATCTAGAACTAATATACGTCTAGATACATTTCCTTTTATTCATTTTGATGACAAGTATTTCCGGACGGAGGGAGTATGTTCCTGGGCTATTCATTATTATCATGCTACTGTATGGAACATGTTAATTAGAAAACTATATTGGAATGTGTAAGAAACGCCCTTGATGTTTTGATGTTTAGAGGATGAATTGATGCCGGCTCACACAAGCGACTTACCGGTCTGATCCTTGATGTAGTGTGACCTTCCGATCACTGTTCAACCTTTATACTTTTTCTCCTCAAAGTGTTTGCAATGGCAGGAAAATGCTATTACATCATGTATATAAGAACACATATGGTCAGTTCACTTCTCTCTAATAAACACATCAAATAGGTAATCTTGACGTTTGCTCCTACTTATTACTCCACAGTTGCATGGTTCATTAGATCAAAATCCAAATAAGATGCTTCATGTTTTTCTTGGTGTTGACTTCTAATCATCTACTCCTGTAGTGCAACGAGAGAGGAGTGATATGTATCTTATGTTTGGTGTCTCCAGTGCTTTGTAATGGCAGACGGTGATTGTGTTTATGTTCTTTTTCATGTACATGGGTAGCCACTAATTTCTTCTCTGTCTGGTCGTGCAACATGCAAGAGAAAATACCCTTTCCCCATGTTCTGATTATGTTAATCACCTGGCCAGGTGCGGAGTGAGCGGGACGATTAGTTTGATACTTCCGCGTAAGTTACTTTTCTTTCATTTGATTTAGGAAATTGCATAAATTGATGGTATACTCGGCATCACTTTAATAAACTATCTTACATGCTGATGTTTAGAACAATAACCTGTTGCGAAGAAAGCTAAAAGGGACTTCTCATATGAAATTTATCACCAAGCGGCATGACACATTGATGATATTTACTTCCATGTTGGAGCTAACAACACATTGTGGCTTCTGTGTTGAACTTCTGGGCCATTATATCTGAAGCAACTCAATTAAATTATTATTATTGGAGGCCATAAACTCACCCATTTTGAACTGCAAATTTTGTACTATACTCTATTTATTTTTGCGGCTCAGTGGCTCGATAACAAAACCTGAAGCCATGATGTCCAGTACATAAACTGTGCTACATTTGCTACATTGTAGGGAGGACTTGTTATTTAACTAGCCCAACTGGCTTCAGTAAAAAGATTGGCATCATTCTGTTCCCATTTGCTACAACCATCTAACTTAGAACTTATGCAACAAATCTATTGGATTGAATTCCTAAATTCCCCTATATCTTAGATTGTACATATGGGCATCTGTCACAACACACACATTTACCATTAACTATCCTAATTGAAGGTTTACACACTTGTGGCTAGCTCGAACCAAGTTCAATCCCATAGGATATCCTCTCCCACTACCGCACTACTTTACAACAACTTTATGAAAATTTGACTTGCATGTTTTGTAACTCCGCCTATGTTGTCTCGACGTAGCAGGTCCCAAGTGTGGGTAAAGGAGGACGGTTGAGATAAGCCTGGTGAGCAAACGTCAAAACTTAGCCACTCTTATGGAGATGAAATCCAAAATAACTTGCATGTTTTGTGTTGTCGTACATTACAAAAAATACTATCAATCTATTGTAAAGTGGATGGGCGCAGCAAGGTGTGCCATCATGATCTACCATTTTTTTTGAACAATTGGGCTGCATGATCTGCTGCAATTCATCTTTGTCCAAACTAAATATGATAGTCTCTCTAATGATGCTTTGTTGATCTTGTTTCTAATAATGCATGAGAAAGCTACCACCACTCATATTTACCGGATATCTCAATTTTCTCATTCTCAGGTACGTGTTTCTCTATTGATGCTTAAGTGATATTCAAGAAAATGATGCATGAGCAAGTCACACTCAGTCGTCTTACCAGCCAGTCAGTATCCTACAGTCTCTTCAGTCTTATTTTATTTTTATTTATGTGTTGTTTTAGATAGGCGTATGTTACATATATAGTCAAATGAAATTCTCATGCGTGATCTCCATATTTTCTTCTAATGCATTAATCTGTAGTTTACTTTTCGTTTTCTGCCTAGATTAACTGACATATATTTTGCATGTTGTGCTTAATAGTCGAAAACAAAGATAAAACAACAAATATAGGACCATCATCCATTTTGAAGCAATCTTTGTACTACAGTGCCAGTTCAAACTTGTACTTGAAACATGAGAATGGGTGCAAGCAGTCGTTAAAGCGCTCTCATTTTTTCAGTGTTGTACAATGTCCTTACAATTTTGTAGCCAATGATCTTAACTAACTATGCATTCTTTATATATAGATGCTATGTTTGTTATCATGTTATCAGTCTTCAGCTTTCTTTGATTGATCAAGAAAGAAGGTTCATCGTTAACTTGAAAATATATTGTAAGATTGTATGAAATCAACAAGGTGACAATCTTCTGTAGCCATGAAAGTCAAGTGTTGCCACCTCTAAGAAACCAGAAACATAGCCTTTCAGGTCAAAGAAATAAAAATAGCCTTCCTTCGTTTCAAGCTTAGGTAAATGGCATGCTAATATAATACCGACTTGCAAATTAAAATCATTGTTCTATGCTTTGATCACAATGCTCCAAATTTTCTTTTTGATCATCTAATATATTTCTATGATGTTAGATAATGAACGTTGACATCCCTATTAGATGTACCAACTAATCTACCAGTAAGCATGCATCCAGTTCCTATTGCTTCATACTATGTCCAATATTTATGTATAACTTCTAACATTTTATCGTCAAAATTGACGGGCGCAGCAATGCACGCCATTCATGATCTAGTTGAAACAAAGGTAGCCATCCATTGCAGCATAGTGGATGTGGTCTATATCTAGTACATTCCGCTTCCATGCATGACGATGAAACCTGTATTGAGGTTTCTCCAGTTTACCATACGAAGGATGAACCATGGCTCCTGCCAGGGTCAGCATTGAAGGCTGGCCACTGGAGGGCAGCAGCCGATTCTTCTGGAGGTCGAAGGGGTTGCCTACAACGAGGCCTATCTGACCGAGGACTTTTTTGTCGTTCGTAAAGTCTACAGTAACGAATTTGACTAGGTTGCTCTTGAGAAAGTCCTTAAAATCCAGACATTCAACGTCGGCATGGCATATGTGGTAGACCAAGCATAAGTCATGCACGCAAACCTGGATCACGGCGGGCTTCTTCCTCTCTTCCTCCTTTAGATCCTTATCTCATCCCAAGACTGTGGTGTACTCAACATCTAGCCCGGCGACCTACTCATCATCTGAGTTTTTGAACATACGTCTGAAGCAAGAAAGGCATCCTTTCACCGTCGTGAAAGAACGGGTGTAAATGACGTCTAACTCATCGCCGGTGATGGTTCTAACCTTGTACTCACCACCGATCATGGAGATTTGGGATGCCATGGATTTGCGAGGAGGGTTAGGATTAGTGGAACTGCCGTAATGTGAAAGGACGGGACGACTAGGAGCGAACCGCCGTAATATTAAAAGACATGCGGGGACGAGTAGGAGCGAACTGCCAGCGTGCGAACGGCAGGGTAGTGGCTTTCCATTCTCCCATGATATGGGCTTCCAAGATCCCTTGGATCTGAGATCGAACGGTTGCATGGCGTGATTCTAGACCTATGGGTGAATATCCTATCCTGGAGGGTTATTCTGCAAATTTTCAACAAGTTAGCATGCGACCGTTCGATCTCCGATCCAAGGGCTGCCAGCAGCCCGCATCATGGTCGCGCCTACCATGACCGTCGCGTCACTCGTGCGGTCGCGCCCTTGGAGATTTAACACGGTGCGTTAGGCTATCTGATGTTGGCATGTCATCACTTAGTCACTCATACTACAACAAGGTTAGCTCTAAGGTTGGCTATAAATGTATTTTTTTACTTCTCTCTATCTCTTTCTTTGTACTGTAGTATTTATTGCATTTGCCAAGGAGTGACCTCTTCCAATGAAATGGTGCTTTAGATGAGGTGCTAAGGGCATTAAATGGCTTAGCAACCAAGTCCCCAATGCATAGGTGCTCATTAGTTTTTTGTTGCTAAGTTTGCTTCATTTAATTATCTATAGACTCAAAATTGTCTTCTCACCTAAGTACACGCGCTTAGCACCATTTCTTCCTTGGGTCACATAACTAGTCTCTCTCTCTTCTTAATTAACTTGCCACATCAGACTTTATGCCTATGTGCCAAGCTTAGCACCTGTAGGAGCAAGTAAGTAGTACTACAATAGTGGGCTATATGTGAGGAAAGAGAGGCAAGGAAAAAGTGGAGAAGTGGGCTCTCATGCAAGAGCCAGCCTCAACTACATGGTGGAGCATTGGGAGAGGCACTTGTATGGAGGTGGTCAGGAATCGAGAGACTCACGCCGGTCGTAGCGCTGCAGTTAATATGATAATGGCAAGTCAAATCACGGGGCCCCACCTGTCCAGCAGTAACTCGCTATCAAATCACACAGCCCTACGTTTGCACCAGCCTACTCCCTCATCTTCTCGCGTCTCTGTCGAACCGGCTAGGCGGAACTGCCCCACCTACCGCACAGGAAAAGCCCCGCCCTCGACTTTTAAATAGTACATAGGGTGCTTGGATACGTTTTAGGCCCATGACTAAAAGTAGTGGGACTAAAATTTGCTAGCATCACCCATGCTTGGATCCAAATGCTAAAGAGACTAAAATCAAGTTAATGAGCATTTATTATCCTCCAAACCCTCCAATCCAGAACTTGCCTGTGTTAAAGGAGAGGAGTTAAATGAGGAGAGACAAGACTAATCCACATTTTACTAGGGTACCCCTGACTAAAAATTTTTAGTCTCAAGACTAGTTTTAGCCCCTCGTTAGTCAGGGGTGCTTGGAACTTTAGCCTCTTAAAGAGACTATTTTTATCAGACTAAAATAAGTCTCTTGGATCCAAGCACCCTCATAGTATACTCCCTCCATCTAGGTGACCCAGGTGAAGAGGAAAACGAGAGAACTTAATGTTTATTTCCTAAGGCTGGTTGTAATGGTAGTATCATAGCTATATCATGCATGCCAACTAGGCAATTTTGATGAGGTGTCATAGAATTAAATGAAGAAAGAGAGAGAGTTGAGTAATATGTGTCATACATGGCAACAAATAAAGTAAGTACATGATACTAATATATGATACTAAGTATTATTAATACAGTTTTGCTATAACTCATCTAGATGAGTTATAATTTGGTCTCATTCATCTTTTATAGCCATTGGATATGATGCTATAAGATGTGTGTGTGCTGACATGGGTTGTATTTTTTTCTTGTTTTCAAAGTGAATGAGACCAAATTATATCTCATCTAGATGAGTTCTAGGTACTCCCTTATTAATATCATTGCCTGCAATGAACTGACCACTGCATGTCATGTTTGATTGTCTCAAGTCATTAAAATCATACAAGCCCCACATCTCTTATTGGTTGATTCCTCTATTTATGTCAAAAATAAGAAACAACGTGAGAGTTAATGCACCACGCCTATGTGTTTACTATTTGGTTTTCGTAAGATGACTTAATACTCACATAGACGGAGGGGGTATTCGATTTGATAACGGGCGGCGCAGTTCCCGATACGGCTTTAATGCAGACGAGGGAGGGAGTAGCGGTTCCCGAAATGTTGAACGACCAATGCATCCTCTTTCAATTAATGCATGAGGGAAGTAATGAGAGGAGGTCCGGGAAAAGAGGCTGCACGATGTGAATGCAACGCAGTTTGCCCTCATTGCCCTCATATAAAGGCGCCCTTCCATTCCAATGCATCTACTAGATCGTACGCACCTAAGCATTTGCCTAAGCACCTACACTAAGCGCAAAAGAGCTCACTCCAGACCCATGTCGGCGATGCGCGTGAGCGGTCAGCGGTTGTGCCAGATGGTCTACAACACCGGCCTATGGCATGGCGCCGAGGATCGTCTCCAGACGGTGTTGGAGACCGGCTGGTGGATGGCCGACGTCGATGCCAACTACGACTCTTAGTTGGACCAGATGATCGTTGGCACCAGCAACAAGTTCACCGTCCTCAAGAAGCTCGCGGATGACATCGCTGTACTCCTCCAGCCCGTGCGCCCGGGCTCCTCATTGCCTGCCACCCTAATCGGCCTCCATGGCAGGAACCTCTTTCAAGCACTGGTGGCCCTGTGACTGCCCGTCGATGCCACGAGAATTTCCACCTGGAGGTCGCGCTCGCCGCGAGGCGCCTCGCCCTGCAAGAATTCGTCGACCTACACATCCACGTGTATGAGAAAATCGTGTACATAGGTATCTACAAGGTCAGTGAGGACGCTACGATGTTGGCCTTCCTGAACCGGCAGGAAGGCTTGGATGCCTTTGCTGAGAAGCACCTCGACCTCGCCACAAAAGCCGCCGCTCCTTAGCCTCCGGTCGGTGGCCCGGCGCACTAAGTTGAGGAGGAGGAGGTCATACGTTCATGGATCCATCTTTCTTCTTGCCTTCTATAACCACCACTTCGATTGCATCATGATGGCCTTAATTCTTATTGTGCTGTTGCATTCTCGTTCCTGTCAATACCGACATGTGTGATCCCTTTGCTTAATTATATGCATCACTGTAACTAGTACTCCATCCATCAATTTATAAGTTGTGCTTACCTTTTCCATCAACTTCGTGCAACGCGCGGGCATCTTGCTAGAAACACTAGAATATGTCTATATAATCCATATGTCATAGTCCATTTGAAATCTCTAAAAAGACAAATATTTAGGTACGGAGGGAGTAATATATTAGGAGTATATCAAAACAAGAGTGATCTGTTTCAAGTTTGTGAACAAATACTACTATTCTACTACTTTGGATCCGTCGCAACGCACGGGCACATTGCTAGTAAAAGGAAAAGGCTTGCCGTGTTCGCGTCGCACCCCCACACGCCCGGGAATCGGGAGTACTCCACAGCCCATCCGGCACGACACATAGCTTAGGGAAGGTGTGTTGCCTAGCATTTTCACTTTCATGTGGGACCGCCGTTGAGCAAACCGACTATTGGCAAACCGCACCCCGCCCGCCGCCGGGTTGGAAAACAGAAATGAGGGGAAGATCTAGCTGTAGTACGGAAGCCAAGAAATTTGGTGTCAGATGGGGCTCGTTGATAGAGTAGGAGCATTCCGTACTAGTAGTACTACTCCTACTTAGTACCAAGTTTGTACTCCTAATACTATATTACTAGTACTACCACTATACAACTAGTAGGTACGTGCACGTCACAACATGTAGGAACAAAAAACGGGAAGATCTTGTTTTGGGTGATTTATCTTTTTTTTCAATCAACGTAGTATGAATAATATGATGTGGGGGCACCCGTGAAGCTTATGTGGCTTGGTTGCTTGGCTACGAAAGGTTAGAGAAAAATAAATAGATAATGTGTTTAGAGTGCACTGCACTAAATACATATACTTTGGATCCATTGCAACGGACCGGCACATCTATATCTATACCCCATATATAGTGTGTGAAAAACTTTGAAAGTTGGTCGTTGATGAAGGCAATCCGACGGTACAAAGATGGAAAATCCGAGCACTACTCGCCGTTGGATATCATCCACCAGATTCTGCCACATGTATAATCTAGAAGACTCCATGGTTGAACTTAATTCATGACTAACTTTGCCACAACTAAGTTTAGGCAAAGTTATTAGTTCTTCAAAATGAGAGCCACAAGTTGAGAAGCCTAAGGGAATCTTGCCACATTTTTTGTGTGTATGTCATGTGGGGCCTTAGTGTGGCTTGCCTCAGGTGTGGCTTCAACCAAACACTCACCTAAGTTAATCAAACTTGCCTAACCTTACGTGTGGCATTCTTTGGCAATCTTAGTGGTTGTTTGGTTCCTAGCCACACCTTGCCACACTTTGCCACAACTAACCTTAGGCAAGTTTGACCAAGTTAGGTTGGTGTTTGGTTCTAGCCACACCTAAGGCAAAGATTTTTTTATGAGCAGTGAGCCCCACATGTCATAGACACAAAGGGGCTGTTTGGTTCTAGGCCTAGCATTGGCACACTTTGCCACACATTTTTGCCAAGCTTGCCTAAGGTTAGTTCATCAAAATGAGAGCCACAAGTTTGCAAGCCTAAGGGAATCTTGCCACATTTTTTATGTGTATGCCATGTGCGGCCCAAGTGTGGCTTGCCTAAGATGCGGCTTGAACCAAACACTCACCTAAGTTGGTCAAACTTGCCTAACTTTAGGTGTGGGAATCTTTGGCAAATTTACTCATAAACCAAACAGGCCCTAATAACTATCTGGCAAGATTCCCTTAGGCAAGCCAAAGTATGGCTAACAAAGGTTCTGTTTGGTTCATGACTAACTTTGCCACAACTAAGCTTAGGCAAAGTGCGGCTGCCACAAAAAGTGTGGCTAACAAAATGGCCACCACAAGTGTGGCAAGATTTGGCAAGAAGTTGAGTCTATGATATCTGGACCATGTAACTAGAAAAGTATGGCAAGCCACAAGTGTGACAATGAACCAAACACATGCCTAAGATATTGTGGCACGCCTAAGCTTAAGCGTGGCTACCTTAGGCTGCAAACCAAACAGGCCCAAAGCAACTCAACTAAGGCAAGTGTGGCAAGTGTGGCAAAAATCATGTGGCAATATATGGCAAACATAGTCACAATTCAAACAGCCCTACTAACCAAACAACCCCTAACCTTAGGCAAGTTTGCCAACATTGTATGATAAAGTGTGGCATTGCTAGGCCTAAAACCAAACAACCCCTATGTTTGCCACAAAAAATGTGGCTAACAAAATGGGCACCGCAAGTGTGGCAAGATTTGGCAAGAAGTTGAGTCTATGACATGTGGACCATGTAGCTAGAAAAGTGTGGAAGCCACAAGTGTAGCAATGAACCAAACACATGCCTAAGATAATGTGTCACGCCTAAGCTTAGGCGTGGCAACCTTAGGCTACAAACCAAACATCTATATATCTATACCCCTATATAGTGTGTGAATAACTTTGAAAGTTGGTCATTTGATGAAGCCAATCCGACGGTACAAAGATGGCAAATCCAAGCACTACATGCCGTTGGATATGATCTACATTCCACCATATTTTGCCACATGTAGAATCTAGAAAACTCCACATGTAGAAGCATAATGCACAAACCACCAGAATCTCATGCGTGCAATGCACGTGTACCTTACTAGTACTACTTGGTAGTAGTAAGAAACAAATTCCGGTTTTGGCACGAGCTCGTACTGCGGGAGCACCACAAGGCCTGCCGCGGGAGTTACATTTCCCTCTTGGGGCCCACGGGACCGAACTTCAGTGGCTTAGTGACCGGCCTATGAGTCAATGACATGCGGGCCTTAAATGCGGCTAGCCCACATGTCATTCTCATGGTGGTGGTGTGGTTCGCGACTCACTCGTTCGAGATGAACCGGCCGGTGGTGGCGTGGCCGTGGCGAGGGTGCCACAGCTAGGCATCGGGGCGTTATGAGGCGTAGATGGCCACACCGGCGGGTACTACCTGTAGTACAGAAGTACTCCAGCTGAGGATTGATGCCCGGGACGAAATGTGTCACAGCCGCTGGATGAAAATTCGATGGTGCGGGAGTACGGATCGGAGCACAGCAGAGGAGCAGGCAAACCACGTCCAATCGGGTGTGTCTGTGGTAGAAAGTTGATGGTCGCCGCAGTTTGGCTGGCCCCCATGTCATGCACACAAAGGCAGAGGAGCGGTGGGGCCGAGAGGGATGAGGGGCATGTCGGGGGGATGAGGATCCCCTGACACGAACAATCCTACCATTCTGTCACTGACATGTGGGACCCACAAGCGTGGGTCCCACCTGTCAGCGAAGGAAAGGCAGGGCAAGGCAGTGATAGCCACGTCAGAGGATCCATGTCCATGTCAGGGGACGTCGTGCCATGTGTTGGAGCGGCGTCGTGGGAATCGCGTGTGGGTGTGGCAGTGGTAGAAACAAGAAACATGATGGTCGTCGTGGTTCAACTTCCATGAACAAGCTGTCATGTCTGCTGACACATGTATATCGAAACTAGAGTGTTTATATTTCAAGCACATGAACAAGTGTTATTCTACTACTTTGGATCCATTGCAATGCACAGACCAGCACATTGGTAGTAATAGTGTCTATCTCTATCTCTAGAGGCCTTCCCTCGTTCTCCTTTTCTCTCACAAGATAAACTATTCATACAAATGCATCTTGATGTTCCGTGGAACGCATGAGGATGTTTCCTTGGGGGTCTCTCCAGTGCAGCGTGGCCGTAGTTGCAAGTTGACGCCCCTTGAGATGCCGACGTTGAGGGGCACTTGGATTTCCTCCGATGAGCAGGTAAGATGAGTTTGATCATGTAGTAAATGCATTCTAAAGACTACTTCCGTGTACATTTCCTAATTCTCCCCTGCCCATTGTTTCACAGGTTAGGCTCGGTGCGAGTGGAGATTGGCTTGCATATGTACGGGAGGGTACCAAAATCAATTTGCACAACATTTACAACGGTGACACCGTTCCCGTAGAACCTTTGTCTAACATTGGGATCATCCATGCAATGGGCCACCGCATCAATTGGTATGATGGAACCACGGTGAGATTGAATAAGATAGCACAAATCTTGCACATGGCGGTCAAAGGCGGACCATGCTGTCTGCGACCGATTTGTTGTCGTACGAGTACGAAGACGCTGTGCTCCTTTCTAACCGCATCTTCGCGGTGGCAAACCAGGGGACTTATTTTGTATGGGACACATCCTACGATATACTCCCTCTCTCTCACTTTATTTGTTTTGAATCTTTTCATTTTGTAAGTTTCAAATTCAAATTTAGAGCTCCCCATCACATGGTGAGATTACAATGTCCATTAAATCATTGCGTGCATGTATAGTAAAGAAACAAATCTCGAGTTTGGCATGAGTTCGTGCAGCAGTAGCACCACAAGCCCTTGCACAGGAGTTACATTTCCCACTCAGGGCCGTCGGGACTGAGCTTCAGCACCTTACTACACCTACCTTTGAGTCAATAACATGTTGACCTGATAGATGACTGGTCCACATGTAATGCTCCCGAAGGCAGAGGGGCAGTGGGGCCAAGAGGGGTGAGCCACAGGTCGGGGACGTGTGGTGTCATGGGTTCGAGTGGCGTCGTGGGAATTGCGTGTGGCTGTGGTAGAAACTTGATGCTCGCCGCATTTTAGGTGGACCACATGTCATGCACACAAAGGCAGAGAGGCGGTGTGGCCAAGAGGGGTGAGGCGCACGTCGGGGGACGTGGTGCCGTGGGTTGGAGTGGCATCGTGGGAATCGTGAGATGAAACATGATGGTCGCCGTAGTTGAACTTCCATGGACAAGCTGTCATGTCTACGGACACATGCACTCCATACCGATCACTGGAAGGAGTAGCAGAGAAAGATATATATGCGGATAAATAGTTCCTTATAGTCAAGTAGACCCACGCTACTACTTTGTTCCAAAGACATGCACACCATCAAAATAGTCCATCTATATCAATATACACCGAGAGGGAATAATTTTGTTTACAAGAGAGTAAATAGTTCATCCATCCATAACGCCCTCCTGCTGGTGCAGCCTTTTCTTCTTCTTCTTCTTCTTCTTCTTCTTCTTCTTCTCCTTCTTCTTCTTCTTCTTCTTCTTCTTCTTCTTCTTCTTCTCTTCTTGTTCTCATTTTCTGTGGGAGACGGCTTCGCAACAAACTCTTTGGACCTTGCAGCTATCTCAAAACTCACATGGGCATCGAGGGCAGCATATTTTATCCGCTCGTACATCAAGGGATAATTCTCCCATCCAGACGACCTTAATGCCACCGTCTCGTCACCCTTCTGAAGATTTGTACCGATCACAAAATTTGCTACCTCGAATAGGGATGGTGTCTGTTTATCACAATCTTCTACAGGACTTTTGATTATGGTTTGTAGGTCAGCGATGCTTTTCAAATCAAGGTTGTACGGCTCCAGCTTCTGTTTGTCCCCTTCAATGGCTGCCCCACAGAAGTATACGTCCTCCCGAGACAAGAAATCGTGAAGCTCACCTGGTATGGAGGGCGAGTGCATGATGTGGTACACCAAAATATCATCTTCGAGGCACAGCTGAATGACGGCGGCGCGTTGGATCTTCCCAGTGGCACGCTCTGTGTACTCTGTGTCGAGACCGATGACCTTCATGTCTACCTTTTCGAGGGAGTTGGATACATTGTTGATCCACTGCCTAACAACCCTTGGGTGGACGGTGACGGTGGCAACTATGCTCATCGAGCCTTCGACGAGGACATGTTGAACGCTGAAAACCTGCATCTCGATCTCTTTCTCCATTTGGAACCACTGGAACGGAGGGCTATGGTTTGGAGAATTAGGATTAGATAGCTAGTCTAACTGAAGTAGTAGATGATTATTTAAAGAGGTTAAAACAATGTGAACGCAGTGGGGTTTGGATGCAAATGAAGACAAAGGGGAGGTGAAGAAGCCGAGGAAAATCGGTTCCTGATGGAGAAGTAAATGGGAGAAGTGGCGTGCACGCAGTTGATTAGACTGCTACGTAGACTAAACAAAAAGGCTATGCAGGTAGACTGATGAATCGTACATGTTCGTGTACATGCCCATCCTTCTTGATAGGTGGGACCTATGCAAACAGATAAAAAATGTGTCGTAGCTGGTTCAGATGGATATTGGCGCGTGAGTGGGAGACAAAACATTCTCTAGTTAAGTAATACTCCCTCCGTTTAGGTGAGTAAGTCACCTTATGAAAATCAGGTTTTCCCAAAACCTTTAGGCCTGGAGCATTAACTTCCTGCTCGATCCCTTCCCAGCCTTGTTAGCCAGCATTCTCTTCCTCTGCTTCCGTGTTCTACCTTTCCATTTTTCCTCTTCTCAAGTGTGGAACGATCTGCATGCCGTCCTTGATGCACCAGAATGACCACTGCATGCATCGCGGCAGGGCGTTGATTGGGCCTGCTTGGAGAGCTGAAAAGGCATCCTTATAAATAGGTATTAGTTGCTGATTTTGCTTCCATTTGTAACAGTGCCGTGGTTGGAAGTTTTGCTCGTCTCGGTGCTCTTTCTCGTCCAATCTACAGCCACCTAGGTTGCACTCACCTAGACAGAGGGAGTACACAGTTATCCTCATCAAAGGCCCATCTTCGCGCTTCCGCATGCACGAGAATTTGGTTCTGCTCGCAATATGGATGATACCTGAACAATGAAGTGAACAGACATGCTAGCACGGGAGACCTATTTCCGCTATACAATACTGGAGTACTCATGTTCCTACTAGTAGTAGTAGTAGTACAACTGTGGTACATTTGATGGTCAAAATACTATTCATCTAGTCCTCATAGTGAAGTGACAACACCCTACGCCTGACACTAGTCCAGGCGGCGTGTTCGTGTTACCAAAGTCAGCCTCACCCTGTGCACTGTGCAGTCTGTCACCGCTGCTGTACATCACATTGGCACCTCGCCTCGTCTCCCTCTCCCCTCCCATAGCACCACTCCATCTCCATCTCCTTCTCCGTCTCCGTCTCCATCTCACTGTGCCCCCGTGTACAGTCGCCTCGCTCGCCTCCCCCAGTACCACTATTCCCTCGCTAGCTACCGCAGCACCGACAGCCTTCTCCCCCGTAAATCAAGCCCCCCAAAACCCCCACCTTCCAAACTCCACCATGGCCGAACACGAACCGCACAGCATCCATATGAGCCATGATTGGAGCAATCTCCCCAGTGACATCCTCGACCTCTGTTGTTCGTGTATGGATATGTTGAGCGCCCTGCGGCTGGCTGCATGCTCGAGGGACATGCACACGACCATCATCGAAGCGAGGCCTAAGCTTTTCAAGACACCTTGCTTACTGCTATCTGGTCTTGCGAGATTGGCTCACCATGATACGGAGGCGTACATGATGCCCCTCGACTTCAGTCTGATCTCCATTAGCCGAAACTTCTCTGTAGGTATGTAGTGGGTCACCGTACATCATTTCCCTCGACTTCAATCCGATCACCATCGCCCGAAACTTCTTGGCAGGTATGTACTGGGTCAGCATGAACTCCCACTGGATGGCTGCCTTCAGAGAAGACGGTAAAAAGTTGGTGCTCATGAATTTCCAAAAGACCTCCCATGAGATTATCCTTCATCTGTTGGATTATATAGAGTTTTACCATCGCGGTTCAAGTCATCTGGATTACCACGTCAGTTGGACGGACCTTGTTTTACAGAAGATTGTAATCTGCCAAGTGCCCGCATGACATGCGAATTATGCAGACTTCAAGCTAATTGCCTTGTTCGACCGCATACTCGCCTATCTTTACGCCGGTGCCTTCTTTAGCTAGAGACAACTCAGCTCGCAGTGGATCATCGTCAAAGCTGATACACACTTCTGTGATGCTATTGAACATAATGGCATCATCTATGCGATCGACAAAGCAGATGGCACCACGTATTGCTGGGACGGCGCGTGTAAGTTGTTTCCGTCTCATGTTAATGATGACGCCATGACACTGTTTGAACTTTTTGTGATGATTGGCATATCCCTGTTTGAGCAGAATTTGAGTAGAACTATGGCAATGTATTAGAGACGCCGTAAATCAGCTATATTTGGAATGAGTTAATTCATGCGATTGTGACCATGTCATGACAGCCAATTTGTACCCTGAATAATCAAACGGTTAGGAATATATGGATATTATCCTTATATTACAGTAATCTATATACTACTACTAAATATGAGTGTGTATCAATGGCCATGTTAGTTTTCTCATTTTCATGATGCAGAAACATGCACCACACTGTTGGTTTCATCTAACCATACATTAGGGAAGTAAATGTGCATATGGAGAACTCTATATTTGGAAGTAGTGAAATCCTGCAATGTATACCATGTGTACATACCTATATTCGCCCTTCAGTAATCAATGGTTAGAATAATATCCTCAGAAATTTTTTGCCCACAGAACACGAGTATATAACAGTGCATGGTCTGTTAGTTACCTTGAAGAATTTGTTTGTGAGGACAGAACATGATTACATAACATGCATGACATGGTAGTTTCCTGTGAAGAATCGATTGCGAGATAACATGAGTATAAACATGCATGGCACTTCTATATTTTCGAACCTAGTATACATTTCCCTGTATTTTCCTCCCAATTCCAACAGGGACATATCATTGCCGTTTCTTGCATTATCCCACTCATACTCTGAACAATGATGATCTTACATTAACAATGCCTGTCCTTTTTGATATGATGCAGTGTCCCTACAGTTACTGCCCTTTGTAATCACACCACCTTTGCCAAAAACAGGGAAGCACAATTGGTTCCTTGCTCAATCAGACGACGGCAAAATACTGATGATCATTCGGACACATGAGCCGGAAAAGTTATATTGCAAAAGCCCCACTGTATCCAAGCACCGTGTAATACGTGAGTATCCGGACAGTGGCTGTTACGTCTATGAGCAGGATACCAGCTTGTTGGGGCCTTTAGGATTTTTTTAGTTTGAGGCGGGTAAACAGCCTTGGTTCACACTCTCTGTTTCTCGGACTCAATTATACGATTAACCAGGAGATCACCATTGGCAAGGACCTTGATGGCAGAGAGGCTTTGTTTGCTATGGAAAGCTGTGTCTACACGACGAGCCCTAGGAGTTCGGGAGCAAACTTCCCTGATTGTCAACGATACAACCTGCAGCCAAAAGAAGGTGAGAATGACAAAGGCATCCGGATTAACTTTGATCCTTGGATGTCTCAATTACGACAAGCAGTGATGTGGTTCAAGCCTTCAGGTTGATAGGTAATTGGGCTGTTGCGTCGAAAGGGTGGAGTACTGGTGTCTCCGGATCACTGGTCGCTGAAGCGGGGCTGCAAATTATGATGGTGTTGGATCATCTCTTCGAATGACTTTCTTGTCTTTGCTGCTGGATCTGGATGGGTAGTTGTTTCTTTTGTTATGCATATTCCTTGTCATTTGGTCATCCTCGTCTATGTCACTCTTACTATGTAATGGTTGCTTCTATTTAGAATGTCATTCTCGTCTGGATCACGAGAGTCTGGGCGCTGCAGATGGGTGCATTTTGGTGGTGTAGCAAGACTTCTTATGAACTATCATGTCTTGTTGTTTATGTCAGTAGTAGTCACTAGTCAGTGTTTGAATGTTGTATATATCGTTGTTTCGAACGGTTTATCGTCTCGAACTACTGGTGGGCCAAATGAGGGCATCACCATTCTCCAGTGTTCAGAGTATATCTCCTTTTTTCAAGTTATATAATTTGAGCTCAGTGTCTTTTCGATGATGTACACTTGTTTGGGCCAGTGAGGTGTCGTTTAATATGGGCCAAGTAGTAACGCAATGGCAAATAGGTCAATTATGACTCGCAGGCCGGGCTCTCAAAAGATCCTGAAAAAAGGCCGAGCTCTCCAAAAAAGAAAGAATAAGTACTCTTAGGCCGACATGTGGGCGCCACTGGTGTTTTCGTGCGCTTGCGTGTTGAGAGCATATTGGCGCGTGCTCGAAATTCATGCTACCCTTTGATCCCCAGTCTCCCGCCCCTCCCCCACCTCTGGAATCTCGATTCCTACTCCAGTTACCCCAAATCCCCCTCCTGTACTCCATGTACTCAAGCGCACTATCATGTCGCCGGTCAACGCGGATCTCCAAGCCGGAGATCCCGAGGTCTGTCCTGCCTTCGGTCGCTGCGTGCTGTCGCTCAAAAGTGGCATGGCGGCGCTTGACGACCAGTTTTCCGGCAAAGTGCTGATGGTAACCATCAATGGTGACCGGCCTCTCGTCTTGCCGGATGACCTTGTGAAAGCTCTTGGCATTGCGCACAACATCCAAATAAGTGACTTGCTCGTCAAACTCTATCCGCCACCAACTGATTTCTTCGTCAAGTTCCGGACAACTTTCGACTGCAGTCGTGTGTTCGAATCTTCCCGGCGTTTGTTCTGCAATGGTGCGCTGGTGAGCTTTGATCGGTGGCACCCAGGATGGGGCTCGGTGCCCTCTGAGCTTGAGTTTTTAACAAAGCTTACCTTCAACGGCATGCCTCGACGTGCTTGGAACAGCGAGTCCATGAACGAGCTTATCAACGACCTTGGAGGTGAACTCGTAAGTATGTTTGTTCCTCCAGACAACTGGGCTCTGACGGTTATGGCATGGATGAATAAGCCGTCCACCATACCGAAGGTGATTGGTGTTGAGATACCGGTGCAGGAACTGGGGTTGTACTATTCGTCGTTACCAAGGCCACCGCAGACCACGTTAGGGATGTACCTGTATCGAGTGTCCGTGCATGTCGAAGAAGTGGTCAATCCATCAATCGAAGTCCTGCCGCCGCCGCTAGTGCCAGGGTCCGTTGACGACCTCCATTACAGGAGTCAACGTCAGACTTTCCCCTGTTGCTCGGAACGATGGATGGCACAGGGCCTACTCGATCGTGCGGCAGAGGCCACTCCTTCTTTGGGAGAAGAGGCAGGGCTGGCTGCCTGGATGTGCTCTAATTTGAGGTAACAACTGAATCTTGTTAGATACTAGTTAAATCCGAGCTATGGGTCTGAAGCACTGATATGCCAGTACATTTGATTGTGACCTGTTCTAATTTTGTACCTGAACTTTTTTTAGAAAGGGTTGTACGTGAACTTAATGTGCGAGCAGAACTTATTGTGTTATCTGTCTGTTTTCTTTGCACAACATTCAAGATATTTCCCCGTCATTGATAACGACGATGAACCGTTATGTACGACTTCGTTGGTTTCAACATAGCCCTACCCGTAGCGATCCACTGCTTCCATCCCGATTGTGCCGCATGCTGAAATTTTTGTATGCAAGTTCAGTGTTCTATGATGTTCTATATGATTGTGTTAACTATATAAGTTTTTACTGAGCATCAGCAATGCATATGGCTGAAAGATGTATTTACGAGCATCGACCGATGGGTCTCTCTCTCTCTATCTCTCTCTCTCTCACACACACATACACACACACACGCACACACACACGCACACACGCACAAGTGGGACCCATTGAATTATTTATTTGCTCGTGACAGCTTTTAATTAGGTTCCACTGTAATCTAACTTTTTTCTTAAGTTATTAATTGAGCTCAATGACTTCAAAAAGTTGTATAGAGGCCTTGTTTGGGCCTTTCCGGCATCGCTGAATGTGGGTTGAGTAGCCATGTTAGGTTGTACTGTACTACACAGGCCTTTTTTTCAACATCAGCAATGCAACTGGGCCGACAGTTGTACACAATATCCGGGTCAACTTGTTATTCTCCGCGCCGCTGGGCTGCAAACTTTCCTAGGAGGTATGCATTAGGCTTAACAAGAAAATGGACTTTAAGAAACAATAAATGGGATGTAATTATAATAACTGGGCAGTAACTATTCACCAAACGCGTAATTAGTTTAAAAAATATATTATTTTTGGAATTTGAAAATTTTAATTTCATTACTTGTTGCGCGCTCAATATTTCATTGGATTTTAATGTAATACAACTTTATTTTGAAATTATATTTAACTTCACTAGAAATTTATGATAAAAATATTTCGGATCCCATCAAAATGTGGGAATTTTTTTTGAATTCTTTTTTGAGCGCTTGTTTGAAATTATTAATCGTTGTCCTAGCTAGAAGTTGGGCTATACTTTTAACAAACTGTAAATGGGCTGTAGTAAATTCCATTACAATTAAAAATGGGATGTACATTCTTACAAATCACAAATGGCTATATGTTCTCTGCCAAATCCGAGCTGTGGGCCTACTAAGTTGACGCATACCAAGGGCTTTGTCAACTTTGTCAATATAAACGATTCTAGCTGTAGTGATCGTACTTTCACAGCCTGGTTTTTGCCCTCTTTTCTTTGCTTGATTTTCAGCTGAGTTGGTTTGGATTTGGAGTTTTGAATCATTCCATTTGGACTTGATCACTTGGGTAACCTTTGATTTTCACCCAAGTGCCACCTCTCCTCTTCTAATCCATCATTTCACCCCTGGCCAACCCAACAAAATTGCTTGGAATATTTTTCTTCAATGAAAAATATTCAATTTGCCTCCTAAACCCTAGCTAAAATCTTTAACCTCCAAAGCAACCCTCATTTCTATTGCCCTAAAAATCCTGAGAAAAATCTCAAATATTCTTTGGACCCTAGGGCACATTTCTGAGCAAAAAATATTTCACCACTTTTTGGAGTATTTTTGCTACAGAAAATATTTTCACTTCCGGGCTGAAATGGTAATTTCTACAGCAACTACCTTTTTACTAGCTCCATTATAGCTGGTTTTCCCTGTGCTTATTCACCTTAGTAAGAGTCAGTAAAACCCCAAAGATCAGCCCTTGAATCATTGTGGTTTGACCACAGTAACTGTTCAAAGTTTTTGTTCAGTAACTAAAGATCTTCACCATTTCACTTCTACTGCACCTGGAAACCAACTGAGCCATGGTAACACCTAATGTTACTAAGGACTACACGCCAGACATCATGGTTAGTGCATATGCGGCCTGATGTCACGGTCCACGTGGTGACCGCGTTCGTCCGAGGGTGCTGGCATGCCAAACGTGCGCTCTGCGCGTTGCCAGCGCCCCTGTGGCGCTCGTGCCCGCTGCTCGGCAAGCCAGGGCGTGTCCCCCCGTGCCACCATCCTCGTCTCCATCCCCTTTACTCCTCCCTACCGCTCGCCGACGCCGGAGCTTGCCGTAGCGAGCACGGGCACGGTCCGGCCAATGGCACAGTGCCCACGCACTATGTTCGTCCCTTTCTTCCTTGCTCCTGTGCTCGTCCGCGTCTGTGCACAGCTCCCGCATGAACCCCGTCGCCTTCTTCCTCTCTCTCTGGCACCATTCATCGCCGGGCGCTAGAGACAGCTATCCTCCGGTGGAGCCCAAACCCTCCTTGCCACCCCGCCTATATAAACCCCCCCTCCGCAGACTCCTGGAGCACCGCACCTCTCCACCTCTCTCTCCTATAGCCACTAGAAGCCGCAGGCCGCGAGCTGCCGTCCCCGAGCCGAGCTCGCCACCGAACCCCTCTGAATCGACCCCGCAGCTCCGGCCATTCCCAAGCCGAGGCAACCCCGCCAGGGCCTCTACCTCTCCTCCATGAAGCTAACGCGCCAAGCCCGAGCCCCAGGAGCCACCCATAGCCGCCAACTTCCTCATCTTTGGCGACCACCGTGTTCTGCCTCCGCTTGCGAGGAAGAATCCGACGTTGTCCGGTCACCATTTGCCATGCCACGGGTACGGGCAGGTGCGCAAGAGCCTTCTCCGTCGATCCCTCCCTCTCGTTTTCCTCCAAGATGCCTCAACGCCGGCGTAAGCTCCGGTGAAGCGTCGTGCCTCTTTGTTTCTTTCCACCTCCCTCCGGCCTGACTAGCAGGGCCCGCTAGTCAGCCACTCATAACGCGCGCGAAGCAGTATGAGTGGTGGCGCCCTGGGAAAATACGCCATCGACCTCACCCCCTCTCTGTTTTTCTTTTTCAAACTCATTTAAATTCGAGTAGCATTCAAACAGCCATAACTTTTATTCTACAAGTCCAAGTGAAGTGATTCTTTTTGCATTGTGTTCTTTGTCCAAAAATCTAAAAACTCCCAAAAGATGGGATTTTTCCTTGCTGTCTAGATTTTCTGGCAATTTTCAGAAGGTTTCTTGATATTTTCTTTTGTGGTTTTTGAATGTTTTCAGAGGAACCAACTTGTCTTGAGGATCACCAGGAGCCTTGTGAACCTCATCAGTACTAAGGCAAGCCACAGTAACATTTTATAGTGCCACTTCAATATTTATGATTTTCATACTTGAACTTATGAATATTGATGCATTTTAATTAGTTATAAAATAAATATATTCTGTTATATGCTTGTTATGTTAAAATGCTTGAACTTTAGTATGTTTGAAGTAAATATTGTTAGTAAGATTATGAGAACTTAGTTGCAAGTGATAAATAAATAATATGGTCATAGAATTGATGAGTAATTTGGATATTATTTTTGCATGAGCTATAATGATGATAATTGCTAGAAATAGTTCTGGTATAAGTAAAGAAAGGTTTTTACCAGTATAGTAGCATGAGTTTATGTTGGCTCCGTGGAAGCGTAGTTGGTGCAGTTTTGCACGGTTATGTGGTGCATATGTTAAGTGATGCATGGTATAGCAGTACGACACCGGTTATTTTCTTTTCACATTAAAGTTGAACCTGATTAATAACTCAACTTGAACATGTTGTTGACCGGGTCGTGGTGCCGCTGAAACGAGTCTTTCCCAGTGCAACCACATTTGCCGGTATGGGACGGCCTTAATGCGTTTCATTGTCATGCCTATGGTCGGTACCTCAATTTAGGGAAGGTTATGGGCGTGCTGTACCCTTGCCCGGTAGGCAAGCATAACCTTGTGAGTCCGTTGTTAAGTTAAGTTTGGTACCGGATCCCAGTGTGGATTGTGGCCACGACGGTGGTCGAGGTGTCTGGAGGTAGACATGGGGCCACCCAGGACTAGCCCAGTGGGGTCTGAGTCGGAGGGGCCGGGAGAGTGTCATGACAGTGAAATGGTTTTGTCGGAAGCTGTTGGTCCACTCGAATGGGAGAGTGAGGCCATGGGTTCCATAGTGTGGATACAGTGTACTAACCCATGTAGAGTGTTTTTAATCTATCGATAGCCGAGTCCACAGATACGGACACGCTCAAAAGTAAGGTACACCATGGGTCAACACTTAATAAATATGCACACTAAATTGCACTAAGGATGACAGTCAGGTCATCGTGTTGAGTTGGACATGAGTTGTCGGGTTGTGGTCGCCGTAAGGATCACGGGCCACGAGTTGGTCGGGTTGTGATCGCCGTAAGGATCACGGGCCATGAGATGGTCGGGTTGTGATCGCTGTAAGGATCACGAGTATGTGTTGGTAATATTATGTTTGTTGGTCACACCTGGTAAGCAAGTCGGGAGAATGAGTACCTGTTGAGCATAGTCACATCATGTTGGTTATATAGTTGCATTGTTGATTAACTTGGATAAATATCATAATATTGTCTGTCATCTTGTTTATGCTTATTGTGAGATTGCAAGTACATTCAATGTACTGACTTGGCATGTCATGCCAGATTTCAGGAAAGTCCCGTTGGAAAGGAGTGCTGTCTGAGTCTAGACCGTGTCCACGTCGATGTCCTTGTGCTATGGAGTCCCGCTACGACGTTGTTCCGCTGCCGAGTAGTTGTCATGATCGAGGCCCCTTTTATGATCACTAAATAATGTACATATTGTTCAGCCGCACCATGTGTGCCACTTGGCCTCGCTAACTGTTGTACTATGAACTATGTCCCGCTAGCATGAATAAAGCGGTTGTTTTCCGTACCATGTTGTTGTGTGTTGCCAGAAGACAAGATCTCTGGGCTGGCAATGCAGGGTAAACCGGTCGCTCTAAGCCGGGGTGCCACAACGCTTGGTATCAGAGCCGTGCTGACTGTAGGCCACGCTAGACTAAGCCGAGTTAACTGGACGCTAGATACGAGTTGTAGCTGAGTGTCGGTAATAGCTATAGCTGGTTGTAGCATTGCATGCCGTGATTAAATTTTTTTAGGCTAACCTGCTAATGGTTGTGAGTGTAGATGGCTCCGGTGATGTACCCGTGCCAGTTGCGGCTGATGTCGTACACGTCGCCGCATCTCCTTCGCAACGTGTGGCGTCAGCTATACCCTCACAAAGACGATCCAGTCTATCGTGTGTACCGGGAGCGCCTAGCTGACTTAGTGTATGAGTATCACGTCGTGGTTACTCTGTGCACCAGTTCCGATTCCAGTTCTTACACTCGTACCTCTCATAACGGCTACGCTTCTTCCGCTTCTCAGGCTATCCAGTTTGTTGCATTCGAGGTACTTGTTGAGCTCCTTTACAACGAGGTCCGGATGCAGAATCACCCAGGTTTCCATTACTACCCTTCTCTCCACGATAATGGTAGTGTCTGTTTCCCTGTCATTGATCCGGAGTCTGATAGTGTCACTAGCCACCTTTCTCGCTACATCACTGCTAGCTATCTTCTGATCTATGAGCTGGCTCGTGAGTTGAGTCGTACCCGCACTGCTTTAGCCTCTACTTTAGTCACTGCTCGCTCAGCCACTACTTCTCCATCTATGGGATTTATTCCCTATGTTCCTGCCAGTTCTAGATCCCCTGTTTCTCCGGTTACTCCCCGGAGTAGCTCGGGCACCGTGACTGTGAGTCCCCTTAGTGCTCCTGTAGAGTGGGTTTCACTCCTCGACACTCCTGCAGCCCCGATGATCCGCCCTTCACCTGCCCCAGAGGGAGAGCCCTCGAGGCAGCGTGGTCGTGTCACTTTTAACCCGGAGGTCTCCGTTAACCCCGTTAGTTCTGGATCCGAGTCTGCATCAGGAGAGGACCCCGCAGCGCCAGCCGAGCAGTAGAGCTTTCGAGTATTCTCAGTTGTCGGGAGGGAGTATGGTTGTAATCATACTAGTCATGCTGTTTCGTTTCATGTATGAGGGTAGTTGGACCTGGCATGTTGTTATCTTTCATGTATGAGTCTATGTATAATTATGTTGGACTTTATTTTGTTCACTGTATTTTCTTCGTCTTTTCGGTTTCGCTTGGTTTTTGTTGCTGGCTTCTCTCCAGTTTTTGTTGAATGCTTCTCATCTCGGTTGCGTTGACTTGGGAAAAATCATATTAGGATGACGCGGGGAGGCTGCAGTAGCAACGTTCGCGAGGGTTCTCCTGTTCGGCGTTCCAGGACAATCACCCGAGTCGTACGTTCCACCACCGCCTCCACCGCCAAATCCGCCCTCCACCGAGCAAATTACGCCTATGTTCGAGGAACGACGAAACAATGATCTTATGGAAATATTCAGATGTATTCAAGCAATGGTTGGACAGAATGGAAATCAGCCTGCCTCTCACTCCAAACTATCCGATTTTCAAAGGACAAAGCCTCCCAGTTATAGTCAGGCCGTTGATCCCTTGGATGCAGATGATTGGTTGAGAACTATGGAAAAGAAACTTGAGGTTGCTCGAACTGATGAAGAGGATAAAGTTCCATTTGTAACACATTATCTGGAAGGTGCTGTTGCCATATGGTGGGGAAGTGAGAAAGCCATAGGGACTACAAATGAAGCAATTACCTGGTCAAGATTCAAGGAACAATTCCGGAAATATCACATCCCTGTGGGAATTATGAAGACTAAGCAGCGTGAATTTCTCGCGCTCCTCCAAGGAAGTCAGTCAGTGGGAGAATATTTTCAAAAATCCAATCACCTGTCACATTACTCTCAATATGATGTGGCCACTGAAGAAAGGAAGATGGACCGCTTTCTTGGTGGATTAAACCCGCAACTTCGCTGTGCTCTCAGTATGTTTGATTTTCCAGATTTCCAAACCCTGGTGAACAAGGCTTTCATTGCTAAAAGGGAACACAAGCTCGTGTCAGATACTAAGTCTGCCCATAATGATCACAAACGCAAATTTGAGCCCAAGAAGGAAATGCAACCAGTGCAGAAGGTTCGTACCTGGCAGCCAACTCCGATGGCATACCAGCCCAGTTGGCAACAAAATGTTAACAAGACCACCACCCAAGTGAAGAATGATGTGCTCAACCCAGTTATGGAGAATCGTCTACGCAACAATTCCTGTTATAGTTGCGGACAAACCGGACATTATGCCAAACAGTGTCCCAAGAACACCAGGACGAATGCTACATTCAAGCCTCAAATCCATTATTTGGAAGTCGGTCCAAGTCAGCACGACGTCACGGGATACGTTCATCACATTTCAGCCGACGAAGCCCAAGAAAATCCCGAAGTCGTCATTGGTATGTTCCCTGTTAATAACATACCTGCAATAATTTTATTTGACTCTGGGGCTTCCCACTCTTTTATTTCTCAGAGTTTTGTCGCCCAAAACAAATTTCCTTGTTCGCTTTTGGGCAAGAATATGCTGGTACAAACCCCGGGATCTATTATTCAAAGCAATCTTGTCTGCCGCAATCTGGAAGTCTGGATCAACGAAATCCGTTTCCCGACGTCTCTGATACTGATTGAGTCTGAAAAATTGGATGTCATCTTGGGTATGAATTGGCTGACCCAGTACCAAGTATGCATAAATTGTGCGACCTGGGAAGTCAATTTGACCGGACAAGATGGACAAGCTACCAAGTTTATTGCTCGTAGAAGCATACCCTCCAAGGAAATGGTATTTACAGCACTAGCAGAAATGGAATTAATCCCAGTGGTCAGTGAGTTTCCCGATGTATTCCTAGAAGAACTGCCAGGCATGCCCCCTGACCGAGATCTTGAGTTTGCAATAGAACTTGTGCACGGAACCACACCAATACACAAGAAATATTACCGGATGACGTCATCCGAGTTGGTGTAGCTAAAGAAACAGCTTGATGAAATGCTCCAAAAAGGATATATCTGCACCAGTTCCTCGTCATGGGGATCACCAGCTATTTTTGTGGCCAAGAAAGATGGCAGCCTTTGCATGTGTGTGGACTACCGACAGTTGAATGATGTCACAATCAAAAACAAATACCCTCTGCCAAGAATTGATGATTTGTTTGATCAACTCAATGGAGCCAAGGTATTCTCAAAAATTGATTTGCGGACTGGATATTACCAGCTCAAAATTAAAAAGGAGGACATTCCCAAGACCGCGTTCACCACTCGCTACGGTCTTTATGAATATACCGTCATGTCCTTCGGCCTCACCAACGCTCCTGCCTTCTTCATGCACATGATGAACAAAGTGTTCATGGATTTCCTTGATAAGTTCGTGGTCGTCTTCACCAATGATATACTTATTTATTCAAGAAATGAAGAAGAGCATAAAGGACACCTCCGTGCAGTGCTACAACGACTCCGTGAGCACCAGTTGTACGCCAAGTTCAGTAAATGCGAATTTTGGCTCAAGCAAGTTGGGTTCCTCGAGTATATTCTATGCGCTGAAGGAATAGCCATGGACCCAAGCAAAGTAAAAGACATGCTCGACTGGTTGCCACCCACCATCGTGTCTCAGATCCGGAGTTTTCTTTGATTAGCCGGATATTACCGTCGATTCATTGAAGGGTTCTCCAAGATTGCTAAGCCCATGACGGAGTTGCTTAAAAGGATAAGAAGTTTGAATGGATGTCAGACTGTGAGAAAAGTTTCACCGAGTTAAAGAAGTGCTTAACAACTGCGCCGGTATTAACACTTCTAGATATCTACCGCAGCTGTGACGTATATTGCGACGCTTCCCGACAAGGACTTGGGTGCGTGCTTATGCAAGATGGCAAGGTAGTAGCCTACGCCTCACGGTAGCTACGACCCCATGAAGGCAATTACCCAACTCATGATTTGGAATTGGCCGCGGTAGTTCATGCTTTAAAAATTTGGAGACACTACCTCATTGGAAAAAGGTGCCAAATTTTTACCGACCACAAAAGTCTCAAATACATATTTACTCAGCCAGATTTAAACCTCCATCAGTGAAGATGGCTGGAGTTGGTCAAGGATTATGATCTTGGAATAAATTACCATCCGGGTAAGGCCAATGTGGTTGCCAATGCACTCAGTCGAAAGCCCGTCAGTTTAAACGTCATGCTGGAGTCTCTGCCTTCCGAACTCAAAGAAGAAATTGCTCAGCTCAACCTGGTCATTGTTGAGGCTTGTCTTGCCAATGTTCTGACGGTCACTCCTACTCTTGAGGAAGAAATCCGCAAGGCCCTGCCCGGCGATGCCAAACTGCACAAATGCATCAAGTCATCCGATTTCTCGAAGGATCAGTACGGTACCCTCCGATTCAGGGGAAGGATTTGTATGCCTAATCAAGCTGACCTAAAGCAGAAAATTTTGTCAGAAGCCCACGAGTCCTTGTATTCAATCCACCCTGGAGGCACAAAAATGTATGAAGATCTTCGACAAATATTCTGGTTGGATGGAATGAAGAAAGACATTGCTTATTTCGTGGCTTGTTGTGACATCTGCAACAAGGTTAAGGCGGAATATCAGAAACCAGCCGGACTTCTCCAACCACTGCCCGTGTCACAATGGAAATGGGACGATGTCTGTATGGATTTCATCACAGGATTACCAAGGACCCGACGAGGCAATAATGCGATCTGGGTCATAGTGGATACATTAACCAAGGTGGCTCACTTCCTCCCAGTCAAAACCTCATACCGAGCAGATGAGCTTGCCCGATTGTATGTATCCAGGATTGTCAGTTTACATGGAGTTCCCAGAACCATCACTACTAACCGAGGTTCACTTTTCACCTCTGCTTTCTAGACCCGTCTCCATCAAGCCCTTGGGACGGAATTAAAATACAACACTGCTTATCATTCTCAGACGGATGGGTAAACGGAAAGAGTAAATCAGATACTCGAAGATATGCTCCTAGCCTGTGTTTTAGCCCAAGTACCACAATGGGAAGATTGCT
Source organism: Triticum dicoccoides (assembly GCF_002162155.2). Classification (NCBI taxonomy): domain Eukaryota; kingdom Viridiplantae; phylum Streptophyta; class Magnoliopsida; order Poales; family Poaceae; genus Triticum; species Triticum dicoccoides. The sequence continues at coordinate 204,139,344 of NC_041393.1, forward strand.
TGCCGGACGCCGAGTTTTCGTATAACAATGTGTTCCATACCAGTTTAAAGATGTCACCTTATGAAGGTTTGTATGGCCGTAAGTGCCGCACTCCATTAAATTGGTCTCAAACCGGCGACAACCGTATTTTCGGAACATATCTCATGCTAGAAGCCGAAAAGCAAGTCAAAGAGATCCGAGACAGATTACAGCTGGCCAAATCGTGACAGAAAAAGTTATTATGATGCAAAGCACCGGCAGATCAGTTTTGAACCCGGAGAAGATGTCTACCTTCGAGTCACACTCATGAAGGGAGTAAGAAGGTTCCAAACCCGTGGAAAGTTGGCACCCAGTACATTTCCCGTCATGACACGAGTAGGTGCTATGGCATATCAGTTGGAACTGCCTCCGGAACTGTCCGACGTGCACAACGTATTCCATGTTTCGCAACTGTGACGATGCATCTCACCACCTGAGAAAAAGACCGATTTGGCAGAGATAGAGCGGGCAAAGGATTTGACCTACGAAGAGAGGCTAGAGAAAATTTTGGATCAGATGGAAGGAGTTACTCGTAGTAAGTAACGGAAGTTTTACAAGGTTCAATGGATGCATCATACCGAGTCAGAATCAACCTGGGAATCAGAAGAATTTCTAAGGGCATGTTATCCAGAATGGTTTTCCCAAGCAACCGAATCTCGAGGACGAGATTCATTCTAAGTGGGGGAGGTTTGTCACAGCCTCGTTTTTGCCCTCTTTTCTTTGCTTGATTTTCAGCTGAGTTGGTTTGGATTTGGAGTTTTGAATCATTCCATTTGGACTTGATCACTTGGGTAACCTTTGATTTTCACCCAAGTGCCCCCTCTCCTCTTCTAATCCATCATTTCACCCTTGGCCAGCCCAACAAAATTTCTTGGAATATTTTTCTTAAATGAAAAATATTCATTTTGCCTACTAAACCCAGCTAAAATCTTTGTCCTCCAAAGCAACCCTCATTTATGTTGCCCTAAAAACCCTGAGAAAAATCTCAAATATTCTTTGGACCCTAGGGCACATTTCTGAGAAAAAATATTTCACCACTTTTTGGAGTATTTTTGCTATAGAAAATATTTTCACTTCTAGGCTAAAATGGTAATTTCTACAACAACTACCTTTTTACTAGCTCCATTGTAGCTGGTTTTCCCTGTGCTTATTCACCTTAGTAAGAGTAAGTAAAACCCCAAAGATCAGCCCTTAAATCACTATGGTGTGACCACAGTAACTGTTCAAAGTTTCTGTCCAGTAACTAAACATCTTCACCATTTGACTTCTACTACACCTGGAAACCAACTGAGCCGTGGTAAGACCTAAAGTTACTAAGGACTATAGGCCAGACATCATAGTTAGTGCATATGTGGCCTGATGTCACGGTCCACGTGGTGACCGTGTTCGTCCGAGGGTGCTGGCATGCCAAATGCGCGATCTGCGCGTCGCCAGCTCCTCTGTGGCGCGCGTGCCCGCTACTCGGCCAACCAGGGCGTGTCCCCCTGCGCCACCATCCTCGTCTCCATCCCCTTTACTCCTCCCTGCCAATCGCCGACACCGGAGCTCGCCGCAGCAAGCACGGGCACGGTACGGCCAACGGCACAGTGCCTGCGCACTATGTTCGTCCCTTTCTTCCTTGCTCCTGTGCTCGTCCGCGTCCGTGCACAACTCCCGCGTGAACCCCGTCACCTTCTCCCTCTCTCTATGGCACCATTTGTCATCGGGCGCCGGAGACAGCTGTCCTCCGGCGGAGCCCGAGCCCTCCTTGCCGCCCCACCTATATAAACCCTACTACGCAGCCTCCTCGAGCACCGCACCTATCCACCTCTCTCTCCTATAGCCACTAGAAGCCGCAGCCTGGTCGGGTAGGCCGCAGGCTGCCGTCCCTGAGCCGAGCTCGCCGGCGATCCCCTCTGGATCGACCCCACAGCTCCGGCCACTCCCAAGCCGAGGCAACCCCGCCAGGGCCTCCGCCTCTCCTCTGTGAAGCTAACGCGCCAGGCCCGAGCCCCTGGAGCCGCCCCTAGCCGCCGTCTTCCTCATCTCCGGCGACCACCGTGTTCTGCCTCCGCTTGCGAGGAAGAATGCGACACCGTCCGGTTACCATTTGCCAGGCCACGGGTACGGGCAGGTGCGCAAGAGCCTTCTCTGTCGATCCCTTCCTCTCGTTTTCCTCCAAGATGCCTCAACACAGGCATAAGCTCCGGCAAAGCGCCGCGCCTCTCTGTTTCTTTCAGCCCTCCCTCCGGCCTGACTAGCAGGGCCCGCTAGTCAGCCACTCATAATGCGAGTGAAGCGGTATGAGTGGTGGCGCCCCAGGAAAATACGCCATCGACGTCACCCCCTCTCTGTTTTTTCTTTTTCAAATTCATTTAAATTCCAGTAGCATTCAAACAGCCATAACTTTTATTCTACAAGTCCAAATGAAGTGATTCTTTTTGGATTGTGTTCTTTGTCCAAAAATCTAACAGCTCCCAAAAGATGGGATTTTTCCTTGCTGTCTAGATTTTTTGGCAATTTTCAGAAGGTTTCTTGATATTTTCTTTTGTGGTTTTTGAATGTTTTCAGAGGAACCAGCTTGTCTTGAGGATTAGCAGGAGCCTTGTGAACCTCATCAGTACTAAGGCAAGCCACAGTAACATTTTCATGGTGCCACTTCAATATTTATGATTTTCATACTTGAACTTATGGATATTGATGCATTTTAATTAGTTATAAAATAAATATATTATGTTATATGCTTGGTATGTTAAAATGCTTGAACTTCAGTATGTTTCAAGTAAATATTGTTAGTAAGATTATGAGAACTTAGTTGCAAGTGATAAATAAATAATATGGTCATAGAATTGATGAGTAATTTGGATATTATTTTTGCATGAGATATAATGATGATAATTGCTAGAAATAGTTCTGGTATAAGTAAAGGAAGGTTTTTACCAGTATAGTAGCATGAGTTTATGTTGGCTCCGTGGAAGCGTAGTTGGTGCAGTTTTGCATGGTTATGTGGTGCATATGTTAAGTGATGCATGGTATGGCAGTACGACACCAGTTATTTTCTTTTCACATTAAAGTTGAACCTGATTAATAACTCAACTTGAACATGTTGTTGACCGGGTCATAGTGCCGCTGAAACGAGTCTTTCCCAGTGCAACCACATTTGTCGGTATGGGACGGCCTTAACGCGCTTCATTGTCGTGCCTATGGTCGGTACCTCAATTTAGGGAAGGTTATGGGCCTGCTGTACCCTTGACCGGTAGGCAAGCATAACCTTGTGAGTTCGTTGTTAAGTTAAGTTTGGTACCGGATCCCAGTGTGGATCGTGGCCACGACGGTGGTCGAGGTGTCTTGAGGTAGATACGGGGCCACCCAGGACTAGCCCCGTGGGGTCTGTGTCGGAGTGGCCGGGAGAGTGTCATGACAGTGAAATGGTTTTGTCGAAACGCTGTTGGTCCACTCGGATGGGAGAGTGAGGCCATGGGTTCCGTAGTGTGGGTACAATGTACTAACCTCTACAGAGTGTTTTTAATCTATCGATAGCCGAGTCCACGGATACGGACACGCTCGAAAGTAAGGTATGCCATGGGTCAACACTTAATAAATATGCACACTAAATTGCACTAAGGATGACAGTGAGGTCATCGTGTTGAGTTGGACATGAGTTGTTGGGTTGTGATCACCGTAAGGATCACGAGCCACGAGTTGGTCGGGTTATGACCGCCGTAAGGATCACGGGCCATGAGATGGTAGGGTTGTGATCGCTGTAAGGATCACGAGTATGTGTTGGTAATATTATGTTTGTTGGTCACACCTGGTAAGCAAGTCGGGGGAATGAGTACCTGTTGAGCATAGTCACATCATGTTTGTTATATAGTTGCATTGTTGATTAACTTGGATAAATATCATAATATTGTCTGTCATCTTGTTTATGCTTATTGTGAGCTTGCAAGTACATTCAATGTACTGACCTGGCGTGTCATGCTAGATTTTAGGAAAGTCCCGTTGGAAAGGAGTGTTGTCCGAGTCTAGACCGTGTCCACGTCGGTGTCCTTGTGCTATGGAGTCCCGCTACGACGCTGTTCCGCTGCCAAGTAGTTGTCATGATCGAGGCCCCTTTTATGTTCACTAAATAATGTACATATTGTTCAGCCGCACCGTGTGTGCCTCTTGGCCTCGCTAACTGTTGTAATATGAACTATGTCCCGCTAGCATGAATAAAGCGGTTGTTTTCTGTACCATGTTGTTGTGTGTTGCCAAAAGACAAGATCTCTGGGCTGGCAATGCAGGGTAAATCGGTCGCTCTGAGCCGGGGTGCCATGCGTATGATGTCCATCCAATGGCCATAGTGCTTCTTCAACCTCTGGTCTTCTTGCTCCAGCCGCCCAAAGCAGCGCCGGTCGTGTCGCATGCTCCTGCCTCCCGTGGCCGGCTGTGATGCCGCGGAGGCCTCACCGCCCCGTACTACTCCCACCGCTGGCTAGGCCATCCCTCTACTCACCCACACCCCTGTTATTTTTCGGCGACGGCAGCCTCACACCGCAACCGAACCAGTGAACCCTCGTACTCCTCTCTGCGCGGACTTCCACTGCTACATCTTCCCCGACTCCGCGTCGTCCCCTTCCTAGGCCTCGTCGTCGTCCACCGCCCTGGTGCTCTCGGCGCGGTGTGGTCAACATGGTGAACGACCGACTTCCATCGGAAGAGTACTGTACGTGGAGAGGCTGACAGCTGGGTCCAGGCGGCCGCAAGAAAGTGCCTCCTTATTACGTGCAAAATAATTAATCCTCCACCTGACAGCAAGGACCCACCGGATGGGCCACCTTATTTCGCGAAAAAAAATGTTTCCCCCCTGACTGCTGGGACCCACCAGACGGGCCACCGTATTTCATGAAAAAATGTTCCCCGCGCTGTCAGCTCGGACCCACCGGAAGTGCCTCCTTATTACGCAAAAAAAATGAATACTCCCGCTGCTAGCTGGGACCCACCTTGGTGGGAGGCTGACTTGTGGGCCTACTAAGTTGACGGGGACGGAGGGCTTTGTCAACTTAGTCAATATGAACGATTCTAGCTCCAGTGACCGTAAGATGTCCATCCAACGACCGTAGTGCTTCTTCAACTTCTGGTCTTCTTGCTCCAGCCTCCCAAAGTAGCGTCGGTCTTGCCGCATGCTCCTGCCTCCCATGGCCGGCTGTGCTCCCACGGAGGCCTCACCGCCCCCTACTATTCCCAACGCTGGTCAGGCCCTACGGCGACGGTAGCCTCACACCGCAGCCGAACCAGTGAACCCTCGTACTCCTCTCCGCGCGGGCTTCCACTGTCACGTCTTCCCTGGCTTCGTGTCATCCCCTTCTTAGGCGTCGCCATCATCCACCGGCCTGGTGCTCTCGGCACGGCGTGGTCAACGTGGTCAAGGAACGACTTCCATCGGACGTGGAGTGTACGTGGAGCGGCTGACAGCTGGGTCCACGGCCGCAGCAAGGAAGTGCCTCCGTATTATGTGGAAAATAATGATTCCTCCACTTGACAGCAGGGACCCACCGGACGGGCCACCGTATTTCGCAAAAAAAAGGTTTCCCCCCTGACTGCTGGGACCTACCATCTACATCTTCACACGCAAGGAAGTGCGTCCATATTACAGGCAAAAAAAAGATTCGCCCACTCACTGCTGGGACCCACAAGCTACATCTTCGCACGCAAGGAAGCGCGTCTGAAAAAAAACGATTTGCCCCATGACTGCTGGGACCCACCAGCTACATCTTCGCACGCAAGGAATTGCCTGACAGTCGGGACCCACCTGGTCGAAGCGTACGTAGTGTTGTCATTCTGGTCGCGAACGTGTACATACATACTGGCGATGTAGAGGCGCGCACGTGTCGTAGTAGAGGCGAGCACGTAGCATGTACACGTATGTATAACGGCAAGGGTGCAAGAAAGAAAATACGGCCAAAAACATACATACGGGCGGGGTCTCAAACGCCTACTCGCGCATACGTATGGCCAGGGCTCGTGTACATGGCTGGGTCGGAACGGAGAAATTGCGTCGTCGTCGTGTTCATGGGGAGGAAACGGAATGCGTCGTGTTCATCGAGAGGCAACGAAATGTGTCGTGTTCATCGGGAGGCAATGGAATGCGTGGGAGCCAACCAGCTTGGACGCAATAGGCGATGGAAACGAGGTCTGGCGTACCGCAGAACGGAGGAAACGACCTTGTGTTCGACCGGCCACGTTCGAAATGGGATCCTGTTCATCTAGAGGGGTCTGGCATACCGCAAAACGGAGGAAACGGACCTCCTATGGTCAAAACAGGGTCCTGTTGATTGGGAGGGGTGTGGCATACCGCAAAACAGACGAAACGGACTTGTGTTGGAGCGCTATGATCGAAACGGGGGTCCTGTTTATCGGGAGGGGGTGGCGTACCGCAAAACGGGACTCCACGAGATACTGTTCATCTCCACCATCAACCTCCTCCAGCCTCCATGGGCTACTGTTCATCCATCATTGACCTCCTCCAGCCTCCACGGGCTCCTGTTCATCCAGCATCCACCGTGCGCTACTCCACCGGCTACTGTTCAACCACCCCTCTCCATGGGCTCCTGTTAAACCACCCCTCCACGTGCTACTGTTCATCCACCCCTACACCATCTACTGTTCATCCAGCCCTCCACGGGGTCGTCCTGTTCATCCAGCCCTCCACGGGGTCATGTTCATCAAGCCCCAACCAGCTCGATCGATCGGGGTCCTGTTCATCCAGAGGCAACGCCACGGGGTCTT
>NC_041393.1:204146282-204182898 GCF_002162155.2 Triticum dicoccoides
GCTCACTGTTCATCCAGAGGCAGCATCGATCGGCTTCAGTTAGCAGCAGTAGCGAAGGAATCGCTCGATCACTCGGGTTCATTAATGTGTAGCCTGCAATGCAATCGCTCGGGTTCAGTTAGAGCCCAATGCCTCGCTCGGGTTCAGTTAGAGCCAACGCCTCGCACACACGCGCGTACGTGTACAAGAGAAATGTGCATCGCCCGGCCCCCGACCACCCACCGTAACCAGGAACTCCCTGAAATTTTCCTCGCCCTCGCTTCTACCACGGTTTTTTCCATCATGGACGGCCCAAAGAATGTCATGCAGTTGTGTCTCCGGCCCGCCCTGGACGAAAAGCCCCTTTTCTGTCATGATTTTTTGTCATAGAAGTAGGAGCCCACCACATCTATGATGATACCGGGTTTTGTCACAATTATCATCATAGAAGTGTCATAAGTATGACAGTTTTTTTGTTCGGCCCAAAATGTCACGGATGCGTCTTTTTTTGTAGTGATAGGGAATGACTTTCATTCTCTCTCTATCTTCTGCAGTGGTCGGGCATTGAGTCTGACTCAACTTCACACCTTGTAACACAGGCAAGAACCCTTTCTTTGACTAATCCATTTTGAACTGCTTCAAAACTTTATCAAGGTATGTGCTTTGTGAAAGTTCAATTAAGCATCCCGATCTATCTCTATAGATCTTGATGCCCAATATATAATCAGCTTCTCCGAGGTCTTTCATTGAAAAACTTTTATTCAAGTATCCTTTTATGCTATACAAAAAATCTATCATTTCCAATCAACAATATGTCATCCACATATAATATTAGAAATGCTACAGAGCTCCCACTCACTTTCTTGTAAATACAGACTTCTCCAAAAGTCTGTATAAAACCATATGCTTTGATCACCTCATCAAAGCGTATATTCCAACTCCGAGATGCTTGCACCAGTCCATAAAAGGATCACTGGAGCTTGCACACTTTTTTAGCACCTTTAGGATCGACAAAACCGTCTGGTTGCATCATATACAACTCTTCTTTAAGAAATCCATTAAGGAATGCAGTTTTGACGTCTATTTGCCATATTTCATCATCATAAAATGCGGCAATTGCTAACATGATTCGGACATACTTAAGCATCACTATGGGTGAGAAGGTCTCATCGTAGTCAACTCCTTGAACTTGTCGAAAACCTTTCGCGACAAGTCGAGCTTTGTAGACAGTAACATTACCCTTAGCGTTAGTCTTCTTCTTGAAGATCCATTTATTTTCTATGGCTTGCCGATTATCGGGCAAGTCAACCAAAGTCCATACTTTGTTCTCATACATGGATCCCATCTCAGATTTCATGGCCTCTAGCCATTTTGTGGAATCTGGGCTCATCATCACTTCCTCGTAGTTCATAGGTTTGTCATGGTCTAGTAACATGACTTCCAGAATAGGATTACCCGACCACTCTGGTGCGGAACGTGCTCTGGTTGACCTACGAGGTTTGGTAGTAACTTGATCTGAAGTTTCATGATTGTTATCATTAGCTTCCTCTCTAGTTAGTGTAGGCATCACTGGAACTGATTTCTGTGATGAGCTACTTTCAAATTCGAGAGAAGGTACAATTACCTCATCAAGCTCTACTTTCCTCCCACTCACTTCTTTCGAGGAAACTCCTTCTCTAGAAAGGATCCATTCTTAGCAACAAAGATCTTGCCTTCGGATCTGTGATAGAAGGTGTACCCAACAGTTTCTTTTGAGTATCCTATGAAGACGCACTTCTCCGATTTGGGTTCGAGCTTATCAGGCTGAAGCTTTTTCACATAAGTATTGCAACCCCAAACTTTAAGAAACGATAGCTTAGGTTTCTTTCCAAACCCCAGTTCATACAATATCGTCTCAACGGATTTATATGGTGCCCTATTTAAAGTGAATGCAACTGTCTCTAATGCATACCCCCAAAACAATAGTGGTAAATTGTTAAGATACATCATAGATTGCACCATATCTAATAAAGTATGGTTACGATGTTCGGACACACCATTACGCTGTGGTGTTCCAGGTGGCGTGAGTTGTGGAACTATTCCACATTGTTTTAAATGAAGGCCAAACTCGTAATTCAAATATTCGCCTCCGTGATCATATCATAGAAACTTTATTTTCTTGTTACGATGATTCTCCACTTCACTCTGAAATTCTTTAAACTTTTAAAATGTTTCATACTTGTGTATCATTAAGTAGATATACCCATATCTGCTCAAATCATTTGTGAAGGTCAGAAAATAATGATACCCGCCGTGAGCCTCAACACTCATCAGACCGCATACATCGGTATGTATTATTTCCAATAAGTCAGTTGCTCGCTCCATTGTTCCAGAGATCGGAGTTTTAGTCATCTTGCCCATGAGGCATGGTTCGCAAGCATCAAATGATTCATAATCAAGTGATTCCAAAAGTCCATCTGCATGGAGTTTCTTCCTGCGCTTTACACCAATATGACCTAAACGGTAGTGCCACAAATATGTTGCACTATCATTATCAATTTTGCATCTTTTGGCATCAATTTTATGAATATGTGTATCACCATGATCGAGATTCAACAAAATAGACCACTCTTCAAGGGTGCATGACCATAAAAGATATTACTCATATAAATAGAACAACCATTATTCTCTGATTTAAATGAATAATTGTCTCACATCAAACAAGATCCAGATATAATGTTCATACTCAACGCTGGCACCAAATAACAATTATTCAGGTCTAAAACTAATCCCAAAGGTAGATGTAGAGGTAGCGTGCCGACGGCGAACACATCGACCTTGGAACCATTCCCGACGCGCATCGTCACCTCGTCCTTAGCCAATCTCTGTTTAATCCATAGCCCCTGTTTTGAGTTGCAAATATGAGCAACAGAACCAGTATCAAATACCCAGGCGCTACTACGAGCATTAGTAAGGTACACATCAATAACATGTATATCAAATATACATTTGTTCACTTTTCCATCCTTCTTATCCGCCAAATACTTCGGGCAGTTCCGCTTCTAGTGACAAGTCCCTTTCCAGTAGAAACACTCAGTTTTAGGCTTGGGTCCAAACTTGAGCTTCTTCCCAGGAGTGACAACTTGTTTGCCATTCTTCTTGGAGTTCCCCTTCTTTCCCTTGCCCTTTTTCTTAAAACTAGTGGTCTTGTTAACCATCAACACTTGGTGCTCTTTCTTGATTTCTACCTTCACAACTTTGATCATAGCGAAGAGCTCGGGAATTGTCTTATCCATCCCTTGCATATTATAGTTCATCACGAAGCCTTTGTAGCTTGGTGGCGGTGATTGAAGAACTCTATTAATAACACTATCATCCAGAAGATTAACTCCTAGCTGAGTCAAGTGGTTATGATACCCAGATATTCTGAGTATGTGTTCACTCACAGAACTGCTCTCCTCCATCTTGCAGCTATAGAACTTGTTGGAGACTTCATATCTCTCAACTCGGGCATTTGCTTGAAATATTAACTTCAACTCTTGGAACATCTCATATGGTCCATGACGTTCAAAACGTCTTTGAAGTCTTGATTCTAAGTCGTAGAGCATGGTACACTGAACTATAGAGTATTCATCAGACCACGTCTGTCAGACGTTCAAAACGTCTACATTAGCGGAGGGGTCTTGTCACCTAGCGGTGCAACAAGGACATAATTCTTGTATGCAGCAATGAGGATAATCCTCAAGTTACGGACCCAGTCCGTGTAGTTGCTACCATCATCTTTCAACTTAGCTTTCTCTAGGAACACATTAAAATTCAAGGGAATGGTAGCACGGGCCATTGATCTACAACATAGATATGACAAAAACTATCAAGACTAAGTTCATGATAAATTAAGTTCAATTAATCATATTACTTAAGAACTCCCACTTAGATAGACATCCCTTGAGTCATCTAAATGATCACGTGATCCATATCAACTAAACAATGTCCGATCATCACGTGGGATGGAGTAGTTTTCAATGGTGAACATCTCTATGTTGATCATATCTACTATATGATTCATGCTCGACCTTTCAGTCTCCAGTGTTCTCAGGCCATGTCTGTACACGCTAGGCTCGTCAAGTTTAACCCGAGTATTCTGCATGTACAAAACTATCTTTCACCCGGTGTATGTGGACATAGAGCTTATCACACCCGATCATCATGTGGTGTCTCAGCACGATGAACTGTCGCAACGGTGCATACTCAGGGAGAAAAATTACCTTGAAAGTTTAGTGAGGGGTCATCTTATAATGCTACTGCCGTACTAAGCAAAATAAGATGCATAAAATATAAAATATCACATGCAATAAAAATATGTAACATGGTATGGCCGTCATCATCTTGGGCCTTTGATCTCCATCTCCAAAGCACTGTCATGATTTCCATCGTCACCGGCTTGACACCTTGATCTCCATCGTAGCGCCATTGTCGTCTCAACAACTATCGCTAACGCATAGTGATAAAGTAAAGCAATTACATGGTGTTTGCATTTCATACAATAAAGCGACAACCATAAGGCTCCTACCAGGTGCCGATAACTTTTACGAAACATGATCATCTCATACAATAACGTATATCACATCACAACATGCTCTGCAAAACCAAGTTAGACGTCCTTGACTTTGTTGTTGCAAGTTTTACATGGCTGCTACGGGCTTCTAGTAAGAATAGTTATTACCTATGCATCAAAACAACAATGGTGATTTATAAAGTTTGTTGTTTTAACCTTCAACAAGGACTGACTGCAGTCAAATTTGATTCAACTAAAGTTGGAGAAACAGACACCCGCCAACCACCTTTATGCAAAACTAGTTGCATGTCTGTCGGTGGAACCGGTCTCATGAACGTGGTCACGTAAGGTTCGTTTGGGCCGCTTCATCCAACAATACCGCTGAATCAAAATAAGACATTGGTGGTAAGCAGTATGATGATCACCGCCCACAACTCTTTATGCTCTACCCGTGCATATCATCTACGCATAGACCTGGCTCGGATGCCACTGTTTGGAAACGTAGCATGCAATTTCAAAAGATTTCCTATGCTCACGCAAGATCTATCTAGGAGACGCATAGCAACGAGAGGGGGAGAGTGTGTCCACGTACCCTCGTAGACCGAAAGCGGAAGCGTTTGACAACGTAGTTGATGTAGTCAAACTTCTTGTTCCGACCGATCAAGCACCGAACATACGAGACCTCCGAGTTCTGCACACGTTCGGCTCGATGATGTCCCTCGAACACTTGATCCAGCAAGGTGTCAAGGGAGAGTTTTGTCAGCACAATAGTGTGGTGACGGTGATGGTGAAGTGATCCGCGTAGGGCTTCGCCTAAGCACTACGTGAATATGACCGGAGGCGTAAACTGTGGAGGGGGGCACCGCACACAGCTAACAATGGTTGGTGTGTATTCTAAGCGCCCCCTCCCCACGTATATATAGGTGGGAGGGGAACAGCCCTAGGGCGCCCCAAGTAGGAGGAATCCTACTTGGGGGCCTAGTCCAATTCGTCCCCCTTACCATGTTTTCCGGAGGGAGAAGGAAGGAGGAAGGGGGAGGCCAGATCCCTCCCCTTCCTTTCTCTCTTCCCCCTTTCCTTTCCCATTCCAATTCGGCCTACATGAGGGGAGCAGTAGCCCATGATGGCTGTTGTGTTTCCCCTCTTGGCCCAATAGGCCCATATCTTTGCCGGGGGGTGCCAGGAACCCCTTCTGGTGACCCGATATGTACCCGGTATCCCCGGAACACTTCCGGTGTATGAATATCATCGACCAATATATGAATCTTTACCTCTTGACCATTTTGAGACTCCTCGTCATGTCCGTTATCTCATCTGGGACTCCGAACAACATTCGGTCACCAAATCACATAACTCATTGAACGTTAAGCGTGCGGATCATATAGGTTCGAGAACTATGTAGACATGACCGAGACACCTGTCCGGTCAATAACCAACAGCGAACTTGGATGCTCATATTGGTTCCTACATATTCTACGAAGATCTTTATCGGTCATGCCGTAATGACAACATGCGTTATTCCCTTAGTCATCGGTATGTTACTTGGCCGAGATTCGATCATCGGTGTCTTCAAACCTAGTTCAGACTCATTACCGGAAAGTCTCTTTACTCGCTCCTTAATGCATCATCCCGCAACTAACTCATTAGTCACATTGCTTGCAAGGCTTATTATGATGTGCATTACCGAGAGGGCCCAGAGAAACCTCTCCGATACTCGGAGTGACAAATCCTAATCTTGATCTATGCCAACCCAACAAACACCTTCGGAGATACCTATAGAGCATCTTTATAATCACCTAGTTACGTTGTGATGTTTGATAGCACACAAGGTATTCCTCTGGTATTCGGGAGTTGCATAATCTCATAGTCAAAGGAATATGTATATGTCATGAAGAAAGCAATAGCAATAAAACTTAACGATTGTTATGCTAAGCTAACGGATGGGTCTTGTCCATCACATCATTCTCCTAATGATGTGATTCCGTTCATCAAATGACAACACATGTCTATGGCTATGAAAATTAACCATCTTTGATTAACGAGCTATTCTACTAGAGGCTTACTAGGGACACTGTGTTTTGTCTATGTATCCACACATGTATCAAGTTTCCGGTTAATGCAATTCTAGCATGAATAATAAATATTTATCATGATATGAGGAAATATAAATAACAAATTTATTATTGCCTTTAGGGCATATTTCCTTCACTATGATACCTTGGATTCATTTGAAATATCCCTTTTTGATGAAATTCATGCTTGTCATGCTTGTGGCCATGATGACAATATGAATTATGATTATGGAGATGAACTTGTTATGGTTCCTTATGTTAAGAATGAAATTTTTGCTATTGCACCCACACATGATAGTCCCATTATCTTTTTGAATTCTCCCAACTACACTATACATGAGAAGTTTGTGCTTATTAAGGATTGTATTGATGGGTTTAAAGTAAGAAGCTATTTATGCTATGTATTGGCCTTTACTTGATGTGCATGAATTGTTCTTTTACGACATGCCGATGCATAGGAAGAGAGTTAGACTTAGTTATTGCATGATATATGTTTCTTTGTGCTCACTACTAAATTAAAAGTCATTGTTAATTAAAATTGGCTTTGATATACCTTGGGATCCGGATGGATCAATTACTTGAGCACTATATGCCTAGCTTAATGGCTTTAAAGTAAGCACTGACAAGGAGATAACATGGAAGTTTTAGAGAGTCATTTTATTATATTGTGTGCTTTTATAAAGTTTAAAAACAAAAAATATAGAGGGGAACCTAAAACTTTTCAAAAAGAAAAGTGAAAGTAAGAAAGACGAGCACTATTGAAGTGGGGGAGCTCCTTGAACTTCGTTCATGCCCTTGGAAACTTTGCAAATCTTAAACTATAGAAACTTTTCAACAAAAATAATTGCCCCCTTGTACAAATCCATTGTATTATGAAAATAATGTGCCAAGGTTTTCCTTTAGGATGATTAGATTACTTGTTTGGTATGTGCAGTGGAAAACAGAAACTTTGGCTATAGCGCATGAATTTACATTTTTTACTTGAATGTCAAAAGTTTCTGAATTTTTTACAAAGTACTGCTATACAAATTATTTATTTTTCTCTATGTTTTTAGAATTTTTGGAGTTACATAAGTATGGTGAATGTTCAGATTACTACAAATTGTCCTGTTTAAGACATATTTTGTTTTTGATGCCTTGTTTTGCTAGTTTTGGTGAAACTATCGATTTTATCAATGGTAAAAGGCATGGAGAAGTTATAATACAGTAGCTACAACGCAAAAAAATATGAATGGGTTTGCAATAGTACTTAAAGTGGTGATTTGTTTTATTATACTAACGAATCTCACGAGGGTTTTGTTAAGTTTTGTGTGATTGAAGTTTTCAAGTTTTGGGTGAGATCACGATGGATGAAGGAATAAGGAGTGGCAAGAGCCTAAGCTTGGGGATGCCCGAGGCACCCCAAGGTAATATTCAAGGACTCGAAAGCAACTATGCTTGGGGATGCCCCGAAAGGCATCCCCTCTTTCTTCCAACGATCATCGGTAATTTGACTTGGAGCTATATTTTTATTCCTCACATGATATGCGTAGATCCTGGAGCGTCATGTGCTTTTTATTTTTCTTTTAATAATGCACCATGCTGGTATGAGATAGTCCTTGGTTGATTTATAGCATGCTCTTTGCACTTCACTTATATCTTTTGGGTACGGATTTATAGAATGCTCCATGTGCTTCACTTATATCATTTGAAGTTTGGATTGCCTGTTTCTCTTCACATGGAAAACCGCCATTTGTAGAATGCTCTTTTGCTTCACTTATATTTGCTAGAGCGTGGGCAAATCTTTTGTAGAAGGAACTAAACTCTCATGCTTTGCTTGTATCTATTTAGGGAGTTGACAGGAATTTGTCATTCACATGGTTAGTCATAAAATCCTACATAAAACTTGTACATCACTTAATATGATATGTTTGATTCCTTGTGTTAGACTTCGTATTGTAGCCCAACTGTGTAATCCATACCGTATTGATATAGGACTTGTATGTCACCATTATATATATATGTGATAGGCCACCCCATCGAGGGTTGAGCCAGTTCCCACAAAATCCTACGTTTTACATGGTATAGAGCCTAACCTAGGTCCTCCTACACCTCACCCGCCACCACTGCCGCGCCAAAACCCTAAACCCTAGGGTCACCGCCAGCGCCAAGTCCGCTTCCGCTTCGGGTGCCGCCAGCTCCGAGTCCATCCCCGCATCGCTTGCCGCCCTCCTCAACCTGCCACCTCGCACCCTTGCTCCGCTAGTGCCCCAATTCTTTGGCCCCACTGCCGTGGGATCCATGTTCTCAACTCCAATCCCGCTGCCTCTGCCTGCGACCTCCATCGCCACACTGGTGGTCCTTCCCGCGGCGCCACCCGCGGCCTCCTCCAGCTCGTCCCCGCCACTCGCTATCCTCTCGGCGGCCTCGGGGGCGGTCTTGCCCGCGGCGCCACCCGCGGCCTTGTCCGGCTCGTCCCCGCCACCCTCCATCCTTTGGTGGCCTCAGGGGCCCCTGATGCCTCGCTCGCGGTTGTGGCCCTCGTCGTGGCTGCGCCGCCCCCTGCCCCGGTTGCTGATATCATCGCGCCCGCCGGGCCGTTCCACTTCGACAAACTGATCGCCATCAGACCCACACCGGGCAACTACTTGTTCTGGTGCGCCAAGGTCCTACCGCTGCTCCGCAGTCGCTCCCTCCTTAGGTATGTCAATGGTTCCCTGTCGTGTCCCCCGCAGGCCATCCCTACCATCCACTGGTCGGCCATCAACCCGGAACACCGTGTGTGGGTGCAGCAAGATCAGGCGACCCTCTCCGCCATCTAGGGTTCCCTGGGCAACGGGGTCGCGGCCTCTGCCTCTTCGCTGCCACCTCCATGGACGCTTGGATGACCCTGGAGCACGCCTTTGCCGAGGTCTCCACCTCCCGCTCGATGGCCCTTCATAGTGAGCTCACTAACATCAAGAAGCTGGACTCCTCCGCCATGACCTACTTCAACAAGATGAAGGTATTTGCAGACACTAACCTCTATTGGTCGGCCGCTTAGTGACGAGGAGTTCGCCGACTTTGTCATCAAAGGTCTCTATGCCGAGTACGACAATCTCGCAGAGGCTGTTCACAACACCAAGCCACCGATGCTGTTAGGACCCCGACTCAATGCCACACCGCTCTAGCATGTAACACCTCATATTACTTTGTGGACTCACGCACGGTATTCCCACCGGTGTCGCCTTACCAGGCCCGGGACCGTTTACGCCTTTTGGCACACATATATGATAGTGTCACTAGCATCCATATGTCAAGGAGCCCGGGCTGACATGGCTAGTCATGAACCCAAAGTGGCACTAACTTACAGGGACAGGCATACTTGACCCAGCAACGAATGTGTCGGTCATCAGCGAGTGAATCCGGGCTGTAGCAGCTGGGCTAGCAGGACTCCGGTAAACCGGGCTATAGCAGGCTAACAGGACTCCGGTAGACACCACGTGACATTTCCCCGAAGGGACATACACAGGAATGAAGAAGGACACATGCCGGCTAGCCTAAGTGTTCCGGAGCAGTAGCAAGCTACCAAGGCTCAGTGGAAGCACTAGGAGACATTTCCCGGTAAGAGAGGCTACCAAGGATAAACAACTAGATAGTCAGATCCCACACATACCAAGTATTTCAATAACATACACACAATATGCTCGATATGTGCAAATACAACATGGCATCACAACATGACACTACAACTCAAGAGTTTTATTCAATAGGCTCCGAGGAGCGAGATATTACAAACAGGGGTCTCATGACCCAACATTCAGAGCATACAAGTCAAAGCACTAGCGGAAGCTAACATGTCTAAGTACAAACATCTACAAATGAAAAAGGCTAAGAAGCGTGACTATCTACCAGATCCTGCCGAGGGCACAAGATCGTAGCTGAGGTAACAAGCTAAACGTCGAAGCCCACGCAGAACTACTAGCGAGACTAAAGTATGTTGAAATAATTGAGGAAAGAAAGCAAAGACTTCGCACGAGTAGGATGGATACTCGATTATGGACTCCGGCTCCAAGAAGAAAAGGGTGGGCGGGTGGGAAAAGAAAACAACTAAGGATTGAACTTGGCAACGATGAAGAGGTTCGCGTCGACTTGACGAGAAATGCACCGGATGAAAAGAGAAGAGAACCAACGACTGAAAAACCAACTGCGTGATCCTAAAGAAAGTTTGAAAGGGAAGAGGAGTAATTCAAAACACCTAAGTCAAGATTCCTCACCAGTGCAACGAAGGGGGTTGAGGAGTAAAAAGAATTCCTACTCTCCGATATAACTAGACTCAGAAAACAGTTTTCTTCAAGACTCGACCACGGCCAAACTACACGATCAATCAAGGGGGCTCCTATGGTCGGTCGAGGCTCTGATACATACTTGTCAAGCCCAATATGCGACCCTATCCAAGAGGAACTCGAAGGTCCCACCAAGGATAGACCCGCATATTGAAACGCTTTTGCAAGGTGGATATCATTACATCAACATTACATAATAGATGGGGATACAAACAAGGCATACAAATGCCGCAAGAATACATCAATATATCGTACATAAGATCAACATCCGACTACGGATGAAAGACAAACAGAAACTCAAACGACATCCACCCTGCTAGCCCAGGCTCCCGACTTGGAACCTATCCCCTGATCAAAGAAGAAGCAGAAGAAGAACTCCAAAACAAGCAAACATCGCTCTCGCGTCATGATCATCGCATAACCTGTACCTGCAACTGTTGTTGTAGTAATCTGTGAGCCACGAGGACTCAGCAATCCCATTACCATGGGTATCAAGACTAGCAAAGCTTAAAGGGTAAGGAAGGGGTAAAGTGGGGAGGTTGCAGCAGCGACTAAGCATATATGGTGGCTAACATACGCAAATAAGAGCGAGAAGAGAAGCAACGGAACGGTCGTGAAGCTAGCAATGATCAAGAAGTGATCCTGAACTCCTACTTACGTCAAACATAACCCAAAACCGTGTTCACTTCCCGGACTCCGACGAGAAGAGACCATCACGGCTACACACGCGGTTGATGCGTTTTAATTCGAATCTGGTGTCAAGTTATCTACAACCGGACATTAACAAATTCCCATCTGCCACATAACTGCGGGCACGGCTTTCGAAAGTTTATACCCTGCAGGGGTGTCCCAACTTAGCCCATCACAAGCTCTCACGGTCAACGAAGGATATTCCTTCTCCCAGGAAGACCCGATCACTCTCGGAATCCCGGTTTACAAGACATTTCGACAATGGTAAAACAAGACCAGCAAAGCCGCCCGATGTGCCGACAATCCCAATAGAATCTGCACATATCTCGTTCTCAGGGCAACACCGGATGAGACTAGCTACAAGTAAAATCAGCCCTCAAGTTTCCCCGAGGTGGCCCCGCAGGCAGCTCGGTTCGAACCAGCACTTAGAGAAGCACTAGCCCGGGGGGGCTAAAATAAAGATGACCCTCGGGTTGGCCGACCCAAGGGAAGGGTATAGGTGGTGGTGAGGAAAATGGTAAATACAAGGTTGGGCCTTGCTGGAGGAGTTTTATTCAAAGCGAACTGTCAAGGGGGTCCCATAAATCACACAACCGCGTAAGGAACGCAAAATCAACGAACATAACACTGGTATGACGGAAACTAGGGAGGCAAGAGTGGAACAAAACACCAGGCATAAGGCCGAGTCTTCCACCCATTTGAAGGAAATATGCCCTAGAGGCAATAATAAAGTTATTATTTATTTCCTCATATCATGATAAATGTTTATTATTCATGCTAGAATTGTATTAACCGGAAACATGATACATGTGTGAATACATAGACAAACATATAGTCACTAGTATGCCTCTACTTAACTAGCTCATTAATCAAAGATGGTTATGTTTCCTAACCATAGACATGTGTGGTAATTTGATTAATGGGATCACATCATTAGGAGAATGATGTGATTGACATGACCCATTCCGTTAGCCTAGCACTTGATCGTTTAGTATATTGCTATTGCTTTCTTCATGACTTATACATGTTCCTGTAACTATGAGAATTATGCAACTCCCGTTTACCGGAGGAACACTTTGGGTACTACCAAACATCACAACGTAACTGGGTGATTATAAAGGAGTACTATAGGTGTCTCCGAAGGTACATGTTGAGTTGGCGTATTTCAAGATTAGGTTTTGTCACTCCGATTGTCGGAGAGGTATCTCTGGGCCCTCTCGGTAATGGACATCATTATAAGCCTTGCAAGCAATGTGACCAAATAAGTTGATTACGGGATAATGCATTACGGAACGAGTAAAGAGACTTGCCGATAACGAGATTGAACTAGGTATTGGATACCGACGATCAAATCTCGGGCAAGTAACATACCGATGACAAAGGGAACAACGTATGTTGTTATGCGGTTTGACCGATAAAGATCTTCGTAGAATATGTAGGAACCAATATGGGCATCCAGGTTCCGCTATTGGTTATTGACCGAGAATAGTTCTAGGTCATGTCTACATAGTTCTCGAACCCGTAGGGTCCGCATGCTTAACGTTACAATGACAGTTTTACTATGAGTTTATATGTTTTGATGTACCGAAGTTTGTTCGACGTCCCGGATATGATCACGGACGTAACGAGGAGTCTCGAAATGGTCGAGACATAAATATCGATATATTGGAAGCCTATATTTGGACATCGGAATCGTTCCGGGTGAAATCGGCATTTTACCGGAGTACCGGGAGGTTACCGGAACCCCCTGCGGGGTTATTGGGCCTACATGGGCCTCGAGGGAGAAGAGGGAAGGAGGCAGGAGGGGGCCGCGTGCCCCTCCCCTTCCTAGTCCGAATAGGACAAGGGAAGGGGAGCGGCGCCCCCCCTTTCCTTCCTCTCTTCCTCCTCTTTCCCCCCTTCTCCTATTCCAACTAGGAAAGAAGGGAGTCCTACTCCCGGTAGGAGTAGGACTCCCCCCTTGGCGCGCCCTCCTTGGCCGGCCGCCTCCTCCCCCTGGCTCCTTTATATACGGGGGCGGGGGGCACCCCATAGACACACAAGTTGATCTACGGATCGTTCCTTAGCCGTGTGCGGTGCCCCCTTCCACCATATTCCACCTCGGTCATATCGTCGCGGAGTTTAGGCGAAACCCTACGCCGGTAGAACATCATCATCATCACCATGCCGTCGTGCTGACGGAACTCATCCCCGAAGCTTTGCTGGATCGGAGCCCGGGGATCGTCATCGAGCTGAACATGTGCTGAACTCGGAGGTGCCGTACGTTCGGTGCTTGGATTGGCCGGATCGTGAAGACGTACGACTACATCAACCGTGTTGTGTTAACGCTTCCATTTGCGGTCTACGAGGGTACGTGGACATCACTCTCCCCTCTCGTTTCTATACCATCACCATGATCTTGCGTGTGCATAGGAAATTTTTTGAAATTACTAGGTTCCCCAACAGTGGTATCAGAGCCTAGGTTTTATGCGTTGATGTTATATGCACGAGTAGAACACAAGTGAGTTGTGGGCGATACAAGTCATACTGCTTACCAGCATGTCATACTTTGGTTCGGCGGTATTGTGAGATGAAGCGGCCCGGACCGACATTACGCGTACGCTTACGCGAGACTAGTTTCACCGTTACGAGCACTTGTGCTTAAAGGTGGCTGGCGGGTGTCTGTCTCTCTCACTTTAGCTGAATCGAGTGTGGCTACGCCCGGTCCTTGCGAAGGTTAAAACAGCACTAACTTGACGAACTATCGTTGTGGTTTTGATGCGTAGGTAAGAACGGTTCTTGCTAAGCCCATAGCAGCCACGTAAAATTTGCAACAACAAAGTAGAGGACGTCTAACTTGTTTTTGCAGGGCATGTTGTGATGTGATATGGTCAAGACGTGATGCTATATTTTATTGTATGAGATGATCATGTTTTGTAACCGAAGTTATCGGCAACTGGCAGGAGCCATATGGTTGTCGCTTTATTGTATGAAATGCAAACGCCCTGTAATTGCTTTACTTTATCACTAAGCGGTAGTGATAGTCGTAGAAGCAATAGATGGCGTAACGACAATGATGCTACGATGGAGATCAAGGTGTCGCGCCGGTGACAATGGTGATCATGACGGTGCTTCGAAGATGGAGATCACAAGCACAAGATGATGATGGCCATATCATATCACTTATATTGATTGCATGTGATGTTTATCCTTTATGCATCTTATCTTGCTTTGATTGACGGTAGCATTTTAAGATGATCTCTCACTAATTATCAAGAAGTGTTCTCCCTGAGTATGCACCGTTGCGAAAGTTCTTCGTGCTAAGACACCACGTGATGATCGGGTGTGATAGGCTCTACGTTCAAATACAACGGGTGCAAAACAGTTGCACACGCGGAATAATCAGGTTAAACTTGACGAGCCTAGCATATACAGATATGGACTCGGAACACGGAGACCGAAAGGTCGAGCATGAATCATATAGTAGATATGATCAACATAGTGATGTTCACCATTGAAACTACTCCATCTCACGTGATGATCGGACATGGTTTAGTTGATTTGGATCACGTGATCA
Source organism: Triticum dicoccoides (assembly GCF_002162155.2). Lineage (NCBI taxonomy): Eukaryota > Viridiplantae > Streptophyta > Magnoliopsida > Poales > Poaceae > Triticum > Triticum dicoccoides. The sequence goes on from NC_041393.1 coordinate 204,161,418, forward strand.
CTTAGATGACTAGAGAGATGTCTGTCTAAGTGGGAGTTCTTAAGTAATATGATTAATTGAACTTAAATTTATCATGAACTTAGTACCTGATAGTATCTTGCTTGTCTATGTTTGTTGTAGATAGATGGCTCGTGCTGTTGTTCCGTTGAATTTTAATGCGTTCCTTGAGAAAGCAAAGTTGAAAGATGATGGTAGCAATTACACGGACTGGGTCCGTAACCTGAGGATTATCCTCATTGATGCACAGAAAAGTTACGTCCTGGAAGCACCGCTGGGTGCCAGGCCTGTTGCTGATGCAACTGACGACGTTAAGAACGTCTGGCAGAGCAAAGCTGATGACTACTCGATAGTTCAGTGTGCCATGCTTTACGGCTTAGAACCGGGTCTTCAACGACGTTTTGAATGTCATGGAGCATATGAGATGTTCCAGGAGTTGAAGTTAATATTTCAAGCAAATGCCCGGATTGATAGATATGAAGTCTCCAATAAGTTCTATAGCTGCAAGATGGAGGAGAATAGTTCTGTCAGTGAACATATACTCAAAATGTCTGGGTATAATAATCACTTGATTCAACTAGGAGTTAATCCTCCTGATGATAGTGTCATTGACAGAATTCTTCAATCACTGCCACCAAGCTACAAGAGCTTCGTGATGAACTATATATGCAAGGGATGAACAAGACTATTCCCGAGCTCTTCGCCATGCTAAAAGCCGCGGAGGTAGAAATCAAGAAGGAGCATCAAGTGTTGATGGTTAACAAGACCACCAGTTTCAAGAAAAAGGGCAAAGGGAAGAAGAAGGGGAACTTCAAGAAAAACAGCAAACAAGTTGCTGCTCAAGAGAAGAAACCCAAGTCTGGACCAAAGCCTGAAACTGAGTGCTTCTACTGCAAGCAGACTGGACACTGGAAGCGGAACTGCCCCAAGTATTTGGCGGATAAGAAGGATGGCAAAGTAAACAAAGGTATATGTGATATACATGTTATTGATGTGTACCTTACTAATGCTCGCAGTAGTACCTGGGTATTTGATACTGGCTCTGTTGCTAATATTTGCAACTCGAAACAGGGACTACGAATTAAGCGAAGATTGGCTAAGGACGAGGTGACGATGCGCGTGGGAAATGGTTCAAAGTCGATGTGATCGCGGTCGGCACGCTACCTCTACATCTACCATCGGGATTAGTTTTAGACCTGAATAATTGTTATTTGGTGCCAGCGTTAAGCATGAACATTATATCTGGATCTTGTTTGATGCGAGACGATTATTCATTTAAATCAGAGAATAATGGTTGTTCTATTTATATGAGTAATATCTTTTATGGTCATGCACCCTTGAAGAGTGGTCTATTTTTATTGAATCTCGATAGTAGTGATACACATATTCATAGTGTTAAAACCAAAAGATACAGAGTTGATAACGATAGTGCAACTTATTTGTGGCACTGCAGTTTAGGTCATATCAGTGTAAAGCGCATGAAGAAACTCCATACTGATGGGCTTTTGGAATCACTTGATTTTGAATCACTTGGTACTTGCGAACCGTGCCTCATGGGCAAGATGACTAAAACGCCGTTCTCCGGAACTATGAAGCGAGCAACTGATTTGTTGGAAATCATACATACTGATGTTTGTGGTCCAATGAATGTTGAGGCTCGCGGCGGGTGTCGTTATTTTCTCACCTTCAGAGATGATTTGAGCAGATATGGGTATATCTACTTGATGAAACACAAGTCTGAAACATTTGAAAAGTTCAAAGAATTTCAGAGTGAAGTGGAAAATCATCATAACAAGAAAATAAAATTTCTATGATCTGATCGTGGAGGAGAATATTTGAGTTACGAGTTTGGTCTACACTTAAAACAATGCGGAATAGTTTCGCAACTCACGCCACCCGGAACACCACAACGAAATGGTGTGTCCGAACATCGTAATCGTACTTTAGTAGATATGGTGTGATCTATGATGTCTCTTACTGATTTACCGCTATCGTTTTGGGGTTATGCTTTAGAGACGGCCGCATTCACGTTAAATAGGGCACCATCAAAATCCGTTGAGACGACGCCTTATGAACTGTGGTTTGGCAAGAAACCAAAGTTGTTGTTTCTTAAAGTTTGGGGCTGCGATGCTTATGTGAAGAAACTTCAACCAGATAAGCTCGAACCCAAATCGGAGAAATGTGTCTTCATAGGATACCCAAAAGAGACTATTGGGTACACCTTCTATCACAGATCTGAGGGCAAGATTTTCGTTGCTAAAATCGGATCCTTTCTAGAGAAGGAGTTTCTCTCGAAAGAAGTGAGTGGGAGGAAAGTAGAACTTGATGAGATAATTGTATCTACTCCCTTATTGGAAAGTAGTTCATCACAAGAACCGGTTCCTGTGACAACTACACCAATTAGTGAGGAAGCTAATGATATTGATCATGAAACTTCAGATCAAGTTTCTACTGAACCTTGTGTCACATCCCTAGTCTGGTATGACCTAGACTAGCTAGTCATTTGTGCATCATGTTTAAATTTTCATTTAAATTTGAAATGAGGATTGGTGGAACCCTCAGAATCATTTTTGAAAATGACCCAAATACAAATTTCTCCAAAAGGGTCCAAGAAAATGCTCATGTTGCTCTCTGAAAATATTGGACAGAGATAAAAATCAAACCAATATGTTTAAGAGCTTATAGGTATTTATTTTGGGCATTTGGAATTAATGCATAAATATTTGCATCGGAAATATATTAGTTATATATATTAATATATGTCCAAAAATTATGCCACCTGTTGGGGAGCTCTGGAATAATATAGCTAGCTCCTGCAAAAATTGGCATAAGGTAATAAAATGATTTAATATTTTAATTAAATCAAACAAATGTCAGAAAAACTAGAAAACAGAAAAAGAGGAGAAACTTACCTGGGCCTCCTCCCTGTGCGGCCTGGCCGGCCCAGCAGCCAGCGCCGGCCCAGCCCACCTGCCCCCCCCCTCTGTCATCTTCCTCCCCGACAGGAGGACGGGCGCGTGCCAGACGCGCGCGCGCTCCGCCGCGCCACACCACCTCCCTCTCTGCCTGCCTGCCCTCTCCCCTACTCGTCTGGATGCCCCGGAGATGCCACGCAGCCACCCCGACCTCTCTCGCACTCTCCCTCGCCCTCCTCCTCTCCCCTTGCTCTCTCCCTCGCACACCCGAGCGCCATCACCGCCGCCGCTCGCCGTTGCCGTGGCCACCGGCCTCCCCTCGCCTCTCCGACACGCGCAGAAGCTCCGCCCCCTCGCCCTGAAGCTCTCCGTCAAGCCACAAGACGCCGGACGCCCTGTGGAGCCGCCGTCGCCATCGTCTTCCTCCTCGGACGCTGTCGACCGCCGACTCCGATTCGCCGTCTCCAACGCGTCCCCGGCCACAACGAGCAGCCCTGGAGGTCCGCGGTGAGCTCCGCCACCGTTCCCCTCTCTCCACTTAGCTGCCCGCTCGCCACCACGGCCGAAGCTTCCTGCAGCCGTTCATGTCGCCGCCGTCGCCCTGGCCACCGCAGCTTGCAACCGAGCACCCCATCGTGCTCCCGGTGCCACGAGGGTGCCACCGAGCCCCTCAGGTGGTCTCCCCGTGCCCCGCAGCCCGTTCCCGATCGAAGCTGAGCTCCGGCGTCCCCGCGGCTTCCCGTCTGCTCCCCTGGATGCGGACGAGCCCGGGCTACGCCCCGATGCTCTCAGACGCCGTCCCCGTGGCCTGTGGCGCGGACTCCGCCGCGTCCAGAGGTCGCCGGCGGTGAGCCCCGTCGCCTGAGCCCCGCCATGTGGGCCCGGCCCGTCAGGTGATTAGCTTAGTGCTAATCACCGCTTAATTAACCCCCTGAGGCTGACATGTGGGCCCGGTGCCCCCTAATCTTTTAATTAAGTTAAACTAACCCTGTTTAACCCCCTGACACTGACGTGTGGACCCCACACGTCAGGTTTGACACCATCAGCCGCAGTTGACTGCTGACGTCGTGCTGACGTCATGCTGATGCAATATATATTTTCTGGAATTAAAATAAATCAGGAAATTCCAGAAATTGATTTAAACTTCAAAAATTCATAGAAATTCAACCGTAGCTCAGATTGAAATAATTTATATATGAAAAATTATAAGAAAAATGCAATCTTTCCATCTGTACTAGTTTCATGCATGACAAACCAACTTATACTTGCTGTATAGGTTAAAACACATTATGGCATATATATAAGAGCTTACTTTGGAGATGCATTTGAGCTTATGGTTCAAATGGACTTCACACCAAATGATTACTAGTTGCATTAGCTCAAACAACATCACATCTTCATGCCATGTTCATGCATCATATTGTTGCATATGTTTGTGTATTGATTGCCGGCACCGTTTCTTCTCGATAGGTCCTGCTCCGGAGCTGTTCCAGAGTACCTGTCTATGAAGCAGTGCCTCCCTTGTTGATTTACCAGGCAAGCAAACCCCCTTGTTCATTTCGATAAAACCCTACTCTCTCGCTCCTGCTCTCAGTTATTGCATTAGGACAACAATGATTCATCTGCTACTTTGTGCTGCGGTAGTTGAACCCATTCCTCTGCATGACCTGTCATTGCCACAGTAAATAGTTGAAACCCACTAGCATGTGTAGGAGTTGATTGAGCCATGTTGTGTTCCTACCATGCTATGCCTGCTATTGCTTAGAGTTGTGTCAGGTCTGGTTCATTGGGAATGAATTGGAGTGTTACGATATGTTCTGATGCTGAGAGTGAAGTGTGTGAACACGATTTGGTAAAGGTAGCGGTGAGAGGCCATGTAGGAGTACATGGTGGGTTGTCTCACTGGAACCGTCCTTAAGCACTGACTTCTATGTATGTTGTCCAATGACTCGATACTACCACACATTGGAATGCTTAAGTGTCCCTCTCGACTTATTAACCGACTTGATCTCTGTCCAGGAGTCGCAACTAGTTTCTGGTGTTTGTAGGTAGTGCTATTTTTCTACCAAGTGGCACCCGACAGGGTGGGCTTGGGACAGACTAGGCACACGTGGCCTGGTGTACCGAGTGGCACCCGGATGGTGGGCTCGGGAACCCTGCTCACATCGTTTGGGGCCGTGAGCGACACCCCGGCCGGATCTCCTTGCGGATGGAACCCGAATAGGCGATAAACCTGGGCTAGAGTCTTGTGTGGTTAGTCAGGTCGTGGCCGACACCCTCGCCAAGCTTCCGCTTGAAGGTTGCCGAGATACATAACGTGTACATGGCGGTAAGTGGCGAGAGCGTGTGTGAAGAAGTACACCCCTGCAGGGTTAACATGATCTATTCGAATAGCCGAGTCCATGGTTATGGACTTCTTGGATGCTTACATGGTACATAGACAACTTGAAGTGGATACTCTAAAATGCTCAAGACAAGTGTGAGTGCTATGGATGGCCTTCTCGTAGGGAAACGGGGATGAATCCATAGTAGTGTATTGTGTGGTGATTAGTGGACTCGTGTGCGCCATATCACCTCAAGAAGTTCTGGTAGTCGTAGAACAGGATAGCCACAGAGTCAAAGCTGGCTTGCTGCAACTAAACCCCACATTACCCCCTTGATACAAATGCATGTATGATAGGATCTGATGTAAGTCTTGCTGAGTACCTTTGTACTCATGTTGCTTTATTTATGTTTTTGCAGCGGAGACTTCGGTCTTACTAGTGTTCTCGTGGACTTCGACAAGTAGCTTGTACCTCAGCTACGATCTTGATCGGACATTGTAGATAGTCAGGCTCTCAGCCTTTTCATTTATAGATGTCTGTACTCAGACATGTAATGCTTCCGTTTGTTGCTTGATTGCTCTGAATGTTGGTTCATGTGACCCCTGTTTGTAATAATGCTATGATGGCTCTTCTGAGCCTTTATCTATATGAGTTGTTGAGTTATGCTGTGATGCCATGTTGTACAGCACATACTTGCATGTTATGCGTACGTGTAATGTGTATTGCTATGTGTGGGATCTGACTATCTAGTTGTTTATCCTTAGTAGTCTTTCTTACCGGGAAATGTCTCCTAGTGCTTCCACTGAGCCCTGGTAGCTTGCTACTGCTCTGGAACACTTAGGCTGGCCGGCATGTGTCCTTCTTCGATCCTGTGTCTGTCCCTTCGGGGAAATGTCACGCGATGAATACCGGAGTCCTGTTAGCCCACTACAGCCCGGTTCACCGGAGTCCTGTTAGCCCAGTGCTACAGCCTGGATTCACCCGCTGATGACCGACACGTTCGATGCTGGGTCATGGATGCCTGTCCCTGTAAGTTAGTGCCACTTTGGGTTTACGACTAGCCATGTCAGCCCGGGCTCTTTATCATATGGATGCTAGCGACACCATCGTATACGTGTGCCAAAAGGCGCAAATGGTCCCGGGCAAAGGTAAGGCGACACCCGTGGGGATACCGTGCGTGAGGCCGCAAAGTGATATGAGGTGTTACATGCTAGATCGATGTGGCATTGAGTCGGGGTCCTGACAGCGTTGGTATCAGAGCCTGACTGCCTGTAGGATTACCAAGCCAAACTGGTCGAAGTTGAGTCTAGAAATTCTTTAGTTATATAAGGGAATTGATTGTGGGAAGGAACGTAAGGCTCTTTTTACTCCTTATACCTCATGGCCTTCTGATCTGAGTCATCCTATCTTTCCTACGGGGTTAAGGAACTAGGCTTTCTCTTCCGTCTATCAGGATCACGTGTTACTACTCCGTAGTCCCATAGGATTGGTTGATCAGAGTCATACCCCAGTTTCGAGTATTTCCGGTGTAGTCTGTTTAGTATGATCTCAGAACCTTGAGTAATGCTGATGAGTATGTTACCACCCCATTTTTAGTAGGATGTCTCATTCTGAGCATTTTACTGCCGTTATGCTGCCAGAATTTTCCTAGGAGTTCGAGAGATACTAATTCCTTGTCCTACATTCTACAGTCTATAGTTGATGCTGACTCCGTCCCTGGTTTCGTTTCTCAGGATGTCATCAAGTTCTATTATTCGTAGCCAGAACCATGAAGATGGTAGGAATGAGGATCCTCCCGACCCGCCTTCGTTGACAGAGTTCATGTTAGAAATGGAGAGGAACAAGCGTGAGTCTAACCGTTTGTTGGCACGTATCGAGGAGAACACCGCACATCAGTCCAATAAGTCTGCGACCATTCATGACTTCCTTCACTTGCACCCACCTACCTTTCATCATTCCATCGAGCCACTCGATGCAGATGACTGGCTCCGTAGCATCACTCATAAGCTGCGTTCCGCGAGCGTAGCTGAAGATGACAAGGTCACCTATGCCACATACCACCTGGAAGGTCCTGCTAGTCTTTGGTGGCAGAACTATGAGGCTATGCTTCCAGCTGGCCAGAATCCTACCTGGAGAGATTTCACTGAGGCTTTTCGCGAGCATCACATTCCTGAAGCCCTCATTGATCGCAAGAGAGAAGAGTTCTATAGTTTCACCCAGAGTAAGATGGTTGTTGATGCTTACAGCAGAGAGTTCGAGAACCTCGCTCGCTATGCTACAGAAGAAGTGTCCACGGACGCCAAGAAGCAAGCTAGGTTCCGAAAGGGTCTCAACCCCAAGTTGCATCGTGATCTCCACCTGCATCATTGTGATACATTCCAAGCCCTTGTGAACAAGGCCATCAATGCAGAGACAGCTCAGTTCACTTACGAGGAGTCTCGTAAGCACACCCGTGATTTGGGATCTTCCTCTGGCTCTAGTTCCCAGAAGCGCCGGATTTGGGTTCCAAACTCCGCTCTTCCTTCCGGTTATGCACCGAGGCCATCCCATGTGGTGCCTCCCCCAGCTCAGCCATATGTCCCACCCAGGCCTACTGGTAGACCGTTTGTCAGTGCGGGTCCACGTCCAACCTCAGGGACTTGCTTCACATGCGGGAAGCCAGGACACTATGCACGTGGCTGCTCTCAGACTAGTTATGCTCCACCCCAGCCCGAGAAGACTGTTGGCTGTGTTAAGCCATCACGCAAGATGATCAGTGTCAAGTCAGCCCCCACTGAACGTGGACGTGTGCATCACGTCTCAGCTAAAGATGCTCATGATGATCCGGATGTCGTTCTTGGTACATCCTTGTCAATTGTCACCCAGCATCAGTTCTATTCGATACTGGAGCATCTCACTCCTTCATTTCTGAAGGCTATGCTCGTTTGCACGACATATCATTTTGTGATATGCCAACTCCGCTTGAAATCCAAACCCCAGGGTCTAGATGGCAGACCACCAGAATCAGCTATGGTAATGAAATCCTTGTTGATAGACTTGTATTCCTTGCATCACTTGTAGCCCTCAAGTCCTCATATATTAACATCATCTTGGGTATGGACTGGATGACAGCTCATCATGCCAAGGTTGATTGTTACACCAGATCTGTTCAGCTTACACACCCATCTGGCAAGATAGTCACTGTCTCCACTAGAGTTGCAAAGCGTCAGCTCTATTCTCTTAATGCCAGCCCTCTTCCAGACCTTGAAGATATCCCGGTAGTCCGTGACTTTCCGGATGTCTTTCCAGAGGAACTGCCAGGTGTTCCACCTGACAGAGATGTAGAGTTCGTCATAGATCTTATCCCAGGAACAGCTCCAATCTCTAGGAGACCTTACAAGATGGCACCCTTAGAACTAGCCGAGCTTAAGAAACAACTTGACAAGTCCTTGCAAAAGGGTTTCATCCGTCCTAGTTCTTCTCCTTGGGCTTGCCCCGTCCTCTTCGTCAAGAAGAAGGATGGTACGGACCGGATGGTTGTAGATTATCGTCCCGTTAATTTGGTCACGATAAAGAACAAGTATCCGCTCCCCAGGATCAACGATCTGTATGATCAGCTCGCTGGATCCTCAGTCTTCTCCAAGATGGATTTAAGGTTAGGCTACCACCAAATCAAGATCAGAAACGGGGACATTCCCAAGACAGCTTTTGTCACTCGTTATGGCCAGTACGAGTACACCGTCATGTCCTTTGGCCTAACCAATGCTCCAGCTACTTTCTCCCGCTTGATGAACTCGATCTTCATGGAGTACTTAGATAAGTTCGTCGTGGTTTACCTCGATGATATTCTTATTTACTCGAAGAACGAGGAAGAGCATGCCGAACATCTTAGACTTGTGTTAGAAAAACTCAGAGAGCACCGCCTTTATGCCAAGTTCTCCAAGTGTGAATTTTGGTTGCCAGAAGTGACCTACCTAGGCCACGTAATCTCTGGTAAGGACATTGCTGTCAATCCCGAGAGAGTTCAGGCTATTCTCGATTGGACTCCACCTGAAACCGTTAAACAAGTTAGGAGCTTCCTTGGTCTAGCCAGCTATTGTCGCCGCTTTGTTGAAAACTTCTCCAAAGTAGCCAAACCCCTCACGGAACTTCTCAAGAAAGATAAAAAGTTCGAGTGGTCCCCACAGTGTGAGCATAGTTTTCAGGAACTGAAAAGACGCCTGACTTCTGCTCCCATACTTGTGCCACCGGATTTCACAAAGGACTTTGTTATCTATTGTGACGCCTCACGACAGGGACTAGGTTGCATTCTTATGCAGAATCGTCATGTGATTGCCTATGCATCTCGACAGTTGCATCCACATGAGGATAATTATCCTACACATGATCTAGAGCTTGCAGCCGTAGTCTATGCACTCAAGACCTCGCGACATTACCTCCTTGGTAAACGTTGCGAGATCTACACCGATCACCAGAGTCTCAAGTATATCTTCACCCAACCGGATCTGAACCTTAGGCAAAGACGTTGGTTGGAGTTAATCACAGATTATGATCTAGGGATTACCTACACCCCAGGTAAAGCCAATGTCATGGCTGATGCGTTAAGCCGTAAATCCTATTGCAACAATCTCATGTTGCAGCAAGGCCAACCACTTCTCCATGAGGAATTCTGTAAGCTTAACCTTCACATGGCTCCTCATGGATTCCTTTCTACCTTGGTGGCGAAACCTACCCTTGAGGATCAGATCATCTCTGACCAGAAGTTTGATAGGGGTGTTATCCGCATTAAGAGAAACATTAAGAAGGGAGTTGGTGGATGTTTCTCTATGGATGATCGAGGTGTTGTCTTCTTTGTGAATCGCTTGGTGGTTCCCAAGAGTCAACATCTGCGACAATTGATTCTTAAGGAGGCGCATGAAACTCCTTTCACGATTCATCCCGGTAGTACTAAGATGTATCAGGACCTACGCCAGAGGTTCTGGTGGACTAGGATGAAGAGAGAAATCGCTGAGTTCATTGCTAAATGTGACGTTTGTCGTTGCGTTAAGGCAGAGCATCAAAGACCTGCTGGCACCCTTCAGCCTTTAGCTATTCCTGAATGGAAATGGGATAAAGTTGGTATGGACTTCATCACCGGCTTTCCCAGGACCAAGGGAGGGAATAACGCTATCTTCGTAGTTGTTGATCGTCTTTCCAAAGTGGCTCACTTCCTTCCTGTTCGAGAGAGTATCACTGCTAGTCAGCTTGCTGACTTATACATTTCTCGAATAGTGTCACTTCATGGTGTTCCACTAGAGATCAATTCAGACCATGGCAGTCTTTTCACTTCTCATTTCTGGGAGAGTTTCCAAACTGCCATGGGAACCCATCTTTCCTTCAGTACCGCTTTCCACCCTCAGTCGAGTGGTCAGGTGGAACGGGTCAACCAAATTCTCGAAGACATGCTTAGAGCTTGCGTTATCTCATTCGGTATGGATTGGGAGAAATGTCTTCCTTTTGCCGAGTTTGCTTATAACAATAGTTATCAATCCAGCCTCAAGAAAGCTCCTTTTGAGGTTCTCTATGGACGAAGATGTCGAACACCTTTGAACTGGTCAGAAACCGGTGAAAGACAATTCTTTGGACCGGACATGATCCAGGAGGCAGAAGAGCAAGTTCGCATCATTCGTGGGAATTTGAAAACAGCCCAGTCTCGTCAGAAAAGCCAGTACAATCGTCATCATAAGGATATGACTTATGAAATTGGCGACCAAGCTTACCTTCGGGTTACTCCTTTGAAGGGTACCCATCGTTTCGGTATCAAGGGCAAGTTGGCTCCTCGTTACATTGGTCCCTTTCGCATTCTCGCTAAACGAGGAGAGGTTGCCTACCAGTTGGAACTACCCCCATATCTTTCTTGAGTTCATGATGTCTTCCACGTCTCTCAACTCACGCGTTGCTTCTCGGATCCTATCCGCGGAGTGGACCACGAAACGCTTGATCTCCAAGATAACCTCACCTACCGAGAGTACCCGGTTCACATTCTTGATCAAGCAGAGCGTGTTACCCGACGTCAGAACATCAAGTTTCTCAAAGTTCAGTGGTCTCATCATTCCGAGAGAGAAGCTACTTGGGAGCGAGAAGATCGTCTTCGACTGGAGTACCCCGCTTTCTTTCCGTCGACCCCTGAATCTCGGGCCGAGATTCGTTCAAGTGGGGGCGAGTTGTCACATCCCTAGTCTGGTATGACCTAGACTAGCTAGTCATTTGTGCATCATGTTTAAATTTTCATTTAAATTTGAAATGAGGATTGGTGGAACCCTCAGAATCATTTTTGAAAATGACCCAAATAAAAATTTCTCCAAAAGGGTCCAAGAAAATGCTCATGTTGCTCTCTGAAAATATTGGACGGAGATAAAAATCAAACCAATATGTTTAAGAGCTCATAGGTATTTATTTTGGGCATTTGGAATTAATGCATAAATATTTGCATCGGAAATATATTAGTTATATATATTAATATATGTCCAAAAATTATGCCACCTGTTGGGGAGCTCTGGAATAATATAGCTAGCTCCTGCAAAAATTGGCATAAGGTAATAAAATGATTTAATATTTTAATTAAATCAAACAAATGTCAGAAAAACTAGAAAACAGAAAAGAGGAGAAACTTACCTAGGCCTCCTCCCTGTGCGGCCTGGCCGGCCCAGCAGCCAGCGCCGGCCCAGCCCACCTGCCCCTCCCCCTCTGTCGTCTTCCTCCCCGACAGGAGGACGGGCGCGTGCCCGACGCGTGCGCGCTCCGCCACGCCATGCCACCTCCCTCTCTGCCTGCCTGCCCTCTCCCCTACTCGTCTGGATGCCCCGGAGACGCCACGCAGCCACCCCGACCTCTCTCGCACTCTCCCTCGCCCTCCTCCTCTCCCCTTGCTCTCTCCCTCGCACACCCGAGCGCCATCACCGCCGCCGCTCGCCGTTGCCGCGGCCACCGGCCTCCCCTCGCCTCTCCGACACGCGCAGAAGCTCCGCCCCCTCGCCCTGAAGCTCTCCGTCAAGCCACAAGACGCCGGACGCCCTGTGGAGCCGCCGTCGCCATCGTCTTCCTCCTCGGACGCCGTCGACCGCCGACTCCGATTCGCCGTCTCCAACGCGTCCCCGGCCACAACGAGCAGCCCTGGAGGTCCGCGGTGAGCTCCGCCACCGTTCCCCTCTCTCCATTTAGCTGCCCGCTCGTCGTAGCCCTCCTCCCCACCACGGCCGAAGCTTCCTGCCGCCGTTCATGTCGCCGCCGTCGCCTTGGCCACCGCAGCTTGCAACCGAGCACCCCATCGTGCTCCCGGTGCCACGTGGGTGCCACCTCAGGTTGTCTCCCCGTGCCCCGCAGCCTGTTCCCGATCGAAGCCGAGCTCCGGCCGCCGCCGCGAGCTTTGCTCCGGCGAGCTCCGGCGTCCCCGCGGCTTCCCGTCTGCTCCCTTGGATGCGGACGAGCCCGGGCTACGCCCTGGTGCTCTCAGACATCGTCCCCGTGGCCTGTGGCGCGGACTCCGCCGCGTCCAGAGGTCGCCGACGGCGAGCCCCGTCGCCTGAGCCCCGCCATGTGGGCCCGGCCCGTCAGGTGATTAGCTTAGTGCTAATCACCGCTTAATTAACCCCCTGAGGCTGACATGTGGGCCCGGTGCCCCCTAATCTTTTAATTAAGTTAAACTAACCCTGTTTAACCCCCTGACACTAACGTGTGGACACCACACGTCAGGTTTGACCCCATCAGCCGCAGTTGACTGCTGACGTCGTGCTGACGTCATGCTGACGCAATATATATTTTCTGGAATTAAAATAAATCAGGAAATTCCAGAAATTGATTTAAACTTCAAAAATTCATAGAAATTCAACCGTAGCTCAGATTGAAATAATTTATATATGAAAAATTATCAGAAAAATGCAATCTTTCCATCTGTACTAGTTTCATGCATGACAAACCAACTTATACTTGCTGTATAGGTGAAAACACATTATGGCATATATAAGAGCTTACTTTGGAGATGCATTTGAGCTTATGGTTCAAATGGACTTCACACCAAATGATTACTAGTTGCATTAGCTCAAACAACATCACATCTTCATGCCATGTTCATGCATCATATTGTTGCATATGTTTGTGTATTGATTGCCGGCACCGTTCCTTCTCGATAGGTCCTGCTCCAGAGCTGTTCCAGAGTACCTGTCTATGAAGCAGTGCCTCCCTTGTTGATTTACCAGGCAAGCAAACCCCCTTGTTCATTTCGATAAAACCCTACTCTATCGCTCCTGCTCTCAGTTATTGCATTAGGACAACAACGATTCATCTGCTACTTTGTGCTGCGATAGTTGAACCCATTCCTCTGCATGACCTGTCATTGCCACAGTAAATAGTTGAAACCCACTAGCATGTGTAGGAGTTGATTGAGCCATGTTGTGTTCCTACCATGCTATGCCTGCTATTTCTTAGAGTTGTGTCAGGTCTGGTTCATTGGGAATGAATTGGAGTGTTACGATATGTTCTGATGCTGAGAGTGAAGTGTGTGAACATGATTTGGTAAAGGTAGCGGTGAGAGGCCATGTAGGAGTACATGGTGGGTTGTCTCACTGGAACCGTCCTTAAGCAATGAGTTCTATGTATGTTGTCCAATGACTCGATACTACCACACATTGGAATGCTTAAGTACCCCTCTCGACTTATTAACCGACTTGATCTCTGTCCAGGAGTCGCAACTAGTTTCTGGTGTTTGTAGGTAGTGCTATTTTTCTACCAAGTGGCACCCGGCAGGGTGGGCTTGGGACAGACTAGGCACACGTGGCCTGGTGTACCGAGTGGCACCCGGATGGTGGGCTCGGGAACCCTGCTCACATCGTTTGGGGCCGTGAGCGACACTCCGGCCGGATCTCCTTGTGGATGGAACCCGAATAGGCGATAAACCTGGGCTAGAGTCTTGTGTGGTTAGTCAGGTCATGGCCGACACCCTCGCCAGGCTTCCACTTGAAGGTTGCCGAGATACATAACGTGTACATGGCGGTAAGTGGCGAGAGCGTGTGTGAAGAAGTACACCCCTGCAGGGTTAACATGATCTATTCGAATAGCCGGGTCCACGTTTATGGACTTCTTGGATGCTTACATGGTACATAGACAACTTGAAGTGGATACTCTAAAATGCTCAAGACAAGTGTGAGTGCTATGGATGGCCTTCTCGTAGGGAAACGGGGATGAATCCATAGTAGTGTATTGTGTGGTGATTAGTGGACTCGTCTGCGCCATATCACCTCAAGAAGTTCTGGTAGTCGTAGAACAGGATAGCCACAGAGTCAAAGCTGGCTTGCTGCAACTAAACCCCACATTACCCCCTTGATACAAATGCATGTATGATAGGATCTGATGTAAGTCTTGCTGAGTACCTTTGTACTCATGTTGCTTTATTTATGTTTTTGCAGCGGAGACTTCGGTCTTACTAGTGTTCTCATGGACTTCGACAAGTAGCTTGTACCTCAGCTACGATCTTGATCGGACGTTGTAGATAGTCAGGCTTTCAGCCTTTTCATTTAAAGATGTCTGTACTCAGACATGTAACGCTTCCGTTTGTTGCTTGATTGCTCTGAATGTTGGGTCATGTGACCCCTGTTTGTAATAATGCTATGATGGCTCTTCTGAGCCTTTATCTATATGAGTTGTTGAGTTATGCTGTGATGCCATGTTGTACAACACATACTTGCATGTTATGCGTACGTGTAATGTGTATTGCTATGTGTGGGATCTGACTATCTAGTTGTTTATCCTTAGTAGTCTTTCTTACCGGGAAATGTCTCCTGGTGCTTCCACTGAGCCCTGGTAGCTTGCTACTGCTCCGGAACACTTAGGCTGGCCGGCATGTGTCCTTCTTCGATCCTGTGTCTGTCCCTTCGGGGAAATGTCACGCGATGAATACCGGAGTCCTATTAGCCCGCTACAGCCCGGTTCACCGGAGTCCTGTTAGCCCAGTGCTACAGCCTGGATTCACCCGCTGATGACCGACACGTTCGATGCTGGGTCATGGATGCCTGTCCCTGTAAGTTAGTGCCACTTTGGGTTTACGACTAGCCATGTCAGCCGGGCTCTTTATCATATGGATGCTAGCGACACCATCGTATACGTGTGCCAAAAGGCGCAAACGGTCCCGGGCAAAGGTAAGGCGACACCCGTGGGGATACCGTGCGTGAGGCCGCAAAGTGATATGAGGTGTTACATGCTAGATCGATGTGGCATTGAGTCGGGGTATTGACACCTTGTAGGTCTACCATAGTAAGATCCGCACCAGAGTGGTACGGTAATCCAATTCTGGAAGTCATGTTGCTTGACCATGATGAACCTACGAACTATGAGGAAGCGATGATGAGCCCAGATTCCGCAAAATGGCTAGAGGCCATGAAATCTGAGATGGGATCCATGTATGAAAACAAAGTATGGACTTTGGTTGACTTGCCCGATGATCGGCAAGCAATTGAGAATAAATGGATCTTTAAGAAGAAGACTGACACTGATGGTAATGTAACTGTCTATAAAGCTCAACTTGTTGCGAAAGGTTTTCGACAAGTTCAAGGAGTTGACTACGATGAGACTTTCCCACCCGTAGCGATGCTTAAGTCTGTCCGAATCATGTTTGCTATTGCTGCATTTCATGATTATGAAATTTGGCAAATGGATGTCAAAACTGCATTCTTGAATGGATTTCTGGAAGAAGAGTTGTATATGATGCAGCCAGAAGGTTTTGTTGATCCAAAAGGTGTTAACAAAGTGTGCAAGCTCCAGCGTTCCATTTATGGATTGGTGCAAGCATCTCGGAGTTGGAATAAACGCTTTGATAGTGTGATCAAAGCATATGGTTTTATACAAACTTTTGGAGAAGCCTGTATTTACAAGAAAGTGAGTGGGAGCTCTGTAGCATTTCTGATATTATATGTAGATGACATATTATTAACTGGAAATGATATAGAATTTTTGGATAGCATAAAGGGATACTTGAATAAAAGTTTTTCAATGAAAGACCTCGGTGAAGCTGCTTACATATCGGGCATCAAGATCTATAGAGATAGATCAAGACCCTTAATAGGACTTTCACAAAGCACATACCTTGATAAAATTTTGAAAAAGTTCAAAATGGATCAGGCAAAGAAAGGGTTCTTGCCCGTACTACAAGGTGTGAAGTTGAGTCAAACTCAATGCCCGACCACAACAGAAGATAGAGAGAAAATGAAAGATGTTCCCTATGCTTCAGCCATAGGCTCTATCATGTATGCAATGCTGTGTACCAGACCTGACGTATGCTTAGCAATAAGCTTGGCAGGAAGGTACCAAAGTAATCCAGGAGTGGATCACTGGACAGCGGTCAAGAACATCCTGAAATACCTGAAAAGGACTAAGGATATGTTTCTCGTATATGGAGGTGACAAAGAGCTAGTCATAAATGGTTACGTCGATGCAAGGTTTGACACTGATCCGGACGATTCTATATCGCAAACCGGATACGTGTTTTATTAAACGGTGGAGCTGTAAGTTGGTGCAGTTCTAAACAAAGCGTCGTGGCGGGATCTACATGTGAAGCGGAGTACATATCTGCTTCGGAAGCAGCAAATGAAGATGTCTGGATGAAGGAGTTCATTTCCGATCTAGGTGTCATACCTAGTGCATCGGGACCAATGAAAATCTTCTGTGACAATACTGGTGCAATTGCCTTGGCAAAGGAATCTAGATTTCACAAGAGGACCAAGCACATCAAGAGACGCTTCAATTCCATTCGGGACCAAGTCCAAATGGGAGACATAGAGATTTGCAAGATACATACGGATCTGAATGTTGCAGACCCATTGACTAAGCCACTCTCACGAGCAAAACATGATCAGCACCAAGACTCCATGGGTGTTAGAATCATTACTATGTAATCTAGATTATTGACTCTAGTGCAAGTGGGAGACTGAAGGAAATATGCCCTAGAGGCAATAATAAAGTTATTATTTATTTCCTCATATCATGATAAATGTTTATTATTCATGCTAGAATTGTATTAACCGGAAACATGATACATGTGTGAATACATAGACAAACATATAGTCACTAGTATGCCTCTACTTGACTAGCTCATTAATCAAAGATGGTTATGTTTCCTAACCATAGACATGTGTTGTCATTTGATTAATGGGATCACATCATTAGGAGAATGATGTGATTGACATGACCCATTCCGTTAGCCTAGCACTTGATCGTTTAGTATATTGCTATTGCTTTCTTCATGACTTATACATGTTCCTGTAACTATGAGAATTATGCAACTCCCATTTACCGGAGGAACACTTTGGGTACTACCAAACGTCACAACGTAACTGGGTGATTATAAAGGAGTACTACAGGTGTCTCCGAAGGTACATGTTGAGTTGGCGTATTTCGAGATTAGGTTTTGTCACTCCGATTGTCGGAGAGGTATCTCCGGTCCCTCTCGGTAATGCACATCATTATAAGCCTTGCAAGCAATGTGACCAAATAAGTTGGTTACGGGATAATGCATTACGGAACGAGTAAAGAGACTTGCCGATAACGAGATTGAACTAGGTATTGGATACCGACGATCAAATCTCGAGAAAGTAACATACCGATGACAAAGGGAACAACGTATGTTGTTATGCGGTTTGACCGATAAAGATCTTCGTAGAATATGTAGGAACCAATATGGGCATCCAGGTTCCTCTATTGGTTATTGACCGAGAATAGTTCTAGGTCATGTCTACATAGTTCTTGAACCCGTAGGGTCCACACGCTTAACATTACGATGACAGTTTTATTATGAGTTTATAAGTTTTGATGTACCGAAGTTTGTTCGGAGTCCCAGATATGATCACGGATGTAACGAGGAGTCTCGAAATGGTCGAGACATAAAGATCGATATATTGGAAGCCTATATTTGGACATCGGAGTCGTTCCGGGTGAAATCGGCATTTTACCGGAGTACCGGGAGGTTACCAGAACCCCCCGGGGGGTTATTGGGCCTACATGGGCCTCGAGGGAGAAGAGGGAAGGAGGCAGGAGGGGGCCGCATGCCTCTCCCCTTCCTAGTCCGAATAGGACAAGGGAAGGGGGGCGCCGCCCCCCCTTTCCTTCCTCTCTTCCTCCTCTTTCCCCCCTTCTCCTATTCCAACTAGGAAAGAAGGGAGTCCTACTCCCAGTGGGAGTAGGACTCCCCCCTTGGCACGCCCTCCTTGGCCGGCCGCCTCCTCCCCCCTGGCTCCTTTATATACGGGGGAGGGGGGCACCCCATAGACACACAAGTTGATCTACGGATCGTTCCTTAGCCGTCTGCGGTGGCCCCTTCCACCATATTCCACCTCGGTCATATCGTCGTGGAGTTTAAACGAAACCCTGCGCGGGTAGAACATCATCATCGTCACCACGCCGTCGTGCTGACGGAACTCATCCCCGAAGCATTGCTGGATCGGAGCCCGGGGATCATCATCGAGCTGAACGTGTGCTGAACTCGGAGGTGCCGTACGTTCGGTGCTTGGATCGGTCGGATCGTGAAGACGTACGACTACATCAACTGCGTTGTGTTAACGCTTCTGTTTGCGGTCTACGAGGGTACGTGGACATCACTCTCCCCTCTCGTTGCTATACCATCACCATGATCTTGCGTGTGCGTAGGAATTTTTTTGAAATTACTACATTTCCCAACACCTTTACCAAGTATATAGATGCATTAATTAAATAAGAGATATTGTGATATCCCAACATAATCATGTCCACCATGGAGCAATCTTCAACTTCACCTACAACTAACAATGCTATAAGAGGGGCTGAGCAAAGCGGCAACATAGCCAAACAATGGTTTGCTAGGAAGGGTGAAAAAGGTTAGAGGCTGATATGGCAATTTGGGAGGCTTGAAAAGCAAGAGATAGGTAGCGAGCATAGCGATAGAACGAAGCAACTAGCATAGAAATGATAGTAGTGAGATCCAAGGTGACGTTTATCTTGCCTGAAATCCCGCTAGGAAGAAGAACGAGTCCATGAAGAAGATGAAGTCACGAAGACGAACCAAGCGTAGACGAACGAATCCTCACGATCGCAACGAAACAGGAACTAGCGAGAAGGAGCACAACCGGAAAGAAACAAACAACAAGGTAAACACAAAACACATAAACATGACAAGATGCACAACCAAGCATGATGCATGACAAAGGCTATATGAGGCTACTCATGGCAAGAGATGATGCAAACAAGAACAACACATCAAAGAAAGTTTAAATGAGGCCGGAACCTACATATAACAAATCCGGTAAGTCCTCATATGCAAATTTCGAAATTGGTCCAGATCTAAGTAAACCTTATGTTCAAGTTGTTAAACAGCAAGTTAAGATGCACCAAGATGATCTACACGAAATTCTAGTCAAGTTACATATAAAGTTCATTTAGTTCAGAGCTACGGCCTAGAAGATATGAGCAAAACAAGTTAAACATGGCATTGATGCAAAAGGCATTCAAACATCAAGCACACAGTCAAAACATGGATGCAACAAGGTAATATGAAACTACATGCAATCCTGAGCAAGTTTCATATATAGCACACTCAAAACGGAGCAACGGTTCAATACACACACATGAAACAAGTTTAAAGGACAAGCTGTCCAAAACAGCAACTAGCCATCTTAAAAACATCTAAACAACATGCTACGGCAGCTCAACATGATAACAAAAGGCATGGGCGTGATGTACAGGTAACGCATGACAAAACATGAACACTGAGCTATCTCCAGAAATCACTAGAACATGCTCAAAAACACATGGCAAGATTGCAAATAAAAATAGTTTACAGGCTTAGCAGAAATAACATCAGGTTGCAATGTTTAGAGCTATCAAACAACTTGCTACAAGAACTTACCATGGCAAACAAAGGAATGGAATGCTACTACTAAAGACAAAGAACAAATCTCCCTTACTGAACTAATTCCAAAGATCAACAGAAAAGATGGTAGCATCCATGCAAACATGGCAAATGATATGACAGATTCTGAATAACAGTACATGGCAGAAACAACGATAAGTATGCATGTTGGTGAGCTTGTACCACTCGCCACAGAGCAATTCATGGCATGACATGGTGACCAACAGTAGGAAGACACATTTATGAAGCTAAGCATGGCAATAGCAAGTTCATAGGGTGCATGGATCACTAGCAAAACACATGGCACAAAATGAACTTAATGTTAACAGGCTGACAGCAATATTATTTAGCAACTTTGGAGCATGATAATAACAACCTACAAAAAGCCATATTTGAAACAAAGGGCATGGATGGATATAACATAACATGTATAACAAAACATCGTTAGTGAACATCTCAATATTTTGCATAGAATGACTTGTAGCAGCAGGTTTACATAGCATCATGATATAACAGTTTCAGCCTAGCAAAACAGTAACAACAAGTAGCTCACTTCGCGAGCTTGATGCACTTACTACAAGACTCACAAAAAATACAAGGATTGCCCCCGTGTAAAGATGGCATAATGTAGCTCAAAACTCATGTAGACATCAAGCCCAAAGGATGCACACACAAAATGCAACGAAAATGACAAAACAACAAGTTATAACAGTCTCAGCAAGTTAACATCGTATAGAACTCTTGAAACGATGATAAGGGCATCAAGATGACCTCAAACAAACATGGCACAATGGAACAAAGTGAAGAGCATCTCACAATGAACATTTTGATATATTACACGCACAAGACGGAGCAGTATGAAACAAGTTATGGACTGATGAACATGGGCACATAATGCAGAAAACTTAGGGACTGAAAAATATACCCTCGCGAAGAAACTGGACGGAGGCGTTCCGGGACGGAGGGATCCGGGATGGGTTAGCGTGTTTGGATGGAGGGACGGGTGAATCTCGTCCACCTTCACGGATCTGGCCGGAGAAGAGCTCTGGCGAACTCCGACGAGCGGAGGAGGCCGGTGAGGGGCGAGGAAGATCGGAGGAGGCCGGATCCGGCGGCTCCTCGCAGTATCAGGCCGGAGGCGATGCGGCGTGGTGAAGGGGAGGCGCCGGGCGGCGCAGGAGAGGCGGGGCACGGGCTCCGGCAAGGAGCGCCAGTCGCCAGCGTGGAAGGCTGCGGCAGAGCCGGCGAGCTCCGGCGGCGGCGGGGTCGGAGGACGTCGGCGGAGGCGCGGGATCCCTCGGGAGCTGAGGCGGCGCCGGGCGAGGAGGCGGGGAGGCGCGCGATGGCCGGCGAGAGGACGC
>NC_041393.1:204183705-204196389 GCF_002162155.2 Triticum dicoccoides
GGTGGAGGCGGCCGGGCGCTAACGTGGCGAGGTGCGGTTGGCTGGGGAGTCGGCGGCAGATGTGTCCGGCACAGCGCGGACGCGTCCGGCGCGCGGAGGAAGAAGAAGGCTAGGTTAGGGTTGATTTGATCAGAAATTTCGGGGGAGAGTGTGTTTATATAGGTAGAGGGAGCTAGGAGAGTCCAAATGAGGAGCGGTTTTCGCCCACACGATCGTGATCGAATGATCAAGAGCATGTAGGGGGTTAGGATGGGCTAGTGGGCTGTGGTGGAGGGGTTCTGGGCTGCAAAGAGAGAGGGGTTTTGGGCTACGCGGTCAACCATTGGGGCACCAAACGACCTCCAAATGGAACAAAATTTGGCGTGCGGTCTACCGGTGATATACCAAGGCCACTCGGCAAATCCAGGCCCATTCCAAGAACGTTTTTCTCCCACTCACGAAACAAAGTCTAAGGGGGGCGACGGGGCACGGCGAGTGTCGGATCGCAAAACAGACAACGGGGAAAAAGACCGGATGCAAGTTTTAAAAAACATGCAGATGAAACGCAGATGATGACATGGCAAAATGCAACACACAAGAAATGACATGGCAACAATGATGAGTAACTGGAAGACACCTGGCGCATCGAATCCGGGGCATTACAACTCACCTCCACTAACAAGAGATCTCGTCTCGAGATCTTAGGAACGAGACAGAAGAGAAAGAGGAAGGGGTGAAGTAAGAACGCAACAGAAAAGGTGAACAAAGACGAGAGCACTCGGGTAGAAAGAGAAAAGGCGAATAATACAAGAATCAAATGCTCATGGAAACAAGATAGACTCTAAAACCACTCCGGTTAGATAAGGCAGAAAAGAATAAGCACGAAAGAATTTGGACAACACTCCGGCTGAAAATGGAAGGAATAGAACAAGAACTTGAGAAGATGGAATGATACTTGACTTGATGAACAACACAATGCCACCGGAAGAATTGAAAGAGTAGAATGAAATGAACAAGGAAGAAGAAGACATCTTCTACCATAATTAAGTTGAGAGGGATCCTTGCAAGGAAGGATTGAACGGAGTTGTTGGAAATTCAACAACAAAAGAATAAGCTTGTTGTGGACTTGTCAAAAACAACTCAAAACTTGAGGTGAAATTTATACTACAACCAAATGTCTGAAAGGCTGAGAAGAACGAAGAAATGCAAAACTCCACTTCAAAAGAAAACGGAGAATTAATTGCACTTCGAGACGCGAGAAGAAAAGTTACTTGAACTCCTCCAACAAAATCTTGATGAACTCTTGACGAATGAATTAAATCATGAAGAACCACCATGAAGAACTCCGAGACAAAAGGATGATGACATAGAATGAATGATGTAAGAATAATACGAGCCTTGCGGTGATTTAGATGGAGGTTCCGACGAGATGGACAAGGAAATTGAACTCCGGAAAAGAAAATATGAAAACACTTGGAACTAGAGTTTATTCATCATGAACAAAATCCGAAGGAAGGGATTACTTGACTTCGATGAAGTAAGAATAAGAATTACATTATGCTTGTCCTCATCCAATTTAGTTGATGACAAGCGGATTTGGCATGCAACTTATTCTTGATGAAAAAGATTAAGGGGAATATGGCGCCAAAACTTGAGAAAGTGTTCATGAACCACCGGTAGGATTGGAAAGAATGAATGAATTGATATGATAAGAAAGGAAAAGGAGTCTGAACGAACCACCGTAAGAATTCGAAAATGACTGATGAAAGAGAATGAATCACCGGGAAAAATTAGAAGAACAAATATGCTAGAGGAAATTTAGATGAAAAAGGACAAAGAGATCATAAGCTGATTAAAGAACACTTGAACGAAGCACCGGGATAAATAGAGAACGATAACTGGAATGATGGCTTCCGGTGAAAAGAAACGGGAAAAAACTTCTGACATACTCCGGATGGGTAAGAAAAGGAATATCTGACAAATGGAATAATTCGAGACTGATAACATGAAGCTACAACCACGAATCTTCGGGAGAACAGGCAAGATTTAGAGGAAAAATTCTTCTTCGGTCTTCAAATGACGACGAGAAACACCACCAAAATTACTGAGATACTCCGGTAGACTGAAAACCGAAAAGGTTGAGCCAACAATGAAAATGATTTGAAATTGATCTTGTAAAAGGCATGCGACTGATGAAATCCATTCTTATGTCAAACTCGAAAAAAAATTAGTAATGGCTCCGGAATAATTAGAAGAGTCAGGTAAGATCCTGGGAAAAGACTTGTGGGTTAGGGCCCACTAAAGAGAAAAAAAACACCATGTGAAAGGGATGTTGAACAGATAGATGATGCATCGGAACAACTGAAATATTTGAATGAGGTGACAACCTTGAATTAATTGGAACACAGACGAATCTCCTGATATGTCTTCCGAACTCCGGAATGATTGAATGGCGATAAGCAAACGAGCAAGGAGAACACTTGATCCAAGGAAAAGATTGTGATCCACCTGAAAAACTTGAATTGAATCCACCTGAAAATAGGTGAAGAATGTAAAACGAAAGAGAATTCACCGGTTGAAACAATTGACGAAAGACTGAAGAGGCTCCACACGAATGAAATTGATGGTCGAAAGAGACTCGGACTCTTGGAACAGAAAGTGTGGGAGGGCGGGAAAACAAAGGCACCTGGAAGGGAGAACCAACGAATTTATTGAAGAGAAAACACCGGTTGAAATAATTGAGGAAAGAAAGCAAAGACTTCGCATGAGTAGGATGGATACTCGATTATGGACTCCGGCTCCAAGAAGAAAAGGGTGGGCGGGTGGGAAAAGAAAACAACTGAGGATTGAACTTGGCAACGATGAAGAGCCTCGAGTCGACTTGACGAGAAATGCATCGGATGAAAAGAGAAGAGAACCAACGACCAAAAAACCAACTGCGTGATCCTAAAGGAAGTTTGAAAGGGAAGAAGAGTAATTCAAAACACCTACGTCAAGATTCCTCACCAGAGCGGCGAAGGGGGCTGAGGAGTAAACATAATTCCTACTCTCCGATATAACTAGACTCAGAAAATAGTTTTCTTCTAGACTCGACAACGGCCAAACTACACGATCAATCAAGGGGGCTCCTATGGTCGGTCGAGGCTCTGATACATACTTGTCAAGCCCAATATGCGACCCTATCCAAGAGGAACTCGAAGGTCCCACCAAGGATAGACCCGCATATTGAAACGCTTTTGCAAGGTGGATATCATTACATCAACATTACATAATAGATGGGGATACAAACAAGGCATACAAATGCCGCAAGAATACATCAATATATCGTACATAAGATCAACATCCGACTACGGATGAAAGACAAACAGAAACTCAAACGACATCCACCCTGCTAGCCCAGGCTCCCGACTTGGAACCTATCCCCTGATCAAAGAAGAAGCAGAAGAAGAACTCCAAAACAAGCAAACATCGCTCTCGTGTCATGATCATCGCATAACCTGTACCTGCAACTGTTGTTGTAGTAATCTGTGAGCCACGAGGACTCAGCAATCCAATTAGCATGGGTATCAAGACTAGCAAAGCTTAAAGGGTAAGGAAGGGGTAAAGTGGGGAGGTTGCAGCAGCGACTAAGCATATATGGTGGCTAACATACGCATATAAGAGCGAGAAGAGAAGCAACGAAATGGTCGTGAAGCTAGCAATGATCAAGAAGTGATCCTGAACTCCTACTTACGTCAAACGTAACACAAAACCGTGTTCACTTCCCGGACTCCGCCGAGAATAGACCATCACGACTACACACGCGGTTGATGTGTTTTAATTCGAATATGGTGTCAAGTTATCTACAACCGGAAATTAACAAATTCCCATCTGCCACATAACTATGGGCACGACTTTCGAAAGTTTATACCCTGCAAGGGTGTCCCAACTTAGCCCATCACAAGCTCTCACGGTCAATGAAGGATATTCCTTCTCCCAGGAAGACCCGATCAGTCTCGGAATCCCGGTTTACAAGACATTTTGACAATGGTAAAACAAGACCAGCAAAGCCGCCCGATGTGCCGACAATACAGATAGGAGCTGCACATATCTTGTTCTCAGGGCAACAATGGATGAGACTAGCTACGAGTAAAACCAGCCCTCAAGTTTCCCCGAGGTGGCCCCACAGGCAGCTCGGTTCGGACCAGCACTTAGAGAAGCACTGGCCCGGGGGGGCTAAAATAAAGATGACCCTCGGGTTGGCCGTGTTGGGGAACGTAGCAGAAATTCAAAATTTTCCTACGAGTCACCAAGATCTATCTATGGAGAGACTAGCAACGAGAGAGAGGGGAGTGCCTCTACATACCCTTGTAGATCGCTAAGCGGAAGCGTTCAAGAGAACGGGGTTGAGGGAGTCGTACTCGTCGTGATCTAAATCACCAGAGATCCTAGTGCCGAACGGACGGCACCTCCGCGTTCAACACACGTGTAGCCCGGTGACGTCTCCCACGCCTTGATCCAGCAAGGAGAGAGGGAGAGGTTGGGGAAGACTCCTTCCAGCAGCAGCACAATGGCGTGGTGGTGATGGAGGAGTGTGGCACTCCAGCAGGGCTTCGCCAAGCACCGCAAGAGACGAGGAGGGAGAGAGGTAGGGTTGCGCCAGGGAGAAGTCAAAACTCATGTGTTGGCAGCCCCAAAGACCTCAACTATATATAGGGGAGAGGGAGGGGGCTGCGCCCCCTCTAGGGTTCCCACCCCAAGGGGTGCGGCAGCCCCAAAACCCATCTAGGGTGGCGGACAAAGGGCGGGAGAGGTGGAAACTTGCCCCCCAAGTAAGGTGGAGGTGCCCCCTCCCCAAACCCTAGGCGCCTTGGGCCCTGGTGGGGGGGGGGGGCGCACCAGCCCACCTGGGGCTGGTCCCCTCCAACACTTGGCCCATGCAGCCCTCTAGGGCCGGTGGCCCCACTTGGTGGACCCCCGGGATCCTCCCGGTGGTCCCGGTACATTACCGATAGCACCCGAAACTTTTCCGGTGACCAAAACAGGACTTCCCATATATAAATGTTTACCTCCAAACCACTCCGGAACTCCTCGTGACGTTTGGGATCTCATCCGGGACTCCGAACAACATTCGTTATCCACATATATCTATTCCCTATAACCCTAGCGTCATCAAACCTTAAGTGTGTAGACAATAGGGTGCATCTATGAGGTTCGGACACACCATCACACTATGGTGTTCCAGGCGGTGTTAGTTGTGAAACAATTTCCACAATGTCTCAATTGTGTACCAAACTCGCAACTCAGATATCCATCTCTATGATCATATCACAGACATTTTATCCTCTTGTCATGAAGATCTTCAACTTCACTCTGAAATTACTTGAACCTTTCAATAATTCAGACTTGTGTTTCATCAAGTAAATGTACTCAACATCTACTCAAATCATCTGTGAAGTAAGAACATAACGATATTCACTGCATGCCTCAGCACTCATTGGACTGCACACATCAAAATGTGTTACTTCCAACAAGTTGCTATCTTGTTCCATCTTACTGAAAACGAGGCTTTTCAGTCATCTTGCCCATGTGGTATGATCTGCATGTCTCAAGTGATTTAGAATCAAGTGAGTCCAAATGATCCATCTGCATGGAGTTTCTTCATGCTCACATACCAATAGACATGTTTCGCATGTCTCAAACTTTTCAAAAATGAGTGAGTCCAAAGACCCATCAACATGGAGCTTCTTCATGCGTTTTATACCAATATGACTCAAATGGCAATGCCACAAGTATGTGGTACTATCATCACTATCTTATATCTTTTGGCATGAACGTGTGTATCACTACGATCGAGATTCAATAAACCATTCATTTTAGGTGTAACACAATTGAAGGTATTATTCAAATAAACAGAGTAACTATTATTCTCCTTAAATGAATGACTGTATTGCGATAGACATGATCCAATCATGTCTATGCTCAATGCAAACACCAAATAACAATTATTTAGGTTTATCACCAATCTCGATGGTAGAGGGAGTATGCGATGCTTGATCTCATCAAGCTTGGAAACACTTCCAACACATATCGTCATCTCACCTTTAGCTAGTCACCGTTTATTCCGCAGCTTTTATTTCGAGTTACCAACACTTAGCAACTGAACCGGTATCTAATACCCTGGTGCTATTAGGAGTACAAGTAAAGTACACATTTAATATAATGTATATCCAATATACTTCTGTCAACCCTGCCAGCCTTCTCATCTACTAAGTATCTAGGGTAGTTATGCTTCAGTGACCGTTCCCTCATTACAGAAGCACTTAGTCTCGTGTTTGGGTTCAACCTTGGGTTTCTTCACTAGAGCAGCAACTGATTGCCATTTCATGAAGTATCCCTCGTTGCCCTTCTTGAAACTAGTGGTTTCACTAACCATCAACAATTGATGCTCCTTCTTGATTTCTACTTTCACGGTGTCAAACATCGCGAATATTTCAAGGATCATCATGTCTATCCCTGATATGTTATAGTTCATCACGAAGCTCTAGCAGCTTGGTGGCAATGACTTTGGAGAAACATCACCATCTCATCCGGAAGATTAACTCCCACTCGATTCAAGTGATTGTTGTACTCAAACAATCTGAGCACAAGCTCAACGATTGAGCTTTTCTCCCTTAGTTTGCAGGCTAAGAAACTCGTCGGAGGTCTTATACCTCGTGACGTGGGCACGAGCCTGAAATCCCAATTTCAGCCCTCGAAACATCTCATATGTTCCGCGACATTTTGAAATCGTCTTTGGTGCCTCAATTCTAAACCGTTTAACATTACTAAACTATCACGTAGTTATCAAAATGTGTATGTCAGATGTTCGCAACATCCCCAGACGAAGTTCGAGGTTCAGCACACCGAGCGGTGCATTAAGGACATAAGCCTTCTACGCAGCAATGAGGACAATCCTCAGTTTACAGACCCAGTCCGCATAATTGCTACTATCAACTTTCAACTAAATTTTCTCTAGGAACATATCTAAAACAGTAGAACTAAAGTGCGAGCTACGACATAATTTGCAAAAACCTTTTGACTATGTTCAGGATAATTAAGTTCATCTTATGAACTCCCACTCAGATAGACATCCCTCTAGTCATCTAAGTGATACATGATCCGAGTCAACTAGGCCGTGTCCGATCATCACGTGAGACGGACTAGTCATCATCGGTGAACATCTTCATGTTGATCGTATCCACTATACGACTCATGTTTGACCTTTCGGTCTCTTGTGTTCCGAGGCCATGTCTGTACATGCTAGGCTCATCAAGTCAACCTAAGTGTTTCGCGTGTGTAAATCTGGCTTACACCCGTTGTATGTGGACGCTAGGATCTATCACACCCGATCATCACGTGGTGCTTCGAAACAACGAACTTTCGCAACGGTGCACAGTTAGGGGGAACACTTTCTTGAAATTATTATGAGGGATCATCTTATTTACTACCGTCGTTCTAAGCAAATAAGATGCATAAACATGATAAACATCACATGCAATCAAAAAGTGACATGATATGGCCAATATCATTTTGCTCCTTCTAATCTCCATCTTCGGGGCTCCATGATCATCATCGTCACCGGCATGACACCATGATCTCCATCATCGTGTCTCCATGAAGTTGTCTCGCCAACTATTACTTCTACTACTATGGCTAAAGGTTTAGCAATGAAGTAAAGTAATTACATGGCGTTATTTAGTGACACGCAGGTCATACCATATATAAAGGCAACTCCTATGGCTCCTGCCGGTTGTCATACTCATCGACATGCAAGTCGTGATTCCTATTACAAGAGCGTGATCAATCTCATACATCACATATCATTCATCACATTCTTTTGTCCATATCACATCACATAGCATACCCTGCAAGAACAAGTTAGACGTCCTCTAATTGTTGTTTGCATGTTTTACATGGCTGCTATGGGTTTCTAGCAAGAACGTTTCTTACCTACGCAAAAGCCACAATGTGATATGCCAATTGATATTTACCCTTCATAAGGACCCTTTTCATCGAATCCGATCCGACTAAAGAGGGAGAGACTGGCACCCGCTAGCCACCTTATGCAACAAGTGCATGTCAGTCGTTGGAACCTGTCTCACATAAGTGTACGTGTAAGGTCGGTCCAGGCCGCTTCATCCCACAATACTGTCAAAACAAGATAGGACTAGTAACGGTAAGCATATTGAACAAAATCAACGCCCACAACAACATGTGTTCAACTCGTGCATAGAATCTACGCAATAGACCTAGCTCATGATGCCACTGTTGGGGAACGTAGCAGAAATTCAAAATTTTCCTACGAGTCACCAAGATCTATCTATGGAGAGACTAGCAACGAGAGAGAGGGGAGTGCATCTACATACCCTTGTAGATCACTAAGAGGAAGCATTCAAGAGCACGGGGATGAGGGAGTCGTACTCGTCGTGATCCAAATCACCGGAGATCCTAGTGCTGAACGGACAGCACCTCCGCGTTCAACACACGTGCAGCTCGGTGACGTCTCCCACGCCTTGATCCAGCAGGGAGAGAGGGAGAGGTTGGGGAAGACTTCGTCCAGCAGCAGCACAATGGCGTGGTGGTGATGTAGGAGCGTGGCACTCCAGCAGGGCTTCGCCAAGCACCGCAATAGACGAGGAGGGAGAGAGGTAGGGCTGCACCAGGGAGAAGTCAAACTCATGTGTTGGCAGCCCCAAAGACCTCAACTATATATAGGGGAGAGGGAGGGGGCTGCGCTCCCTCTAGGGTTCCCACCCCAAGGGGTGCGGCAGCCCCAAAACCCATCTAGGGTGGCGGCCAAAGGGGGGAGAGGGGGAAACTTGCCCCCCAAGTAAGGTGGAGGCGCCCCCTCCCCAAACCCTAGGCGCCTTGGGCCCTAGTGGGGGGCGCACCAGCCCACCTGGGGCTGCTCCCCTCCCACACTTGGACCATGCAGCACTCTGGGGCCGGTGGCCCCACTTGGTGTACCCCCGGGACCCTCCCGGTGGTCCCGGTACATTACCGATAGCACCCGAAACTTTTCCGGTGACCAAAACAGGACTTCCCATATATAAATCTTTACCTCCGGACCATTCAAGAACTCCTCGTGATGTCCGGGATCTCATCCAGGACTCTGAACAACATTCCGTAACCACGTATATCTATTCCCTATAACCCTAGCGTCATCGAACCTTAAGTGTGTAGACCGGTTCAGGAACCATGCAGACATGACCGTGACGTTCTCCGGTCAATAACCAACAGCGGGATCTGGATACCCATGTTGGCTCCCACATGTTCCATGATGATCTCATCGGATGAACTACGATGTCAAGGATTCAATCGATCCCGTATACAATTCCCTTTGTCTAGCGGTATTGTACTTGCTAGAGATTCGATCGTCGGTATCCCGATACCTTATTCAATCTCGTTACCGGCAAGTCTCTTTACTCGTTCCGTAACACATCATCCCGTGATCAACCCCTTGGTCACATTGTGCACATTATGATGATGTCCTACCGAGTGGGCCCAGAGATACCTCTCCGTCACACGGAGTGACAAATCCCAGTCTCGATTCGTGCCAACCCAACAGACACTTTCGGAGATACCCGTAGTGCACCTTTATAGCCACCCAGTTACGTTGTGACGTTTGGTACATCCAAAGCATTCCTACGGTATCCGGTAGTTTCACAATCTCATGGTCTAAGGAAAAGATACTTGACATTTAGAAAAGCTTTAGCATACGAACTACACGATCTTGTGCTAGGCTTAGGATTGGTTCTTGTCCATCACATCATTCTCCTAATGATGTGATCCCGTTATCAATGACATCCAATGTCCATGGTCAGGAAACTATGACCATCTGTTGATCAACGAGCTAGTCAACTAGAGGCTCACTAGGGGCATGTTGTGGTATATGTATTCACACATGTATTGCGGTTTCCGGTCAATACAATTATAGCATGAATAATAGACATTTATCATGAACAAGGAAATATAATAATGACTAATTTATTATTGCCTCTAGGGCATATTTCCAATAGGCCGACCCAAGGGAAGGGTATAGGTGGTGGTGAGGCAAATGGTAAAACCAAGGTTGGGCCTTGCTGGAGAAGTTTTACTCAAAGCAAACTGTCAAGGAGGTCCCATAAATCACACAACCGCGTAAGGAACGCAAAATCAAGGAACACAACACCGGTATGACGGAAACTAGGGCGGCAAGAGTGGAACAAAACACCAGGCATAAGGCCGAGTCTTCCACCCTTTACCAAGTATATAGATACATTAACTAATTAAGAGATATTGTGATATCCCAACATAAGCCTGTCCACCATGGAGCAATCTTCAATTTCACCTACAACTAACAATGCTATAAGAGGGGCTGAGCAAAGCGGTAACATAGCCAAACAACGGTTTGCTAGGAAGAGTGAAAAAGGTTAGAGGCTGATATGGCAATTTGGGAGGCTTGAAAATCAAGAGATAGGTAGCACAGCATAGCGATAGAATGAAGCAACTAGCATAGCAATGATAGTAGTGAGATCCAAGGTGACGGTCAACTTGCCTGAAATCCCACTAGGAAGAATGAGCACAACCGGAAATAAAACAAACAACAAGGTAAACATACAACACATAAACATGACAAGATGCACAACCAAGCATGATCCATGACAAAGGCTAGATGAGGCTACTCATGGCAAGAGATGACGCAAACAAGAACAACACATCAAAGCAAGTTTAAATGAGGTCAGAACCTACATATAACAAGTCCTCATATGCAAATTTCGAAATTGGTCCAGATCTAAATAAACCTTATGTTCAAGTTGTTAAACATCAAGTTAAGATGCACCAAGATGATCTACATTAAATTCTAGTCAAGTTACATATAAAGTTCATTTGGTTCGGAGCTACGGCCTAGAAGATATGAGCAAAACAAGTTAAACATGGCATTGATGCAAAAGGCATTCAAACATCAATCACACACTCAAAACATGGATGCAACAAGGTAATATGAAATTACATGCAATTCTAAGCAAGTTTCATATAGAGCACACTCAAAACGGAGCAACGGTTCAACACACACACATGAAACAAGTTTAAAGGACAAGCTGTCCAAAATAGCAACTAGGCATCTTGCAAACATCTAAACAACATGCTACAGCAGCTCAACATGATAACAAAAGGCATGGGCGTGATGTACAGGTAACACATGACAAAACATGAACACTGAGCTATCTCCAGAAATCACTAGAACATGCTCAAAAACACATGGCAAGATTGCAAATAATAACAGTTTACAGGCTTAGCAGAAATAACATCAGGTTGCAATGTTTAGAGCTATCAAACAACATGCTACGGGAACTTATCATGGCAAACAAAGGAATGGAATGCTACTACTAAAGACAAAGAACAAATCTCCCTTACTGAACTAATTCCAAAGATCAACAGAAAAGATGGTAGCATCCATGCAAACATGGCAAATGATATGACAGATTCCTAATAACACTACATGGCAGAAACAACGATAAGTATGCATGTTGGTGAGCTTGTAACACTCACCATAGAGCAATTCATGGCATGACATGGTGAACAACAGTAAGAAGACATATTTATGAAGCTAAGCATGGCAATAGCAAGTTCATAGGGTGCATGTATCACTAGCAAAACACATGGCACTAAATGAACTAAATGTTAACAGGCTAGCAGAAATATTATTTAGCAACTTTGGAGCATGATAACCACAACCTACAACAATCCATATTTAAAACAAAGGGCATGGATGGATAGAACATAACATGTGTAAAAAACATCCTTAGTGAACATCTCAAGATTTTGCATAGAATGACTTGTAGCAGCAGGTTTACATAGCATCATGATATAACAGTTTCAGCCTAGCAAAACAGTAACAACAAGTAGCTCAATTTGCGAGCTTGATGCCCTTAACACAAGACTCACAAAAAATACATGGATTGCCCCCGTGTAAAGATGGCATGATGTAGCTCAAAACTCATGTAGACATCAAGCCCAAAGGATGCACACACAAAATGCAACAAAAATGACAAAACAGCAAGTTATAACAGTCTCAGTAGGTTAACATCATATAGCACTCTTGCAACCATGATAAGGGCATCAAGATGACCTCAAACAAACATGTCACACTGGAACAAAGTGAAGAGCATCTCACAATGAACATTTTGATATATTACACGCACAAAACGTAGCAGTATCAAACAAGTTATGGACTGATGAACATGGGCACATAATGCATAAAACTTAGGGACTTAGTGAAAAATATACCCTCGCGAAGAAACGGGACGGAGGCGTTCCGGGACGGAGGGATCCGGGATGGGTGAGCGCGTTTGGATGGAGGGACGGGTGGATCTCGTCCAGCTTCACGGATCTGGCCGGAGAAGAGCTCTGGCGAAATCCGGCGAGCGGAGGAGGCCGGCGAGGGGCGAGGAAGACCGGAGGAGGCCGGTTCCGGCGGCTCCTGGCCGGATTAGGCCGGAGGCGACGTGGCGCGGTGAAGGGGAGGAGCGGGGCGGCGCTGGAGAGGTGGGGCGCGGGCTCCGGCGAGGAGCGCCAGTTGCCGGCGGAGAAGGCTGCGGCAGAGCCGGCGAGCTTCAGCGGCAGCGGGGTCGGAGGACGTCGGCGGAGGCGCGGGCACCCTCGGGAGCCGAGGCGGCGCCGGGCGAGGAGGTGCGGAGGCGC
>NC_041393.1:204196909-204247661 GCF_002162155.2 Triticum dicoccoides
GCGGGCGCGATTTGCCGGGCGGGCTCCGCGCGGGCCTGGCGGGCCGCGGGCGGCGGAAGCAGCCGGGCGTTGACATGGCGAGGCGCGGTTGGCAGGGGAGTTAGCGGCGGACGTGTCCGGTGCGGCGCGGACGCGTCTGGCGCATACAGGAAGAAGTCTAGGTTAGGGTTGATTTGATCCAAAATTTCGGGGGAGGGTGTATTTATATAGGTAGAGGGAGATAGGAGAGTCCAAATGAGGAGTGGTTTTCACCCACACGATCGTGATCGAACGACCGAGAGCATGGATGGGGTTATGATGGGCTAGTGGGATGTGGTGGAGGGGTGCTGGGCTGCAAAGAGAGAGGGGTTTCGGGCTACGCGGTCAACCATTGGGGCATCAAACGACCTCCAAATGGAATGAAATTTGACGGGCGGTCTACCGGTGATATACCAAGGCCACTCGGCAGATCCGGGCCCATTCCGAGAACATTTTTCTCCCGCTCAAAAACAAAATCTGAGAGGGGCGACGGGACACGGCAAGAGTGTCGGATCGCGAAACGGACAACGGGGAAAAAGATCGGATGCTAGTTTTGAAAAACATGCAGATGAATTGCAGATGATGACATGGAAAAATGCAACACGCAAGCAATGACATGGCAACAACAACGAATAACTGGAAGACACCTGGCGCATCGAATCCGGGGCTTTACACATCCGCAGGGAGTCCGGCCGAAGTTTCCACATACGGCCCCGAATGATGTGTGCAGGGTTCCCGAGACACCAAACGGGCGCCCGGTACACCGTGCCACGTGCCTAACGCATCACAGCCCACCCCTCGGGTCAGCGATGCGCATAGCCTCCAGCATACTACAAACACCAGAAACTCGTTGCAACTCCTGGACAGAGGACACGGGTGATTAAGAAGCCGAGAGGGTCCATTGGTTTCGGGCCCAATGGGTGGTAGTAACTGTTTCATGGATCAAAAACACATAACTCAGTTCCTGAGGACGGCTTCAATGAAACAACCCACCATGTACTCCTACATGGCCTCTCACCGCTACCTTTACCAAATCGTGTTCACACACTTACCTCACACACGGTAGGACATGTTCACTACGTTCCAATTCATCCCCGATGAATTAGACCTGACTCAACTCTAAGCGATGGCAGGCATGACAAACAAGCATGAATGAGTAGGCACATCAGGGCTCAAACAACTCCTACTCATGCTAGTGGGTTTCATCTATTTACTGTGGCAATGACAGGTCATGCGGAGGAAAGGGGTTCAACTACTGCAGCAAGTAATAGATAAGTTGTTCTAACATGCATGAAAATGGTACAGATGGATAGATTGTATTTTTCTTATCATTTTTCATATATAACTTATTTCATTCTAAGTTATGGTTGAATTTCTATGAATTTTAGAAGTTTTGGGCATTTGTTGGAATTTTCTGAATTAAGATAATCCAGAAAATGACTTATTGCGTCAGCTCTGCATCACTGTGACGTCAGCTGGTCAGTGACTCGGGGCTGGTTAGTGTCACAGACACGTGGGCCCAGTCAAAGTCCACGTCAGCTTGGTCAAAGCTAACGCGTGGGGCCACTGTGATTAGTTAAGACTAAACAGGAAACGAACTGTTATTGATTAAGGGCGTGGGGCCCATATGTAAGTGGGTCAGGAGGTTAATTAGTGGGTGATTAGCACTAACTAGGTGGACACGTCGATAGTCACCGGAGCCTCGCCGGTGGTGACCTCAAACCGCGGCGGAGTTCGCTTGAAACTTGCCAGAGGCGACGGATCGATGCACCAGGGGCACCAGAAGGTAGCCCGTGCCCGTGCGCATCTAGGGAGACCAACAGGAGGTGCGGGGGTGGCCGGAGTTCCCCGGAGTGGAGCCCGCGGCGGCTGCCAGAGTTCGGGGTTGGTGCGGGTTAGCATTGCGGTGTGCAAACGAGCGAGGTGAAGGGCTAGTGGAGCGCTACGTGATACAGGGAGCAAGTTAGGCACACCAGGGTGACCAAATGGTCACCGGAGCTACGCCGACGACGAGCTCAGGCGGCGGAGTGCTACGGCCAGCTACGAATCGACGACTACGGCGAGCGGAAAGCCAGGCGGTTAGGGGCAAAGCGTGCAGGAGCTCACGGTGGGTCAGGTGAGGTAGACGACGAGCTCGGGGAGGCAGAGATGGCGGCGAATTGGCGTGTGCGGCTTTCGGTGACCGAGGAGGAAGAAGATGAGGCAGCCGGCGATGCAGGCCGTCCCGGCGCTCGGGGCCAGGGTGGGGCGAAGCTACGGACGATGGCGGAGACCGTGGACAGCACGGGGAGGCGAGGGGAGCACGGTGGCCATGGCAAACGGTGTCGGCAATGACGATCTCCGCTCAGGTGTGAGAAACGGAGGAGGGGGAGAGCGTTCGGGGGAGAGAGGAAGGGTCCAGGGCATCCAGGCGTCGCGCTGGCATCGTCTAGGCGCGATGAGGGGGAGCTAGGCAGGCTAGGAGGGAGGAGGTGGCCGGGGCACATGCGTGCGCGCGTCGGCCGCACGCGCGTCCTCCTGGCAGAGGAGGAAGACGACAGGGAAGGAGGTGGTGGTGGGCTAGGCCGGCCGGCTATAGTGCTCGGCCGGTTGGTGGGCTGCGCAGGTGAGGCCAGGTAAGATTCTCTCTCTCTCTCTCTCTCTCTCTCTCTCTTTTATATTCTGTTTTTCTTTTCTTTTGTAACTTTGTAGCTTTATTAAAAATTCCAGGGCATTTCCAAAAATCATGAAACTAACCATGGCTACTGTTGGGAATATATCCTATAGTAAACATTTCAGTTTATGATTATTTGAGCATTTAAAATATTTTATAGCATTTAAATGCCCAAATGCAAATATTATATGATTTATTTCAGTGACCCTCTGTTGTCCTAGAAAAGTGTGCACCATTTTTGTCAGAGGTACTAGACCAAGGCAAAGATGATGAACATTTTAGAAGGGCATTTCAGGTTCATTGAAAAAGATTTTAGTAACCCTAGTTGGTTTAAGGGGGTGCTGGGGGTTCTGTCATCCCCATTTTAACTTTCTGTAAAAAGTAAACATGATGCATAACTAAAAGCTAGCACTAGTGCATGGCCAGAAGCTAGGGATGTGACAGATGCCTCTGATGTCTACTACACAACCTTCTTCTTGTAGATGTTGTTGGGCCTGCAAGTGCACAGGTTTGTAGGACACCAACAAATTTCCCTCAAGTGGATGACCTAAGGTTTATCAATCCGTGGGAGGCGTAGGATGAAGATGGTCTCTCTCAAACAACCCTGCAACCAAATAACAAAGAGTCTCTTGTGTCCCCAACACACCCACTACAATGGTAAATTGTATAGGTGCACTAGTTCGGCGAAGAGATGGTGATACAAGTGCAATATGGATAGTAGATAAAGTTATTTGTAATCTGAAATTATAAAAACAGAAAGGTAACTAATGATAAAAGTGAGCGTAAACGGTATTGCAATGGTAGGAAACAAGGCCTAAGGTTCATACTTTCACTAGTGCAAGTTCTCTCAACAATAATAAAATGGATAGATCATATAACAATCCCTCAACATGCAACAAAGAGTCACTCCAAAGCCACTAATAGCGGAGAACAAACAAAGAGATTAAGGTAGGGTATGAAACCACCTCAAACTTATCCTTTCTATTCTATCTGTTCAAGAGTTCGTAGTAAAATAACATGAAGCTATTCTTTCCGCTCAATCTATCATAGAGTTCATACCAGTATAACACCTTAAGATACAAATCAACCAAAACCCTGATGTCACCTAGATACTCCATTGTCACCTCAAGTATCCATGGGCATGATTATACGATATGCATCACACAATCTCAGATTCATCTATTCAACCAATACAAAGTACTTCAAAGAGTGCCCCAAAGTTTCTACCGGAGAGTCAAGACAAGAACGTGTGCCAACCCCTATGCATAGGTTCATGGGCGGAACCCGCAAGTTGGTCACCAAAACATACATCAAGTGCACATGATATCCCATTGTCACCATAGATAAGCACGGCAAGACATACATCAAGTGTTCTCAAATCATTAGAAGACTCAATCCGATAAGATAACTTCAAAGGGGAAAACTCAATCCATTACAAGAGAGTAGAGGGGGAGAAACATCATAAGATCCAACTACAATAGCAAAGCTGGGGATACATCAAGATCGTGCCATAGAGGGAACACGAGAGAGAACACGAGAGAGAGAGAGATCAAACACATAGCTACTGGTACATACCCTCAGCCCCGAGGCTGAACTACTCCCTCCTCGTCATGGAGAGCGCCGAGATGATGAAGATGGCCACCGGTGAAGGATCCCCCCTCCGGCAGGGTGCCAAGAAGGGCTCCTGAGAGGTTTTTGGTGGCTACAGAGGCTTGCGGCGGCGGAATTGCCGATCTATCTTGATATTCGATGTTTTAGGGTACGTAGGCTTATATAGACGAAAGAAGTCGGTCGGGGGAGCCTCGAGGGGCCCATAAGAGGGTAGGGCGTGCCCAGGGGGTGGGCGCGCCCCCCTGTCTCGTGGCTTCCTCGATGACCCCCCGGCTTGCACTCCAAGTCTCCTGGATCATAATCTTTCCAAAAATCATGCTGCCAAAGGTTTCATTCTGTTTGGACTCCGTTTGATATTCCTTTTCTTCGAAATACTGAAATAGGCAATGAAACAACAATATGGGCTGGGCCTCCGGTTAATAGGTTAGTCCCGAAAGTAATATAAAAGTGTATAATAAAGCCCATAATCATTCAAAACAAATAATAAAATAGCATGAATGCTTCATAAATTATAGATACGTTGGAGACGTATCAGCATCCCCAAGCTTAATTCCTGCTCGTCCTCGAGTAGGTAAATGATAAAAGAAAGAATTTATTAAGTGTGAATGCTAGAGGTGCACAAGTTTGATCAATGATAATTTCAATCACCTTTACTAGCATCAATATATGTTATAACAGTAGTTCATCTCATAAAACTATTCATAATCAAGTAACAAGCTATTCAGATGTTAAAGCATAGACCATAAACTTTCTTGAAAACTAGCAAACTTCATTCTTAGTCATCAAACAATTGCAGTTCATCCTATTTTCAGGAAGGGTCTATGTCAGAGCTTTGATTTAGCAAACTTCACATACTCAACTATCATATAGTCTTCTACAATTGCTAACACTCACACAATACTAATGGGTCCAAAGTTTTAATTGAACACAGAGAAAGATTGGGGCTTATAGTGTTGCCTCCAAATGTAATCACCTTTGGGTGATGTCAACAATAATAGTTCATGCTAACTTACATCCAATTGGATATATATATCAGGATCACCCCAACACAAAGTGCTTGCCAAAGGATAAAATGAAAAAGGGAAAGGTGAAGATCACGTTGACTCTTGCATAAAGTAAAAGACATAAAGTAAAAGATAGGCCCTTCGCAGAGGGAAGCAGAGATTTGCAGAGGTGACAGAGCTCGATTTTGAAATAGAGATAAATAATTTTGAGAGGTATGATCTCAATGTCAACATAACAACCAAGAGTTCCCAAAATCTTCCATACTACATACATTATAGGCGGTTCCCAAACAAAATGGTAAAAGTTTTTACTCCCCCTCCACCAACAATCATCAATCCATGGCTTTCCCGAAACAATGGGTGCCTCCAACTAACATCAAACCTGGGGGAGTTTTGTTTGCAATTATTTTGATTTGATTTTGATCTTTTTGATCATGGGACTGGGCATCCCGGTTACCGCCACTTTCTCGTGAATGAGGAGCGGAGTCCACTCCTCTTGAGAATAACCCACCTAGCATGGAAGACAATGACAGCCCCTAGTTGCTACATGAGCAATTCGGGCATACAAAACAGATTATAATTTGAAGGTTTAGAGTTTGGCACATGCAAATTTACTTGGAACGACAGGTAAATACTGCATATAGGTAGGTATGGTGGACACTCATGGCAAAAACTGGGTTTAAGGATATTGGATGCACAAGCAGTATTCCAGCTTAGTACAGATATTTAGGCTAGCAAGGGGAGAAAGGCAAGCTCAACATGTTTGAATGATCCATGTCAATATACTTTAACTGAGATGTGAGAAAACATAAGCCATTATGTTGTCTTCTTTGTCCAACATCAACTCTTTAGCATGTCATACTTAATGAGTGCTCACAATTATAAAAGATGTCTATGATAATATATTTATATGTGAAATCTCTCTTCCTTCAATATTCTTTCATGAATTGTTCAAATGACTAATACAATGCTTGCTAACCTTCAATAAACTTACTACCTCTACTCCTTAGATGTGAAGTCATTACTCCCCATGGGATAAGCAAATGAAACATATATAATTTCAGATTTATGACATTCAACTCATTCAACCATTTACTCATAGGATATAAGTGAAGCACAAGAGTAAATGACAAACTACTCCAACAAGATATAAGTGAAGATCAATGAGTAGTTAAATAATTATGCAACTATGCGAAGACTCTCTCTCATTAAAGAATTTCAGATATTGGAATTTTATTCAAATAGCAAGCAAGGCAAAATAAAATGACATTGCAAGGATAGCACAACTCATGTGAAGAAGCAAAAACTTAGGTTCAACTGATACTAACCGATAGTTGTTGAGGAAGAAAGGTGGGATGCCTACCGGGGCATCCCCAAGCTTAGATGCTTGAGACTTCTTGAAATATTATCTTGGGGTGCCTTGGGCATCCCCAAGCTTGAACTTTTGTGTCTCCTTAATTCCTTCCATATCATGGTTTCTCTTCTTTTTATCAAAAGCTTCATCCACACCAAACTCAACAAGAACTCGTGAGATAGGTTAGTATAAATTGGTGGACCTGAGGAATTTGTCTATTAATCATTTGAAAAAATAATCAACCTAAAAGCACTCTGTAGTAAAAAATGGCATCTATTCTCGTGAGCGCAAAGTTTCTGTTTTTTACAGCATGATCATAAAGACTTCACCCAAATCTTCCCAAAGGTTCTACTTGGCACTTTATTGAAACAAAAAGCTATAAAACATGATTACTACAGTAGCATAATCATGTGAACACACAAAAACAGTAATGGTAAATATTGGGTTGTCTCCCAACAAGCACTTTTAATGCCTCTTTAGCTAGGCATGATGATGACAATGATGCTCAGACAAAAGATAAGAATTGACACATAAAGAGAGCATCATGAAGAATATGACTAGCACATTTGAGTCTAACCCACTTCCTATGCATAGGGATTTTGTGAGCAAACAACTTATGGGAACAATAATCAACTAGCATAGGAAGGCAAAACAAGCAAATCTTCAAGATTTTCAACACATAGAGAGGAAACTTGATATTATTGCAATTCCTACAAGCATATGTTACTCACTCATAATAATTTTCAGTAGCATCATGAATGAATTCAACCGTATAACCAGCACCTAAAGCATTCTTTTCATGATCTACAAGCATAGAAAATTTACTACTCTCCACATAAACAAAATTCTTCTCATTCAGAATGGTAGTGGGAGCAAACTCAACAAAATAATTATCATGTGAGGCATAATCCAATTGAAAACTAAAATCATGATGACAAGTTTCATGGTTATCATTATTCTTAATAGCATACAAGTCATCACGGTAATCATCATAGATAGCAACTTTGTTCTCATAATCAATTGGAACCTCTTCTGAAATAGTGGAATCATCACTAAATAAAGTTGACACTCTTCCAAATCCACTTTCATATTCATCACAATAAGATTCAATATCCTCCAAAATAGTGGGATCAATACTACCTAAAGTTGACACTCTTCCAAACCCACTTTCATCAATATAATCATCATAAATAGGAGACATGCTTTCATCATAATAAATATTCTCATCAAAACTTGGGGGACAAAAAATATCATATTCATCAAATATAACATCCCCAAGCTTGTGACTTTGCATATCATTAGCATCATGGGTATTCAAAGAATTCATACTAATAACATTGCAATCATGCTCATCATTCAAAGATTTAGTGCCAAACATTTTATAGATTTCTTCTTCTAGCACTTGAGCACAATTTTCCTTACCATCATTTTCACGAAAGATATTAAAAAGATGAAGCGTTTGAGACAAACTCAATTCCTTTTTTTTGTAGTTTTCTTTTATAAAATAAACTAGTGATAAAACAAGAAACTAAAAGACTCAATTGCAAGATCTAAAGATATACCTTCAAGCACTCACCTCCCCGGCAACGGCGCCAGAAAAGAGCTTGATGT
This sequence comes from Triticum dicoccoides, assembly GCF_002162155.2. Classification (NCBI taxonomy): domain Eukaryota; kingdom Viridiplantae; phylum Streptophyta; class Magnoliopsida; order Poales; family Poaceae; genus Triticum; species Triticum dicoccoides. The sequence continues at coordinate 204,205,161 of NC_041393.1, forward strand.
CTACTACACAACCTTCTTCTTGTAGACATTGTTGGGCCTGCAAGTGCACATGTTTGTAGGACAGTAGCAAATTTCCCTCAAGTGGATGACCTAAGGTTTATCAATCTGTGGGAGGCATAGGATGAAGATGGTCTCTCTCAAACAACCTTGCAACCAAATAACAAAGAGTCTCTTGTGTCCCCAACACACCCACGACAATGGTAAATTGTATAGGTGCACTAGTTCGGCGAAGAGATTGTGATACAAGTGCAATATGGATAGTAGATAAAGGTATTTGTAATCTGAAATTATAAAAACAGTAAGGTAACTAATGATAAAAGTGAGCGTAAACAGTATTGCATTGGTAGGAAACAAGGCCTAAGGTTCATATTTTCACTAGTGCAAGTTCTCTCAACAATAATAACATAGATAGATCATATAACAATCCCTCAACATGCAACAAAGAGTCACTCCAAAGACACTAATAGCGGAGAACAAACGAAGAGATTATGGTAGGGTACGAAACCACCTCAAAGTTATCCTTTCTGTTCTATCTATTCAAGAGTTCGTAGTAAAATAACATGAAGCTATTCTTTCCGCTCAATCTATCATAGAGTTCATACTAGAATAACACCTTAAGACACAAATCAACCAAAACCCTAATGTCACCTAGATACTCCATTGTCACCTCAAGTATCTGTGGGCATGATTATATGATATGCATCACACAAGCTCAGATTCATCTATTCAACCAACACAAAGTACTTGAAAGAGTGCCCCAAAGTTTCTACCGGAGAGTCAAGACAAGAACGTGTGCCAACCCCTATGCATAGGTTCATGGGCGGAACCCGCAAGTTGGTCACCAAAACATACATCAAGTGGCACATGATATCCCATTGTAACCATAGATAAGCACGGCAAGACATACATCAAGTGTTCTCAAATCATTAGAAGACTCAATCCGATAAGATAACTTCAAAGGGGAAAACTCAATCCATTACAAGAGAGTAGAGGGGGAGAACCATCATAAGATCCAACTACAATAGCAAAGCTCGGGATACATCAAGATCGTGCCATAGACGGAACACGAGAGAGAACACATGAGAGAGAGAGATCAAACACATAGCTACTGGTACATACCCTCAGCCTCGAGGGTGAACTACTCCCTCCTCGTCATGGAGAGCGCCGGGATGATGAAGATGGCCACCGGTGATGGATCCCCCCTCCGGCAAGGTGCCGGGAAGGGCTCCCAAGAGGTTTTTGGTGGCTACAGAGGCTTGCGGCGGCGGAATTGCCGATCTATCTTGATATTCGATGTTTTAGGGTACGTAGGCTTATATAGGCGAAAGAAGTCGACCAGGGGAGCCTCGAGGGGCCCACGAGAGGGTAGGGCGCGCCCCCTGTCTCGTGGCTTCCTCGATAACCCCCCGGCTTGCACTCCAAGTCTCCTGGATCATAATCTTTCCAAAAATCATGCTGCCGAAGGTTTCATTCCGTTTGGACTCCGTTTGATATTCCTTTTCTTCGAAATACTGAAACAGGCAATAAAATAGCAATATGGGTTGGGCCTCCGGTTAATAGGTTAGTACCGAAAGTAATATAAAAGTGTATAATAAAGCCCGTAATCATTCAAAACAGATAATAAAATAGCATGAATGCTTCATAAATTATAGATACGTTGGAGACGCATCAGCCTCCTCGCGAGCTCTACTCACGCCTCCTCTTCATCGAGCAACGCGTTAAGGCTCGTCGCTCCTCTGCCACCATCGCCACACAGCCGGCAGCCTACTAGGCCTCTCGTGGCCAGCGTCCGCATGCCTCCCCATCGGCTGGCAAGGCCGTCCCGCCCCATGCATCGACCTCGAGTGGGGGCCCCAATGCTCGGGTGGTGTGTCAGCTGTGTGGTCGTGAAAGACACATCGCCTCCAAGTGCCACCGTCATTTTCAGAAGAGCTTCCTTGGCATCGGCAATGACGGCAAGGGAAACGAGTGTCAGTTTGCCATGGCCAACTTTGCCCCTCCCTGCCGCCCTGGCTGCCCATGTCGTCGCCAAAGGCAAGGATCCGTGCGTCGAGCAGGGGTACACGATGTCCTACCCCATTGATCCGGCATGGTACAAGGACATCGGCGCCACAGATTACACGACGAACGAGCTCAACAAGCTCACCACCTACCAGCCCTACTACGGGCACGACCAGGTTCATACCGCCAATGGTGTAGGTATGCCCGTCTCTCACATTGGCCAAGGATCTCTTTTCACTAGCCATCCCTCTAGGCTGCTCCATGATAACCCACAAGTGTAGGGGATCGTAACAGTTTTCGATAAGTAAGAGTGTCGAACCCAGCGAGGAGCTAAAGGTAGAATAAATATTCCCTCAAGTTCTATCGACCACCGATACAACTCTACGCACGCTTGACGTTTGCTTTACCTAGAACAAGTATGAAACTAGAAGTACTCTGTAGGTGTGATAAGAAAGGTTTGCAAGAAAATAAAGAGCACGTAAACATAAACTAGGGGCTGATTAGAAGCAATAAAGTAAATATAGTGAGTGTGAAAAAGTAGTGGTAGGAGTTGTGAAATTGTCCCTAAGCAATTGACTATGTTACAAGTCCGGTAATCACTATCGCAATTCTATTTGAGGGAGAGGCATAAGCTAACATACTTTCTCTACTTGGATCATATGCACTTATGATTGGAACTCTAGCAAGCATCCGCAACTACTAAAGATTCATTAAGGTAAAACCCAACCATAGCATTAAAGCATCAAGTCCCCTTTATCCCATACTTAACAATCCCCTTACTCGGGTTTGTGTTTCAGTCACTCACGCAACCCACTATAAGTGAATCACGAACGCATTGCAACACCCTACAGCGGGAATCCCTCACGCTTGCGTGACACGGAGGGCACATAGGACAACACCAATAATAAAGCATGCAACTCAAACCAATCATAGCAATTCATCAATCACCGATAGGACAACGGAAATCTACTCAGACATCATAGGATGGCAACACATCATTGGATAATAATATGAAGCATAAAGCACCATGTTCAAGTAGAGGGTACAGCGGGATGCAGGAGAGTGGACCGCTGAATATAGAAGGGGGAAGGTGATGGAGATGTTGGTGAAGATGACGGCAGTGTTGGTGAAGATCGCAGTGATGATGATGGCCCCCGGCAGCGCTCCGGCACCACCGGAAGCAAGGGGGAGAGAGGCCCCCTTCTTCTTCTTCTTCCTTGACCTCCTCCCTAGATGGGAGAAGGGTTTCCCCTCTGGTCCTTGGCTCCCATGGCTTGGGAGGGGCGAGAGCCCCTCCGAGATTGGATCTATCTCTCTGTTTCTGCGTTCTCTGATTTTACCCCTTCACCGTTTCTTAAATATCCGGAGATCCGTAACTCCGATTGGAGTGAATTATCTTTCTTGCGGAAAAAGAAGGGCATCAACTGCCTTACGGGTGGCCCACGAGAGGCCAGGGAGTGCCTGCCTCCCTGGGGCGCACCCCCCTATCTCATAGCCACCTCGGACACCGTTTCGCGTTGATTCTTCCTCCGGAAAATCCTAAATATTCCAAAATAATTCTTCGTCCGTTTTTATCCCGTTTGGACTCTGTTTGGTATTGGTTTTCTGTGAAACATAAAACATGCAACAAATAGGAACTTGCACTGGGCACTGGATCAATATGTTAGTCCCAAAAATAGTATAAAAAGTTGCCAAAAGTATATGAAAGTTGAAGAATATTGGCATGGAACAATCAAAAATTATAGATACGACGGAGACGTATCAGCATCCCCAAGCTTAATTCCTTCTCGTCCTCGAGTAGGTAAATGATAAAAAAGATAATTTTTGATGTGGAATGCTACCTAGCATAATCTTGGTCATATGTCTAATCATGGCATGAATATTAAGACACGGGTGATTCAAGGCAATAGTCTATCATTTGACATAAAAACGATAATACTTCGAGCGTACCAATAAAGCAATCATGTCTTTTCAAAACAACAAGGCCAAAGCAAGCTTATCCCTACAAAATCATACAGTTTGGCCATGCTTCATTTTCATCACACAAAAATGCTCACATCATGCACAACCCCGATGACGAGCCGAGCAATTGGTTCATACTTTTTAACGCGCTTCAGCTTTTCAACCCTCATGCAATACATGAACGCAAGCCAGGGATATAGCACTATAGGAAGAATAGAATATAATGATGGAGGTTATGTGGAGAAGACAAAAAAGGAGAAAGTCTCACATCGACGCGGCTAATCAACGGGCTATGGGGATGCCCATCAATTGATGTCAATGCGAGGAGTAGGGATTGCCATGCAATGGATGCACTAGAGCTATAAGTGTATGAAAGCTCAAACTCAAAACTAAGAGGGTGTGCATCCAACTTGCTTGCTCATGAAGACCTAGGGCATTTGAGGAAGCCCATCGTTGGAATATACAAGCCAAGTTCTATAATGAAAATTCCCACTAGTATATGAAAGTGACAACATAGGAGACAATCTATATGAAGAACATGGTGCTACTTTGAAGCACAAGTGTGGAAAAAGGATAGTAACATTGCCCCTTTTTTTTCTTTTTTTCTTTTTTTCTTTTTTTTCTTTTTTTTCTTTTTGGGTGGGCTTCTTTGGCCCCCTTTTTCTATAATGATGATCATCACACTTTTATTACTTACAACTCGATATTACAACTCGATACTAGAACAAAGATATGACTCTATATGAATGCTTCCGGCGGTGTACCGGGATGTGCAATGATCTAGCGTAGCAATGACATCAAAAAACGGACAAGCCATGAAGACATCATGCTAGCTATCTTACGATCATGCAAAGCAATATGACAATGAATGCTCAAGTCATGTATATGATGATGATGAAAGTTGCATGGCAATATATTTCGGAATGGCTATGGAAATGCCATGATAGGTAGGTATGGTGGCTGTTTTGAGGAAGATATAATGAGGCTTATGTGTGATAGAGCGTATCATATCACGGGGTTTGGATGCACCGGCGAAGTTTGCACCGACTCTCGAGGTGAGAAAGGGCAATGCACGATACCAAAGAGGCTAGCAATGATGGAAAGGTAAAAGTGCGTATAATCCATGGACTCAAATTAGTCATAAAGAACTCATATATTTATTGCAAAATTTTATTAGCCCTCGAAGCAAAGTACTACTATGCATGCCCCTAGGGGGATAGATTGGTACGAAAAGACCATCGCTCGTCCCCGACTACCACTCATAAGGAAGTCAATCAAAGAAACACCCCATGCTTCAAATTTGTCACACAACGGTTACCATACGTGCATGCTATGGGACTTGCAAAGCTCAACACAAGTGTCTCTACAATCCACAACCACCCACTAGCATGACTCTAATATCACCATCTTTATATCGCAAAACTATTGCAAGGAATCAAACATATCATATTCAGCGATCTACAAGTTTATGTAGGATTTTATGACTAACCATGTGAATGACCAATTCCTGTCATCTCTCTAAATAGATATAAGTGAAGCAAGAGAGTTTAATTCTGTCTACAAAAGATATGCCCCCGCTCTAACAAATATAAGTGAAGCAAAAGAGCATTCTACAAATGGCGGTTTTCTATGTGAAGAGAAACAGGCAATCCAAACTTCAAACGATATACATGAAGCACATGAAGCATTCTATAAAGCCATACTCAAAAGATTTAAGTGAAGTGAAATGAGCATTCTATAAATCAACCAAGTACTATCTCATAACAGCATGGTGCATAAAAGAAAAGTGAAAACTAAATGCAAAAGACGCTCCAAGACTTGCACATAATGCATAAACGAAACGAATACGAAAACATACCGATACTTGTTGAAGAAAGAGGGGATGCCTTCCGGGGCATCCCCAAGCTTAGACGCTTGAGTCTCCTTGAATATTTACTTGGGGTTCCTCGGGCATCCCCAAGCTTGAGCTCTTGCCTCTCTTCCTTTTCCTCATATCGAGACCTCCTCGTTTAGACACTTCATCCACACAAAACTTCAACAGAAAACTCGGTAAGATCCATTAGTATAATAAAGCAAATCACCACTCTAAATACTGTTGCAAACCAATTCATATTTTGTTTTTTCATTGTTTCTACTGTAATATAACTTTTTCATGGCTTAATCCACTGATATAAATTGATAGATTCATCAAAACAAGCAAACTATGCATCAAAAACAGAATCTGTCAAAAACAGAACAGTCTGTAGCAATCTGAACATCCACCATACTTCTGTTACCCCAACAATTCTACCAAAATTAGGAAAAATAAAAAAGTTGTACATCAAGACAGTTAAAAAGGAATCAGAACCATTTGAGTTTCCAGCAAACAATGTAAAATCGAGCACTACAGCCAAAGTTTCTGTCCTGCACCATACAAACCAACAAGCATTGTAAACATCCTAAAGGCAAACCTTGGCCCATTATTTTTATAATACAATGGAATTGTACAAGGGGATAATTATTTTTGTTGAAAAGTTTCTGTAATTAAGATTCACAAAGTTTCCGTGAGCATGAACAAAGTTCAAGGATAGCTCCCACTTCAACAATGCTTGTCTTTCTCACTTTCACTTTCCTTTTTGGAAAGTTTTTAGGTTCCCCTCTTTATTTTTTTTGTTTTTAAACTATATGAAAGCACTCAACAGAAATAAATGACTCTCTAAAACTTCCGGGTTGTCTCCCTGGCAGCGCTTTCTTTAAAGCCATTAAGCTAGGCATATAGTGCTCAAGTAATGAATCCACCCGGATCCCAAGGTATATCAAAGCCAATTTTAATTAACAATGATTTGTAATTTAGTAGTGAGCACAAAGTAACATATATCATGCAACAACAAAGTCTAACCCTCTTCCTATGCATCGGCATGTCATAAAAGAACAATTCATGCACACATAGTAAAGGCCAATGCATAGTATAAACAGTTTCTTGCAATTCTATCGTGTTGGAAACATAAAGAGGCGGAGATGTAGTTCCTCTCTCATAATAATTGCAAGTAGGAGCAGCAAGCACGTGCATATTACATTCATCAAAATCATCATGTGCAATGGTAAAAGGCAACCCATCAATATAATCCTTAATAAGCACGAACTTCTCCGATATAGTGTAGTAGGGAGAGTTCAAAAAGATAATAGGACTATCATGCGTGGGTGCAATAGCAACAATTTCATGTTTAACATAAGGAACTATAGCAAGTTCATCTCCATAAGCATAATTCATATTGGCATCTTGGCCACAAGCATAGCAAGCATCATCAAAAGGGGATAATTCAAGAGAATCAACGGGATCATAGCAATCATCATAGCAATCATCCTTCGGTAAGAACGAAGGGGAATTAAACAATGTATGAGTTGAAGAGTTACTCTCATTAGAAGGTGGGCACGGGTAGCTAATCCGCTCTTCCTCCTTTTGTTCTTCGCTCTCCTCATCATCTTTTTCATCCAATGAGCTCATAGTTTCATCAATTTCTTCTTCCATAGCTTCCTGCAAAATATTAATCTCTTCTTGGACAGCGGGGTAGGCCTCAATATATAGTTTAACATGGGCATTATAAGCATAATTATCATAGCAATATTCAAGTATGGAAAAAATTTCAGATTTGTAGAGAGTAGCATCATACTTTTCAATCAAAGAAGCAATTTCAAAAGCACCCTTAAAAGCAACAAATTCTTCAATTTGTTGAACATCATAGTAATTATAAACACCCTTAGCATATGAAGATACGATTCCATTATCGCTAAACAAGCATTGGTAGGGAAGGTGTTCCTTAGGGTTTTCAGAACAACAAGTAACATCATATAATTCACATAAAGTCCAAGCATAGCATTGCAAACATTGAATTTGATCCCATAATAGTTTCCCTTTTTTAGATATATGGTGTCGCACATAACAAGCATGCTCATCTAAAGATTTGCCCTCAAGTAAGCTAGTTGGGGTTTCAGCACGAGCACAAAGGGATCAAAGATGATCCAAGTAAAAGGCTTCAATAGTGTGATAGATTTTGAGTGGTTCTTCAATCATTGGTGCAGTAGGTACAACTATTTTTTTGGTATTTTACGTTTCCTACCCATAACTAAAGATAGAAAACAACTAAGAACATGAAATAAAAATTACTTAGTGATAAAGCAAACAAGCACACAGAGAATGTTCACCCCACACTATGACTCCCTGGCAACGGCGCCAGAAAAAGGTCTTGATAACCCACAAGTGTAGGGGATCGCAACAGTTTTCGATAAGTAAGAGTGTCGAACCCAACGAGGAGCTAAAGGTAGAATAAATATTCCCTCAAGTTCTATCGACCACCCATACAACTCTACGCACGCTTGACGTTCGCTTTACCTAGAACAAGTATGAAACTAGAAGTACTTTGTAGGTGTGATAAGAAAGGTTTGCAAGAAAATAAAGAGCACGTAAACATAAACTAGGGGCTGATTAGAAGCAATAAAATAAATATAGCGAGTGTGGAAAAGTGGTGGTAGGAGTTGTGAAATTGTCCCTAAGCAATTGACTATGTTACTAGTCCGGTAATCACTATCGCAATTCTATTTGAGGGAGAGGCATAAGCTAGCATACTTCCTCTACTTGGATCATATACACTTATGATTGGAACTCTAGCAAGCATCCGCAACTACTAAAGATTCATTAAGGTAAAACCCAACCATAGCATTAAAGCATCAAGTCCCCTTTATCCCATACGCAACAATCCCCTTACTCGGGTTTGTGTTTCAGTCACTCACGCAACCCACTATAAGTGAATCATGAACGCATTGCAACACCCTACAGCAGGAATCCCTCACGCTTGCGCGACACGGAGGGAACCATAGGACTACACCAATAATAAAGCATGCAACTCAAACCAATCATAGCAATTCATGAATCACCGATAGGACAACGGAAATCTACTCAGACATCATAGGATGGCAACACATCATTGGATAATAATATGAAGCATAAAGCACCATGTTCAAGTAGAGGGTACAGCGGGATGCGGGAGAGTGGACCGCTAAATATAGAAGGGGGAAGGTGATGGAGATGTTGGTGAAGATGACAGCGGTGTTGGTGAAGATCGTAGTGATGATGATGGCCCCCGGCAGCGCTCCGGCACCACCGGAAGCAAGGGGGAGAGAGGCCCCCTTCTTCTTCTTCTTACTTGACCTCCTCCCTAGATGGGAGAAGGGTTTCCTCTCTGGTCCTTCGCTCCCATGGCTTGGGAGGCACGAGAGCCCCTCCGAGATTGGATCTATCTCTCTGTTTCTGCGTTCTCTGATTCTACCCCTTCACCGTTTCTTAAATATCCGGAGATCCGTAACTCCAATTGGGGTGAATCTTTCGCCTAGATTTTTCTCATAAAATTAGCTTTCTTGCGGAAAAAGAAGGGCATCAACCGCCTTACAGGCAGCCCAAGAGAGCCCAGGGCGTGCCTGCCTCCCTGGGGCGCGCCCCCCTATCTCGTGACGACCTCGGACACCGTTTCGCGTTGATTCTTCCTCCGGAAAATCCCAAATATTCCAAAATAATTCTCCGTTCATTTTTATCCCGTTTGGACTCCGTTTGGTATTGGTTTTCTGCAAAACATAAAACATGCAACAAACAAGAACTGGCACTGGGAACTGGATCAATATGTTAGTCCCAAAAATACTATAAAAAGTTGCCAAAAGTATATGAAAGTTGAAGAATATTGGCATGGAACAATCAAAAATTATAGATACGACGGAGACGTATCACTCCACCTTCGTAATATTTTGCGAGTACCCTCAGTGACTCATAATCTTTTATCCGTCCCTAAGCTCACCCTTGATAATAATGTCCTATATGAATTTCACCCTTTTGATCTTTTTGTTAAGGACCGAGCAATCCGGGACGTCCTACTTAGTGGCCGCTTGAGCCAAGGCTTGTACTGTTTGGAGGATCCATCTGCCCGCACGTCTTCTGCGGTGTTCGTGTGTCGCCATCCTAGTGGCACTCTCGCCTTGGTCACCCTACCACACATATCGTTTGCCACATACTCCACCGCCATGAGCTACCATTAGAGTCTAGCAATAAAGAGATGTACGTGTGTGATGGCTGTCAGCAAGGCAAAAGTCATCAACTACCATTTGTTTCATCTACTAGAGAAGTAACGAGTCCTCTTGAACTTGTGTTTTCTGATGTGTGGGGTCCAGCACAAACATCTGTTAGTGGTCACAACTACTATGTCAGCTTTATTGATCCCTATAGTCGATTCACATGGCTTTATCTTATTAAGCGCAAATCTGATGTGTTTGATATATTCATTCAGTTTCAATTGCATGTTGAACGTCTCCTCAAGCATAAAATTATTCATGTTCAGTCGGATTGGTGGGGCGAATATCACAACCTCAACACTTTCTTTAATAAGCTTGGGATCTCCCATCGTTTATCATGCCCGCATACACATCAGCAAAATGGCGCCGTTGAGCGCAAACATTGCCATGTAGCTGAGACCGGCCTCACACTTGTTGCTCATGCTTCTATACATGAAACTCCTGACTATACCTTTGCCACCGCGTGTTTTCTCATTAACAGATTACGTACGCGTGTCCTTAATATGAAAACTCCTATTGAGCTTCTCTTACATGAAACTCCTGACTATACCTTTTCCAAGGTGTTCGGGTGTGCTTGTTGTCCCCATCTTTGTCCATATAATAATCGAAAAATTGAGTTTTGATCCAAAAAATGTGTGTTCTTGGGGTATAGTTCTTTCCATAAAGGCTACAAGTGCCTCCATGTGCCAAAAAATCATGTCTACATATCTCGTGATGTTGTTTTTGATGAGAACGTCTTCCCTTTTTCTGCCATGCCCCAGCCACCCATCACGTCCCCATCTATGCATTCATCTCCTATTATGCCTGGCCAATTTGAAGATGCCGAATATTTGCCTGTGTTATTACCTAATCATGGTGCAGGAATTTGACGTGGTGCTCGCTTAGAACTCCTACCTGATGCACCAACTGCGCCGCCTGTGGTGCACGTCGATCAGCCGGTGCATGTGCATGCACGGCCTCCCGCCCTCGACCCCGCCTCAGGAGCCACGCCTGCCTCTATGACTAGGCCGAAGCCCGCGACGGCCTCTCCTGAGCGGCCCATGTCACCGCCTCCTCGCCCAGCCTCGCCTCCATCGTCACCTTGTCGCCTGCACGAGCCTCCCTACCGCCCACCTTGCCTGGGTCGGCAGCACTGCACACGACACCTGGGTCCTTGTCATCCGGACCATCATCACCTGGCCCGCCATTGCCTCGCCTGTTGTCGCCTGGTCCCTCTTTGCAGGACTCCCCTGGACCGGCCACGCTAGCCCCGGATGTTCCACCTGCCCTGGTGTTTGCTGCTCCACGACGTTCGCACACACGCAGCCGCAGTGGCATCATTCGTCCCAAGGAACGCACTGATGCATAATCACATATCTGGCTGGTTGCCTGGCTAATGCTGTGGAAGATCCAACCGCCAAACCACACAGTTATCAAGCTGCTATGAGTATCCCCCACTGGAGGGCTACTATGGAACAAGAGTATCATGATCTTATGCAGAATAAGACCTGGACACTTGTTCCCCCTCCTCCGTGCGTCAACATCATTTATTCGAAGTGGGTTTTCAAGGTGAAGAAACATGGAGATGGTTATATTGAGCTCTACAAAGCACGTCTTGTGGCTAAGTGTTTTAAACAACGTCATGGACTGGATTACGAGGATACATTCAGCCCTGTTGTCAAGCCTACCACTATTCGACTTCTTCTGTCTCTGGTAGTTTCTCGTGGATGGTCTCTCCACTAGCTTGATGTGCAGAATACCTTTCTTCATGGATTGCTTGAAGAAGAGGTTTACATGCGGCAGCCACCCGGATTTGTCGATCACACTCAGCCTTATCATCACTATCATCTGACGAAGACTCTCTATGGACTGAAGCACATGTGTCGTGCCTGGCATGCTCGCCTGGCTTCAGCTCTGCGTACTCATGGCTTCATTCCTTCGACGGTTGATACTTCACTGTTCTTGTTTTAACGACTGAGTGTGACCATGTACTTACTAGTGTACGTGGATGACATTGTCCTGGTCAGCTCCTGTCCGACAGCTACTGATGCTCTTGTGATTGTGCTTGGCAGAGATTTTGAAGTTAAGGATTTGGGACAACTTCACTTATTCCTCGGTATTGAAGTTGCTCATCAGTCTCATGGAAGCTTGGCTCTCACCCAAAAGAAGTACTCTCTTGATCTCTTGCACCGTGCCGGTATGCTCAAGTACAAGACATCTCCTACGCCCATGTCCTCCACCGACAAACTTTCCGCTGCTGATGGTGCTCTTCTGTCTCCTGAGGACGCGACTGAGAACATGTATTGTTGGTGGACTGCAGTATCTGACGATCACGCGTCCTGATCTCTCTTTTGCAATTAACAGGGTGTGCCAGTATCTTCATGTGCCTACTGATGTGCACTGGTCTGCTGTGAAGCGCATACTGCGTTATGTGCGTCTCACTGTCTCCTATGGTCTCCACATGTGCCCCAGTTCCTCCGGAGTTCTTTCTGCATTCTCAGATGCTGATTGGGCTGGGTGTCTAGATGACAGGCGATCTACAGGGGGATATGATGTGTTATTGGGTCCTAATTTGATCGCCTAGAGTGCACGCAAGCAAGCCACTGTTTCTCGCAGTCGCACAGAAGCCGAGTACAAGGTGGTTGCCAATGTGACTGCCAAACTTATATGGATTGAGTCCCTACTTCGAGAGCTGGGAGTTTCTTGGCCACATCCTCTGGTCCTCTGGTGTGACAACATCGGTGCTACGTTTCTGTCATCAAACCCGGTGTTCCATGCACGGACTAAACAGATTGAGATTGACTATCATTTTGTGAGGGAACGTGTTGCACAGAAGCTACTACAAGTCAGGTTTATCTCTTAAAAAGATCAACTTGCAAACATCTTCACCAAGCCTCTACCTTCTCCCATATTTGAGGTCTGTAGGCGCAATCTCAACCTTCTAGATGCTTCAGGAGTGAGTTGAGATTGAGGGAGGGTGTCAGACTTTGTATTATAGCCCAACTGTGTAATCCATACCATATTGGTATAGGACGTGTATGCCACCATTATATATATGTGATAGGCCACCCCAAAGAGGGTTGAGCTAGTTCCCCCAAAATCTTATGTTTTACACCTTGCAGTAGTTTTGCGATATAAAGATGGCGATATTAGAGTCATGCTAGTGAGTAATTGTGGATTGGTAGAAATACTTGTGTTAAGGTTTGTGATTCCTGTACCAAGCATGTATGGTGAATCATTATGTAATGAAGTCGGAATGATTTCTTTTCTTGATTGTCATCCTTTGTGTGGAGGTCGGGAGCGCGTGATGGTTAACTCCTACCAACCTCTCCCCTAGGAGCATGCTTGTAGTACTTTGTTTTGATGGCTAATAATTTTTTGCAATAAGTATGTGAGTTCTTTATGACTAATGTTGAGTCTTTGGATTATACGCACTCTCACCTTCTACCATTGCTAGCCTCTTTAGTACCACACAACTTTCGCCAGTGCATTAAACCGACCATATACCCTTCCTCAAAACAGACACCACACCTACCTATTATGGCATTTCTATAGCCATTCCGAGATATATTGCCATGCAACTTCCACCGTTCCGTTTATTATGGCACGCACCATCATTGTCATATTGCTTTACATGATCATAAGATAGCTAGCTTGATGTTTTCATGGATTGTATGTTTTTTATATCGTTTCTACGCTAGATCATTGCACATCCCGGTATACCACTGGAGGCATTCATATGGAGTCATATTTTGTTCTAGTATCAATTTTATTTCTTGAGTTGTAAGTAAATAAAAGTGTGATGATCATCATTATTAGATCGTTGTCCCATGTGAGGAAAGGATGATGGAAGCTATGATTCCTTCACAAGTTGGGATGAGTCTCCAGACTTTAAAGATAATAAAAGAGGCCAAAGAAGCCCAAATAAAAAATAGAGGCTAAAGAAGCCCAAACAAAAAAAATAAAAAAAGAGAGAAAAAGAGAGAAGGGACAATGTTACTTTCCGTTTTCCACACTTGTGCTTTGAAATAGCACCATGTTCTTCATGATAGAGAGTCTCCTATTTTGTCACTTTCATATACTAGTGGGAAATTTTCATTATAGAACTTGGCTTGCATATTCCAATGATGGGCTGCTCAAATTTCCCTAGGTCTCCATGAGCAAGCAAGTTGGATACACACCCACTTAGTTTCTTTTTGATCTTTCATACACTTATAGCTCTAGTGCATCCGTTGCATGGCAATCCCTACTCACTTGCATCGATATCAATTGATGGGCATCTCCATAGCCCATTAATTTTCCTAGTTGATGTGAGACTTTCTCCTTTCTTTTTGTCTTATCCACAACCACCATATTCTATTCCACCTATAGTTCTATATCCATGGCTCATGCCCATGTATTGCGTGAAAGTTGAAAAGGTTTGAGAACATCAAAAGTATGAAACAATTGCTTGACTAATACCGGGGTTGTGCATGAGGAAATACTTTGTGTGATGAAGATGGAGCATAGCCAAAATATATGATTTTGTAGGGATAACTTTCTTTAGCCATGATATTTTGAGAAGACATGATTGCTTTATTAGTATGCTTGAAGTATTATTGTCTTAATGTCAAATGATAGACTAATGCTTTGAATAACTCTTATCTTAATATTCATGCCATGATTAGATTATATGATCAAGATTATGCTAGGTAGCATTCCACATCAAAGATTATATTTTTATCATTTACCTACTCTAGGACGAGCAGGAATTAAGCTTGGGGATGCTGATATGTCTTCGTAATATCTATAATTTTTGATTGTTTCATCCAATATTCTATAACTTTCATATAGTTTTGGCAACTTTTTATATTATTTTTGGGACTAACATATTGATGCAGTCCCAGTGCTAGTTCCTGTCTGTTGCATGTTTTTTGTTTCATAGAATATCCATAACAAACAAAGTCCAAACGCGATAAAAACTTATGGAGATTTTTTTGGAATATATGTGATTTTTGGGAATTGGAATCAACGCAAGATGATGCCCGAGGGGCCCACAAACCATGGAGGCACGCCCCCCTCCCCAGGGCGTGGCCAGGAGGCTTGTGGCCACCCCATAATGCGGTCGGTGCCCTTCTTTCGCCGCAAGAAAGCTAATATCGGAATAAAAATCATGTTAAAATTTTAGCCCGATCGGAGTTACAGGTCTCTAGGAATTTAAGAAACGGTGACATGCCAGAATATGGAAACACTGAAACAGAAGGAAACACACAGACACACACACACACACACACACACACACACACAGAGAGAGAGAGAGAGGCCAAGGAAGAAGAAGGAGGAGGGGGATCTCTCCCCCTCTCTCCCGATGGTGCTGGAATACCGATGGGGCCATCACCGTGACGGTGATCTACACCAACAACTTCGCCGCCGTCATCATCAACTCTCTCCCCCTCTATGCAACGGTGTAACGCCTCTTCTCCCTGTTCTAATCTCTACTTAAACATGGTACAAAATGCTATATTATTTCCCAATGATGTATGTCTATCCTATGATGTTTGAGTAGATCCGTTTTGTCCTATGGGTTGATTGATGATCATGATTGGTTTGAATTGTATGTTTTATTATTGGTGTTGTCCTATGGTGCTCTTCGAGTTGCGCAAGTGTGAGGGATCTCCACTGTAGGGTTTGGAATATGTTCATGATTCTCTTATGGTGGGTGGCATGAGTGATAGAAGCACATACCCGAGTAAGTAGGTTGTTTGCTTATGGGAGTAAAGAGGACTTGATACCTTATAATGATATGGTTGGGTTTTACCTTAATGATCTTTAGTAGTTGCGGATGCTTGCTAGAGTTCCAATCATAAGTGCATCTGATCCAAGTAGAGAAAGTATGTTAGCTTATGCCTCTCCCTCATATAAAATTGAAATAATGATTACCGGTCTAGTTATTGATTGCCTAGGGACAAATAACTTTCTTGTGACAAAAAGCTCTCTACTAAAACTAACTTAGTTTTTTATTTATCTAAACAGCCCCTATCTTTTATTTACGTGTTCTTTATTATCTTGCAAACCTATCCTATCACACCCACGAAGTACTTCTAGTTTCATACATATTCTACGTAAAGCGAGCGTTAAGCGTGCGTAGAGTTGTATCGGTGGTCGATAGAACTTGAGGGAGTATTGTTTCTACCGTTAGCTCCTCGTTGGCTTCGACACTCTTACTTATTGAGAAAGCCAACAATTGATCCCCTATACTGGTGGGTTATCAAGACCTTTTTCTGGCACCGTTGCCGGGGAGCAATAGCGTAGGGTGAATATTCTTGTGTGTGCTTGTTTGCTTTATCATTAAGTAGATTTTATTTGTTGTTCTAAGTTGTTCTCTATCTTTAATTATGGATATGGAACAGGAAATACCAAAAAAATTAGGTGTACTTGCTACTCATGGAGATGGGGAACCTCCTAAAACCCTCGATGCTCTTTATGTGGAAAATATTAAACACTACTTTGATAATCCTGCGAAAACCCCATTCAACTTCATAATGGGAGACACGTTGGATCGACGTGAATAGTTTAGAGATTAATGCTTGATTCAGAAAAGGAAACTCTTATGGGATCAAATTCGTATGTTGCATTGGTATGCTCGGAATTTATGCTTGAGATATCATTATACTTGTTGCTCTAGGATGAAGGCTCCACACCTTCCCTTTTCATGTAAATTTAGTGATAATGAAACCTTGGCTTCTTACGCTAATGGTATATATGATTACTATGATATGCAACAAATAGAAGAATTTGTTGCTTTTAAGGGTGATTATTTTTTTAGAGAAGGAGGTTAAACCCTCGGCCTCTGCATCAATCGATGCATGCAGCCATCTTTATTAATTATTCCACAAAGGTCTAACAAGAACATAAATCAATTCACCTGAAGCCACCGCTCACACCTACAAACTTGATAATATGGAGTGCTCTCACTCTCCATATATAAAACCGGTGTCGTCGTCGATCCATCCACATAACGTATCAGGACAAACAGCCGGTGCAGCCTACCTAAAGCGCACATCACATGCATACATTTTAGAAGCTGCCATCATCATCCGACCACTGATCCATCTTCAGGAGAGAGATCCGCATCATCCTTGCCATTCCAGACATCCGTCGACGCCACCACAACGCCCAATGGCACCACCGCCATGCACTCGTCCATCCAGATGCAAAGACTCTGCAAGGTCCATCGCGCGTAGAACCTGACAACCAGGCATGACTCGGCGTAGCACCTGTCGGTCAGGCATGACTTGATAGCTCCACCGAAGCTTTGTGCAAGACGAAGCCGCTCCACACCTACCTCTGTCTTCCAGCGCTGCTCCACAAATGATGCTCCCAAGAGAGAAACAGCACTGTACTACCGCCATCGTCTCATCTGGAAGACCAGGTCCTCAGGTTTGCCCCGAAGAAGCACAAGTGGGGAGACAACAGTTACACGACGATGCCTTCACCAAGGTAAGAGCACAAAACACCGCCATCTCCCGCTAACGGCTTGGTTTTCACCGACAACTATGTCTCCCTGACTCGTAGCCAGGACTAGATGACAAATCTTGAGATCCGACCACCTAGCCACAGGCTGGCCACCTTTGACGAAGAGATGACCACCACTGTCGGCTGCACCGGTTAGAACAGATCTCACCAGAGGTGCCGCCGACGTCACCACCAGGCCCTCCACACTGCCGCAGCCGATCCAAAGGCAGATGGCGCCTCGCCGCCGCTCGAATGGGGCAGGCCACCGCGCCTGCAGCCCGTGCCGCCTCTGACACCGCCATGGCACCACCATCACCATTGCCAACACTGCCACCACAGCTGCCACTAGGATGCCGGTCGGCCGCCACATCGCCTTAGTCCAGCTCTGGGCCGTCATGAACCAGATCGACGCCACCGAAGTTTAGATCGGGGTCACCCCTCAAGCCAGGGTGTCCTGCGTCACCCTATGACTCGCAAGAGGGAGGAGTGTCTCCGCCATCGCCGTCGCACGCACAAGCTATGCCCGGCGGCGACCACCGGCGGCGAACGGAGGGGAGGGAGAGGAAGGAGAGGTGACCCGACAACTAGGGTTCGAGCCCATCGGTTGCCCGCGCGGGGGGCGATGGAGGGGAGGTGGGGAGGGACTTAAGGGTGCTTATGAAATTGAATCTTTGTTTGAAAAGTGTGAAAATTATGATGATGTTGTTTACAGACCTAAAAATTATGCTATACTTAAATATTTCTATGAGAATTATGAATATAATCCTGATATTAATGAGTTTATTGAGAAAGAATCCGCTAGCCAAGAAGACACTAATATTTTGCAGGAATCTATGGAAGAAGAAATTGACAACACTGTGAGCTCATTGGATGAAAAGGATGAGGAGGAGAGCAAAGAACAAAAGGAGGAAGAGTGGATTGATCACCCGTGCCCACCTTCTAATGAGAGTAACTCTTCTAATTATACATTGTTTAAATTCCCTTTGTGCTTACCGAAGGATGATTGCTATGATAATTGCTACGATCCCTTGGATTCGTTTGAAATATCTGTTTTTGATGAAATTGATGCTTGCTATGCTTGTGGCCATGATGCCAATATGAATTATGATTATGGAGATGAACTTGCAACAATTCCTTATGTTAAGAATAAAATTGTTGCTATTGCACCCACACATGATAGTCCTATTATCTTTTTGAATTCTCCCAACTACACTATATGGGGGGGGAATCGAAGCCATCGTCATCACCAACGATCCTCTCATCATGGGAGGATCAATCTTCATCAACATCTTGAACAACACCATCTCCTCTCAAACCCTAGTTCATCTCGTGTCGGCATTCTGGGAACCAGGGTATCCAGACCTGCCTACATGCGGCCCACGGCGTGGCTCCACCGACGGCCTAGTACGGCCCATCTTCAGCTTCAGCAAGACAAGACCCTCATGAGGGGCCAAGCCTCGCGAGGTGGACAACGCAAAGACCTCCGGAGGGAGCGACCTCCCTAGGCTGGATCCTGAGGAGCAGAGATTCCTATGAAAGCGTTCACCTCATGAGGTCGAGGTGACGCAAGCCATGACGACAAAGTCCAGGCGGGCGCCAGCGGGCGCAGAGCAACAGGTTTCCTCTTTCGTGCTAAGGAGGCAAGCACAAGCGCGGGCTCCCGAGGAATCACCCAAAGGTTTCCATTCCTGTCCAGCAAGACCAAGAGCGCTAGGACGGTAGGACGGATGTCACCACCGAGCCCACCGTGGCGTCAAGACCAGAAGATTTGCAGGCGAAGACCACCTTTCGTCGGGATAGGATATACTTCCTGTCCCCCTTTAAAATTGGCCATTGTGGGATCCCTTCCAGCCTTCGTTTGGGGGAGGAGG
This sequence comes from Triticum dicoccoides, assembly GCF_002162155.2. NCBI lineage: Eukaryota > Viridiplantae > Streptophyta > Magnoliopsida > Poales > Poaceae > Triticum > Triticum dicoccoides. Next base: position 204,224,561 of record NC_041393.1, read on the forward strand.
ACCAAGGCCACTATAAATATAGCTTAGCCACCACCGTAGAAAGGGAGATACTTCTCTTGCTCACACCTACACAAGAACAAACCTCCTGAGGTCGTTCTTCCTCTATACTAGTTCATCCTCAGCCCCTCACGAGGCTAACCCACCCAAAGTAGGAGTAGGGTCTGACACTGCAAGGTGGCCCGAACCTGGGTAAACTGCCGTGTCTCTTTTCTTCCCCGTTCGAGCTAGGCCGTGAGAGCAGCGATTGGTTGTCTTGAGAGTTTGAGTTCTTCGCACACGCCCCAGAGTTCAAACCTTTCTTGGGCCTGCAGAGCCCTGAATCCGACATTTGGTGCGCCAGATAGGGGCGTGTCGAAGCCTCTCTTCCGTTCGTCGTTCCGCCACTGTTCCACCATTCTCCTGGCCGACGCTCGTAGAGTTCGTGCTGATGTAGCTCAGAAAGCACCTGTGGGCGATGATGTTCCCTTCCAATCCCCGTCACCTGTGGCTAACGCTGCCACCAGCCCCGTGGTCCACGAGCAGTAGGACTCGTCGCTGCCGCCTTCTGTGTTGCACGATGGTCGCACCGCCACTCCGTCGCTGACTCCAGCCATTGATTTGTCCTCCCACGCTCGTCGCGGCCTAGCAAACACGCAGGGTGCATTGCTCATGGCGTGTGAGCTCCTACGTTATTGCCCGGCCGACGACCTCTACGAGAACTGGCTGGACCGCATCACCGAGCTCGCCAGCGCCGCTGGAGAGGCTCATGCGACGTCTCGCTCGCTGCCTACCCCGTCGCCTTAGGCGGGCGACATGGCCCACGGTGCACCCCCTCCTCCTCTCCAGCGCATGTCATCCTCGAGCCAAGGTGTGAGGCCCCCAGCGCGACCGACGGCTCAGGGCACCGTCGCGGGATGAAGAAAGCTGCCAGGTGGTGCAGCAGCCTCAGGGAGAGGTGTGTGCGCTCTCAGCACCGCCACATCAAGGCCGTGTGCCACCCAAGGGCGGCACACGGATGCCAAGACTAGGCTCCCCCTCCGCGGCGGGCTCCCGTGAGCGCGGCAGGTCGCCGAGCATCCACTCCAGAGTTGCGTCGCGTCGTCTGGCCTGGCAAGTTCAAGTCTGATTTGCCTCTGTGCTACGACGACACCCCTGACCCTGCTGAGTTCCTCCAGCTCTACGAGCTGAGCATCGACACGGCGAATGGTGACGAGAAGGTCATGGCGAACTGGTTTCCCATGGCTCTCAAGGATGGCGCGCGCTTGTGGGTCCTGAACCTCCCAATGGGATCGATCTCCTCCAGGGATGAGCTACGTGAGTGCTTCATCACCAACTTCTAGGGCACTCGGGACCGTGCCCCTACTGCAGGCAACCTACGGTGCATCAAGCAGTAGCCAGGGGAGACCTTGCACAAATACATCCAGCACTTCACCGACATTCACCTCGAGATCCCTAAGGTGTCAGACGAGGCCATCATTTCATCATTCACTGATGGCGTCCAGGATGTCAAGATGAAGGAAGAACTCGCCATACATGAGGAACTGTGCTCGTCTCTCGAGATGTTCAACATGGCAACCAGGTGTGCAAGGCAGAGGAAGGTCGCCTCTCCCTCCTTGAGCTCCCGGAGGCCGATCCTAAAGACAAGAAGGCCAAAGCCAAGGACGTAAAGCGCAAGGGCCCAGCTATGCTCGCGGCCAAGCCCGAGATGAAGCACGGTTGGGACCACCCCTAGTCCTCCAAGGGAAGCCGCCCGTTCTGCATCTTCCACAATGTCCAGAGCCATAACACCAAGGACTGCCAAGAGATCATGGCCATCCGGGATGGGCGCCTTGGCTGCCGCCCTGAGCGCAATGACCGTGGCTACGGCCGCGGAGGAGGCAATGGTGGAGGCCGCTGGGACAACCGTGACCCTCGCGAGGACTGGCGTGATTAGCCTTGCAAGAACTGCTGGTAGGGCCAACCTTGCAATGGCCCCTGGAGGGATCAGCCTCATGAGGATCGTCCTCAGGGTAACGCCAGCCTTCCTCCGCTACCGCCGCCACCAAGGAGGAACATTGATCACTACCAAGATGATGGGGCCGGGGGCTTCCAAGAGCCTTGTGCTATCGCCTGCATCCTGGGTGGCACTCAGGCCCCTGCCTCCCATCGCGTCTTCAACCAGTTCGCTCACAAGGTGAACACGACCCTCCCCAAGCTCGAGGCATTGTGTCCCCTCAGGTGGTCCAAGTACGCCATCACCTTCGACTCTATGGATCAGCTTAAGTGTACGGCCACCGCCGACGCGCTCCCAATGCTCTACTCACCGACCATCAGCAACATCCTCATTACCAAGACACTCATTGACGGAGGTGCGGGACCGAATGTCCTCTCTGCTGAGACATTCGAGTGGATCCAAGTGCCCTACGATCAGCTCCTCCCCACCAGGCCCTTCCGAGGGGTGACCGATAGCTCCTCCGTCCCTTGGGGCAAATTTGCCTCCCTGTCGACTTCTGCAAGCGCGACCACTACCACACCAAGCTCACCGACTTCGACATGGCCCACATTCGCCTCCCGTACAATGCCATCCTCGGGTACCCGGCCCTGGCCAAGTTCATGGTGGTGACTCACCATGGCTGCAACGTCCTCAAGATGCCTGGGAGTTGCGGCATCATCTCGATGGCGTGCGATCAAAAGGACGCGGTGTGCTCCCTCGAGCCCGCCTACTAGGCCACAACAATCAAGAACTCAGACGACGAGGGCACCATCCACCCTCCTGAGGCCGTCCCTAAGAAGAAGAAACATCTCCTGCACAAAGGCCCTCAGGAGGCTGGGGAATCCGATGATCGTGCCTCGAGCCCTGCGCCTACCGCTGGGGCGCCTTCCCCTCTCGCATAGGAAGGCACGCCCGTCGCTCCTCTCAGGTTGGGCTCGGGGCTCTCCTCTGGAGGGCCTCTGACTGGCCAATGTCACGCGGGAGGCGTTCAGGCACCATATGGAGGCGTGCTTCAACACGCGCTTCCGCAAGCAGGGCGCGAGGTGCCAGGCGTTCAGGAGTTCATCACCAAGGCAATCGAAGAGCTTCAAGAGGCGCGAGCCATGCACGGCGAGCGCCGCCCCGCATCGCTCAGTGCAGCTGCTTCCCCTGACATGGGTGGCGAGCTGCATGTCTGCGTCAACATACCAGGGCTCAACAGGGCCGCTTACCAGGAGCGCTTCTTGCCGTCTCGTGTCGGCTGGAGTGGGGGCTGCCCCCACAGCTATGTCTGCATGCCGTTCAACCTGCTAAACATGGCTGCCATGCACCAGCGCTACATGTAGGGCATACTAGCGGCTCACGAGGCCAAGCCCCAGGCAATCCTAATGGAGGATGCACTGGACCCTCACAACCCTCCCAGACCACCGGAGCCCCCTGAGACTTAGGAGCCGAACGACTCGTGAGGAATGACCTCTTCAGCGCACATCTTCAACTGCCTTAAAACTTCTCCAATGATGGCGCCAGGGGACTTTTTCTTTTGTTCAATTGAGGGCACCCCTCGGGCTACATTAACCTCAAGCTGCCAGGGCCAGTCCCGGAGCCGCACCAATTTGATTCATGTACTCCAGTCCAATATGCATGCATGTGTTATCATGGTTACCTGATGTCACCCCTGTCATCTCGTACTTATGGAGTCGCCCTTCATGGCCTCTATGCGTTGCTAACCCGCCTCTCGCTCATCCCGCAACAAGGGCTACTAGCACGGCGCCTATGCTCGGGTCCGTCCTTGTAGCGGTGATAAGTCTGAGAGACCGAGATCTGGCTCATGGCTAGCCCCACGAATGTCACCTCACCGGGTCCTTAGTGCCTTCATCTTCTTGCGGAAAGATCACTGGCAGGACAACAAGCATGGTTATGTCTTCTTTCTTCGACTAACTCACAGGGACCCTTGGAGCCCGGATCCCGAGCGGCCCCTCCAACACCTCGAGTCGCAACCCCTCGCAAGGCCAGCCACTCCTTTTTCACGCAAATCGCTTGCACGTTAAAGGGGCCCCCTGAGCAACGTGCCTCAGGGGCTCCTACTGGGTCTTGAGCCCTCACCCCCGACATCGTGACCTAGCATACCAGCGGCGGCTGAGCTTCGCTCCAGGGCCAGGACCCGAGGACGTAGAGCACCTAGATGAGCGAGGAAGAAGGGGACGATGCGAGTCTTGCCTTGGAGTGCCACCACCACCAGGACATAGCCTGATGTCACACAAGAAGCTGTCCTCACAGCGAATGGGTCACCGCAGGCTTGCCGAGATAAGTCATCCCATACATGCAGGCGTGAACCTTACGATCAGTGTTTTTCCTCTCACGATCTCGCTCGAACAAGGATGCTTCACTTTAAGTCTTTCAGAAGACGCTTGTGCGTGAAAGGGGACCCCCTGAGCATCACGCCTCAGGGGCTCTTACTGGATCTCGGGCCGCTCACCTCCTAGCCTTGACCACGGCTTCGCAACTTGGCAAACCAACGATGGCTGAAGCTTGCCTGGGGACTGGGTCCTGTCAACATAGAGCTCTAAGATACCACGAGCATGAAAGGGGGAACTGTTCCACAACAAGAAGCGTAAACGTGGCATTGTTTGGAAATAATAAGCATTAAGGCAAATGCACCACAGTTTTTACATACCCCTGCGGGGCCCTACATGGTTTTCTACAGGATTGAAGGAAAATAAATAGGGTCTCCCGAGGACCGCGGCCTAAACGACGTAGCACACGGTGTGAAGATGGTGCATGTCCTCCCTGGGCTCGACTGCGGCGACGTGGTGGCTCATAGCTGTCATCATCGCTTGAGCCGTGCCCTGAGGAGGTGTTGCTGCTGTCGGGGGAATCGTGGACAAGGCCAAGGGCAAGTTCACCGCGGGCAGCCTCGTCTCCTCAACCACCTCCCCTGGAGTAGCATCCCAGGCGCCGACCATCCTTGCCAAAGACCTTGAAGGAGAGCATTGACGCCCCGTCGTACTCAAAGTGGATGTCGTGGCCTCCCTCCGGGTGGCAGGCGCGGGCGATCTTGCCCCATCCTCGACTCATGAAGACATCGCCAGAATCGACGACCTCGACCTCCGCTTCTAAAGCTTGGCCGCAACATCAGTCATGCTGCAGGCACAACTCCACGGGACCCCTCGACGATATCTCCCTTGCGAAGGACCGTGGGAGCCGGACCCATGTACGTGGCGGCATTGCTGCACAAACTACGAACTCGTGGGTCGTGCCTTCAGCGTGGGTATGTGAGTGGGGTGGCCATACGGCCACCACCTGTTCTCCTCTGTGACCCCGCTCCCCACGATGTCGACCGCCATCCCTATGCATGGGACTTTGCGCACGGGCATACATGGGGACCGGGAAGCCCGACAGAGCCTGTTCATGCCAAGGCCGCTTCGCCATGGGCTCCGCAGCGGCATCACGAGAGCAATCAGGCCTCTTCTTCGACGGGAGCAGCTCAGGTTCCACCTGAGGGGTTTTGCCCTTCTCCGCGGCGGAAAACCTTCTCACTGGTGCCATGAACTCGCCGGCAAGGCAGTGGGATGGAAAGGAAGAAGGAGGAGCGAGAAGACGGAGATGAGCTTTATAGCCGGAGGGAGGCCAACGGCCGGCCTCCTACGATCTCGAGTAATGATGGTTTTTTTGCATGCAACAGGCAGTTGTCAAGTCGAACAGTTGCCGAGGCTGTGTGGGGAAGTGGAGATGCCCATGTCCCATCAAGTGCCACGCGTCGACTTGGCCCGCAAGTGATTGGGGCCCACGGTGCTTCGCTCTTGCCCTTTGGCTTCGCCTCGAAGCCAAGTCCGAGAGCACCTTGGTTCCAGGGGCTACTGTCGGCATTCTGAGGACTAGGGTATCTAGACATGCCTGCCTGCTGTCCACGGCGTGCCTCCACCGACGGCCTGGTACTGCCCATCCTCAGCTTCGACAAGACATAACCCTCGCAAGGTAGACAACGCCAAGACCTTCGAAGGGAGCGGCCTCCCTAGGCTGGCTCCTAAGGAGCGGAGATTCCTATGCAAGCGTTCACCTCATGAAGTCGAGGTGACACAAGCCATGAGGACCAAGGCCAGGCGGGCACCAGCGGGCGCAGAGCAGCATGTTTCCTCTTTGGTGCTAAGGAGGCAAGTGCAAGCGCGGGGTCCCGAGGAATCACCCAAAGGTTTCCATTCCCGTGTAACAAGACCAAGACCGCCAGGACGACAAGACAGATGTCATCACCGAGCCCACCACGGTGTCATGACCAGAAGCTTTGCAGGCGAAGAAAACCTTTCATCGCGATAGGATGTACTTCCTGTCCCCCTTTAAAATTTGCCAATGCGGGATCCCTTCCCTCCTTCGTTTGGAGGAAGAGGGCCAAGGCCACTATAAATATAGCTTAGTCACCACCGTAGAAAGGGAGAGACTTCTCTTGCTCACACCTACAAATGAACAGACCTCCTGAGATTGTTCTTCCTCTGTACTAGTTCATCCTCAACCCCTCGCGAGGCTAATCCACCCCAAAGTGGGAGTAGGGTCTTACACCGCAAGGTGGCCTGAACCTGGGTAAACTGCCGTGTCTCTTTCCTTCCTCGTTCATCGAGTTAGGCCGTGACAGCGACAATTGGTTGGCTTGAGAGGTTGAGTTCTTTGCACACGCCTCAGAGTTTGAACCTTTATTGGGTCTGCGGAGCCCTGAATTTGACATCTTGTATTCAATCTTTGCCTCAAAACCTCAGATTGGTACATGTAGGTTGCTAGTAGTGTTGATTACTCATTGTAGTTTATGCGAGTTGGTTTACTTGGTGGAAAATCATATGTTTAGATCCTTAAAGATATTTATTACCCCTCTGATCATGAACATGAACATGTTTTGTGTGTAGTTACTTTTGTTCCTGAGGACATGAGAGAAGTCTTGTTATAAGTAATCATGTGAATTTGGTATTCGTTCGATATTTTGATGAGATGTTTGTTGTCTTTACTCTAGTGGTGTTATGAGAACATCGACTATATAACACTTCACCATGATTTGGGCCTAGGTGAATGCATTGGGAAGTAGCAAGTAGATGATGGGTTGCTAGAGTGACAGAAGCTTAAACCTAGTTTATGTGTTGCTTCGTAAGGGACTGATTTGGATCCACATGTTTAATGTTATGTTTAGATTTATCTTAATTCTTGTTTCATAGTTGTGGATGCTTGCGAGAGGGGTTAATCATAAGTGGGAGGCTTTTCCAAGTAAGGAAACACCCAAGCACTGATCCACCCACATATCAAATTATCAAAGTAGCGAACGCGAATCATATGAGCATGATGAAAACTGACTTCACAATAATTCCATGTGTCCTCGGGAGTGCTTTGCTTTATATAAGAGTTTTTCCAGGCTTGTCCTTTGCTATAAAAAGGATTAACCACCTTTCTGCACCTAAATTATAGTTCTTACTTGTTACCCATTACGAATTATCTTACCACCAAACTGTCTGTTACCGATAATTTTAGTGCTTGCAGAAAATGCCTTGCTGAAAACCGCTTGTCATTTCCTTCTGATCCTCGTTGGGTTCAGCACTCTTACTTATCTAAAGGACTACGGTTGATCCCCTATACTTGTAGGTCATCAAGACTCTTTTCTGGCACCGCTGCCGGGGAGTGAAGCGCGTTTGGTCAGTGGAATTTGGTAAGGAAAAAATATATTACGTGCTGATATTTACTATCACTTGTCACTATGGAAAATAATCCTTTGAGGGGCTTGTTCAGGGTATCTTCACCTCGACTAGAAGCACAAAGAGTTGTCCCTCAACCTACTGCACCTACTAAAATATTTATTATGATATTCCATCGGGTATGATAGAGAAACTGCTAGCTAATCCTTATGCAGGAGATGGAACATTACATCCTGATATGCACCTAATCTTTGTGGATGAAAATTTTGGATTATTTAAGCTTGTAGGTTTTCTCGGAGATGAAGTCAACAAGGTCTTCCCTTTATCTTTGAAGGGAAAGGCATTGACATGGTATAGGCTATGTGATGATATTGGAGAGTGGGACTGGAATCGATTGAAATTGGAATTTCATCAAAAAATTATCCTATGCATCTAGTTCATCGTAATTGGAATTATATATATAATTTTTTGCCTCGTGAAGGAGAAAGTATCACTCAAGCTTGGGGTAGGCATAAGTCAACGTTATATTCATGCCCCAATCATGAGCTCCCAAGAGAAATTATTATTCAGAATTTTTATGCTCGGCTTTCTCACAATGATCAATCCATGCTTGATACTTCTTATACTAGTTCTTTTATGAAGAAGACTATTAAATTCAGATGGGATCTTTTGGAAAGAATTAAATGCACCTCGAATATTGGGATCTCGACGAAGGTAAGGAGTCAGGTATAAGACTCGAGTTTGATTGTGTTAAATCTTTTATGGATACCTATGCTTTTCATGAATTTAGCACTAAATATGGACTTGACTCTGAGATAGTATCTTCCTTTTGTGAATCCTTTGCTACTCATGTTGTTCTCCCTAAGGAGAAGTGGTTCAAATATCATTCTATCATTGAAGTAAAAATAGTAGAACCTACTAAAGCTGAAGAGGAAACTGTTACATATAGTACTAATCCAGTTGTTCTCGCTGCTTATATAGAGAAACCCCCTTTTCCCGTAAGGATAAAAGAACATGCTAAAGTTTTAATAGTGGTTAATAAAAGTTATATAAGAACACCTACGCCCTCTAAAAAAATTAAAGTTGAACCTAATTTTGCTATGGTTAAAGCCTCTTGGTTGAAAATATGAATGGGCATGTAATTTATTTCTGCGAAGAAGCTACTGGAATTGCTAAACCCGATGAAAAAGATAAAAATAGACCTATTGTTGGCATGCCTGTTGTCTCTGTTAAAATAGGAGGTCATTGTTATGATGGCTTATGTGATTTGGGTGCTAGTGTTAGTGCTATGCCGTTTACTCTATATCAAGAAATTATGAATGATATTGCTCCTGCTGAAATAGAGGATATTGATGTTACTATTAAGCTTGCTAATAGAGATACTATCACACCACTTGGGATTGTCCGAGATGTTGAAGTCTTGTGTGGGGAAATAAAACATCCTTATGATTTTCTAGTTCTTGGTTCTCCACAAGATGATTTTTATCCCATTATATTTGGTAGACCTTTCCTGAATACGGTTAATGCTAAGATTGATTGCAATAAGGGAACAATTAGTGTGAATTTTGGTAATGTGTCTCATGAGTTTAATTTCTCCAAATTCCATAGACAACCTCGCGATAAAGAATTATCTAGTAAGGATGAAATTATTGGTCTTGCTTCTATTGTCGTGCCTCCTACTGATCCGTTAGAACAATATTTACTAGATCATGAAAATGACATGCATATGAATGAAAGAAACAAAATAGATGAGATATTATTTAAACAAGTGCCTATTTTGAAACACAATTTGCCCGTTGAGACTCTTGGAGATCCTCTTCCACCCAAGGGTGATCCTATGTTTGAGCTTAAACAATTACCGGATACTTTGAAATATGCTTATCTTGATTGAAAGAAGATATATCATGTTATTATTAGTGCTAACCTTTCAGAGCATGAAGAAAAGAGATTGTTGAAAACCCTGAGGAAGTACCATTCTGCTATTGGATATACTCTTGATGATCTTAAGGGCATTAGTCCCACTCTGTGTGAGCACAAGATTAATATGGAACTGTCGTGGGGAACCACGACCACCTATGGGAACAGGATGGCCCCTTGCTGGTTCAGCAGGGGGAGTCGCGTTGCACAAAGAGCAGACCAACGCAAGGCAGCATGACAGGGATCACACATGCAGTTTTACCCAGTTTTGGGCCGCCGCGAGGCATAAAACCCTACTCCTGCTTTGGTGGATTGACTGGGAAAAAGGTGGTGGTGGTGCGTAGTACACTTGCCCGACAGGAGTTGCTCGGGGCAGTGGCGACTACACACGTACGGGGGTGTCTAAACTTCTAACCCCTTGAATCGTTGACATGGGCCTCCTTTTATAGATAAAGGGGTTACCACAATGCTAAATTGGCCATTAGACACTGATATGATAGCAACAGTGCTTATCATACCTAACCCTGTAGGCTGATAGCATGCATTTAATGGACCGCTTAGTGTCACATCGTTGGGTGCCCAGCAATTCTTGTTGGGCTAATTCGCCAGCTCCACGCCTACTCGCTTGACACGTCACTGAACGGGTGTCATTTGTGGGTTCAGTTGGTAGGAAGTGGCCGCCATGTGGAGAATCGTTGCCACTTAATCATCCTGCGTCTTGACACCGCACTGATCCACGAGGTGGGTCGTGGTGGAGCAGTCGATGGGGTGATCCTGGCCTTTGTGAGTCCCGGCATGGCCCTGCCGGGACGCCTTGGTCCTCTTCTTTTGGAGGTGGCCTCACCCCTTGCCGGGCTCTCCTGCTCGGCAAGGGAGGCTTCTTTCTTGACGATATCTGGCCTCTCTATCTTCGTCTTGGTTCCTTCTGATCTGCTAACTTGTTCTTCTAGTCTCTTGGTGTCTTGCTTTGGTGTTTCAATCTTGATCTTGTGCCTGTGCACAGTCAGGTCCACATGCCCCAGGTCTGTTGCACTGACAGAAGCCCCCGAGCCTGCCCCAAATGCGCTGCCAAGCATTGTTGGGGTAGGGCCTAATAAGTGCATAGGCAGCACTGTTGAAGAAGATGGTCTTTTGAGATCCTCTTTGCTTCTTCATTAGTCTTGATTCCGGGCCAGTTTCCGGTTTTCCCATGCGTTGAGGAAAGCCAATGGTGGTGGTGCCACTCCAGTAATGGCCTGTGAATGACTTTAAAGCACGGGATAGAAACTGCCAATTTACTCTTCCCACTGCGCCCTTATCCTTAGCCATGTATGCTGCATGCATCGCGCGGGGTAGGTAACGGAGGCACGTGGCATGGGAGAGCATGATGGTGAGGGCCAAACCTCCTTAAACCGGTGGAGGAGGGCGGTAGTCGCCCACCATGGATCCAGCCCACAGTCCCCCGCCTGCCTATAAAAGGAAGAGCAGGGGAGGAACGGAGGCATCCAACAACATCCTCTTCTTCTACTATCTTGCCCCTTCTCGAATATGTTGGAAAGGGGAGTCTGGGGCTGGCCTCCAAGCTTTAATTTTGGGTTGATAATGCTGAGCGAGGGTGCTAGTATTTGGGGAGTGAGCTTGGTCCAAGTCCAAGGGGAGGGGATATGGATCATTGGAAATCCCAGTACATCCCCTCTCCTTGGAGCTGGAGTTGATGTCGATGAGGGGCACGCCTTCCTTCCCGCCAAGGAGGGAAGCGTTGCACTTCTCACCCCTTGGCCACCTTGGTCGCTCGCCGTATCTTTGTAGGGGGCACCGGACGGGGGTCTTGGTGCTTCCTAGGATCGGCGGTGATGGAGATAAAACGAGGGAAGGCAGCGGTGACGAGTGGTGGGGGCCAGGTCGAAGTACGATGGCGGATGCCTTCGCCTCCGACCGGTGACCTGCCACCTCATCTTCTGTCCTTCCCTTCCCTCCCCGGTACCATCATCATCAGCCTCTTTGGGCTATAGCCGGGGAGGGGAATCTTCTCAGTGCCTCCTCCTTTCCTCCGGTGATCTCCCGACCGAGCCCCCGAGGATGGCTTCGCTAGGGCTCGAGTCATGTCTTCCCGCCGGTGGGGGCAGCGGGGGTGTTCTGCCCCGTTCCTACGCTTCTCCTCCACACCTTTGCCAGCCCCGGTCTCGTTCGGCTGCTCCTGAACGAGTTGGGGTGGGATTGGGACAGACTCCTGCTGGGTGCTTTTATCGTCTTTTCCTCCTTCCACCGCAGTGCCTGGGGGAGGGAAAACAAAAAGAGGAGATCATGGGGCACTTATCTTTTTTCAACCTTAAATTTGTAGGCACTTGCCAAATTTTAATTCAAATAATGTAATCTCTCATGTCCATGTTTGTGCTTTGTAATGCTTGTACTTGTATCGGCATGTTAATGAAAAAGATGAACCTTGCCGAAAACTCGTGCATGTTTATGTCCATGCAGAGGTGAGATGCCTCTTTAGTGTAAATAAACGAGTTTGCCCCGGCAGGTTATCTTGCCGGTCCTCTTTTTGTCTGCCGGAGAACCTCACCTCTCGAGTTACAAACAGAAGGACCAGCCCCCACCAACTTCCCTTTATCAAAGGCAACTACAACCACCCTAACTGAAGCAGCGTTCAAGTCAGGAATGGGAGAACCCAAGTATAAAAGGAGTGGCGAGGCTTTCCAATGCACAAGTTGTAGCTTAAAGAACACGAATGGACAAGAGGTAGAACTTATCTGTTTGGCTTGCCGGGATCATAGTGCCGGGTAATCTTCTCACTCCTTTGTTGAAACTAAGCCCATAGTAAGAACCTGTAACTTCATGCAGATGAGAATGAATGTAGGATGCAATCCTATCTATATGCATATGCAGATGGTCATGAAGCGTTTATGTAGTAATCTGAAATGCTCATGCATGCATGCAATCTAGGTTGGGGCCCATCTACAACGCTTCTTTATTCTTGCACAGGGTCATCGCCCCGGCTTTGTATAAGGGTTTACATGCAGCTGAGGTAAGACCTGTACAAATGGGTGGCTGCCGGGCAGGGCCCGGTAGCCTCGCGCCTTACGGGTAGAACTTGCAGAGATGCTCAATATTCCATGAGTTTTGCAACAGAGTGCCATCTCCGGTCTCCAGACAGACTGCGCCAGGTCTGGTGACTCATACTACCCGGTAAGGGCCTTCCCACTTTGGTACCAGCTTGTGTGTACCCTTGGCAGACTAGACACGCCTAAGGACAAGGTCACCTTCCTAAAAACTTCGGGTGTGAACCCTGCGGCTATGATAGTGACGCGGGGCTTGCTGATAGCGAGCATCACGCGTAGCAGCCCGGAGACGGCTCTCATCGAGTAGCACAACATCGTCACACCGGTGCTGATCTTGCACGATCTCGTCGTAAGCAAGTACTCAAGGTGACCCGTAGATGAGTTTCGTGGGGATAACCATTCTGCCCCATAGACCAGTGTCAGGACCCCGACTCGATGTCACATCGATCTAGCCGGTAACACCTCATATCACTTTGCGGCCTCACGCACGGAATCCCCACGGTGTCGCCTTACCTTTGCCCGGGACCGTTTGCGCCTTTTGGCTCACGTATATGATAGTGTCGCTAGCATCCATATGATAAAGAGCCCGGGCTGACATGACTAGTCGTAAACCCAAAGTGGCACAGACTTACAGGGACAGGCATCCATGACCCAGCTTCGAACGTGTCGGTCATCAGCAAGTGGGTCCGGGCTGTAGCACTGGGCTAGCAGGACTCCGGTAAACCGGGCTGTAGCGGGCTAGCAGGACTCCGGTACTCAAAGCGTGACATTTCCCCGAAGGGACAGACACAGGAACGAAGAAGGACACATGCCGGCCAGCCTAAGTGTTCCAGAGCAGTAGTAAGCTACCATGGCTCAGCGGTAACACTAGGAGACATTTCCCGGTAAGAGAGGCTACTAAAGATAAACAACTAGATAGTCAGATCCCACACATACCAAGCATTTCAATCATACACACACTATGCTCGATATGTGCAAATACAATGAAGCATCACAACATGCCTCTACGACACAAGTACTTTATTTAAGGCTCAGGGAGCCATACATAACATACACAAAGGTACGGGTCTCACGACCCAACATACAAGTCATACAGTCATACAAACCAGCAGCGGAAGTAACTTGTCTGAGTACAGACAACTAGTAAAATAAAAGAGGCTTGGAAAGCCTAACTATACTACGTGTTCCTTCACAAGCTCAGGGTCACCACCTGGGTCTTTAGCCTACTCGTTGATGTCAACGTCTACAAAGAACCCATCAGAAGGGGTTGCAGCGTCTTCTGTAAAATGCAGATTATAGCAACATGAGTACAAAGGTACTCAGCAAGACTTACATCAGATCCTACATACATGCATTTTATCAAGAAGGGTTGGTGGAGTTATTGCAGCAAGCCAGCTTTGACTCTCGGCTAGACTATCCTACGATACTCCAACTTGAAATGGTTTTGCGCACACGAGTCCACTACTCACCACTTCAATACACTACCGAGGATCCACCTCCGTCTTCCTACGGAAGAGCCATCCTCGGCCCTCACACTTATCTTGAGGCTTTTAGCAGTTTCCGTTTACTTGTCTATGAACTGTATAGGCAACCAAGTAGTCCTTTACCGCGGACGCGGCTATTCGAATAGATCATGTTAACCCTGCAGGGGTGTACTTCTTCATACACGCTCTCACCACTTACCGTCGTTTACACGACATGTACTCGGCAACCTTCAAGCGGAAGCCCAAACGTGGGTGTCGGCCACGACCTACCTAATCACCTAAGCCTCCAGTCCAGGTTTATCGCCTATCCAGGTTCCATCCGCAGGGAGTCCGGCCGAGGTTTCCCATACGGCCCCGAACGATGTGAACAGGGTTCCCGAGATACCTAACGGGTATTCGGTACACCGTGCCACGTACCTACCGCATCACAGCCCACCCCTACGGTCAGCGCTGTCCACGGCCTCCAGTAGGCTACAAACACCAGAAACTACTTGCAACTCCTGGACGGAGAACTAGGGTGAATAAGAAGCCGAGCGGGTCCAATGGTTTCGGGCCCAATGCATGGTAGTAGCTGATTCTTAAATCACACATACAGATCTCAGTGCTTAAGGTCGGCTTCAATGAAACAACCCACCATGTACTCCTACATGGCCTCTCATCGATACCTTTACCAAATCGTGTTCACCACACCACTCTCATTACCGACATAAACATTTCACTCTAGCCCATCACCCAGATGAACCAGACCTGACACGACTCTAAGCATAGCAGGCATAGCAAGGTAGGAACAACACATACATATGGCTCAAACAACTCCTACACATGCTAGTGGGTTTCATCTAGTTACTGTGGCAATGACAGGTCATGCAGAGGAAAAGGGTTCAACTACCGTAGCACACAGCAGTTTGAAACGCGTTGTCTTAATGCAGTAAAAGAGAGCAGGAGCGAGAACATGGGATTGTATCGATATGATCAAATGGTTGGTTGCTTGCCTGATGGTTCGATGCACTGGTATTGCTCTTCGTCGGGGTTATCACGGTACTCCTCGGGGGCAGAACCTGCCGCAGAGAGCACCGATACACAAACATTACCAAACAGTATGCAACAATATGATGCATGCATGAGACATGGCAAAATGAGTGTAAACTAGGAACAGATGGGTTTGAACTAATTTGAATCATTGATTCAAAGTTCAAACTCATATATGGCCTTTTAAAGTGCTTTTCCTTGTTCTGCTTGAAACATCAATTTAACTTGTTTGATCATGCATGAAAATAGTACAGATGGATAGATTGGATTTTTCTGATCATTTTTCATATATAATTTGTCCAATTTGGAGTTACAGAATAAAAGTTATGAATTTTTGAAGTTTAAATAATATTCTGGAATTTCCTGATTTAAATTAAATCCAGAAAATCAATTACTGCGTCAGCCTGACGTCAGTGTGACGTCAGCAGGTCAACGAAACAGGTTTGGGTCAAACCTGACAGTGGGTCCCGCATGTCAGGGTGATTATTTTAATTAAAATTTAATTAAAACTAATCCTGTTTAATTAACAGGGCTGGGCCCCACCTGTCATTGACTCAGGGGAGTCAACCAGGGCCCACCCGTGGTCAAAGTCAAAGCCAGCGACGCCGGCGTTTAGCCGCCGGCGAGCCCGACGCGGCGGGGGGAGTGGTTTTGGCCATTTCGGTCACCAAATGGGCCGCGGAGACCACCGGAGTGGAGCTGAGGACAAACCGCAGCTCTTGGCGGAGTCCGTTGGGGTCGGGGTGGCCGGAGTTGGCGCCGGCGACGACTTTGGCGGCCACCGGGGTTCGGCCGAAGACGAACTTGACGCTAGAGGGGTCGGTGAGGCTCGGGGAGTGGCTAGCTAGATGCTAAGTGACACGGTGAGCATGATGGACACCAGTTTGTGGCCGGAGGATGACCGGGAGCACGTCGGCGATGAGCTCCACGGCGGTGGGTGCGGTTGAGCTCCGGGAGGTTGCTACACGGCTCGGGAGCAAGAACGGAAGGGAGGGGAAGATGGCTAAGCTCACAGTGAGTGCGACGGAGTCCTTGGTGCGGCCGGAGATGGACCGGAGCGACGACGGCGTTGAAGGGGATCTCCGGCGACGGTGAGCTCGGGCGAGGTCGGTGCGGTGGACTCGGGCGTTGCGAGCGCTCGGGGCTCGGCTGCTCGATGAAGTGGACAGCGGCGGAGCTCCTGGACACGGTGGCACGGCGTGGGGTGGACGGAGGGCGTGGCTACGGCGAGGGGGTGGCGGCGATGGCGTCGGCCATGGCTGGGGCGTGCGAGGGGGAGGAGCTGGAGAGGAGAGGGGGTGTCTGGGGGGTTCGGGGGAGAGAGGGAGGCCGATCCACGGCGTTAGCCGGGCGAGGGAGGCAGCGAGGCGGCGAGCAGCTGCGTGGCAAGCTGCGGTGCCGCCGCCGAGCACCTTGTCTGCCTGCCTGGCGAGCCAAGCAGCTCGCTGGAGCGGTGGCCGGGCTGGGCCGGCCAGGTGGGCTGGCTGGTGGGCCTGCGGTGGCGCCAGGTAAGTTTCCCCTTTTTTTCTGTTTCTGTTTTCTTTTTTAATATATCTGCAACTTTGTTGAATTTAATAAAATACCTAGGCAACTTCAAAAATCACCAAATTACTCCTGGTCCATAGTTGGATTATTTCCAACATGAAACATTTTAGTTTGGAGGTATTTGAGCATTTAAATATTTTATATAATTTTAAATGCCCAAATTCAAATATTTATGATTTAATTCAAAAACCCTAAGATGGCCTAGGAAAATGTGCACCACTTTTGGCAGGGGTTCTGAACCAAGACAAAAATGATGGGCATTTTAGAAGGGCATTTCAGGTTCATTGAAAAAGTTTTTAGTAAACCCTAGTTGGTTTCAGAGGGGACTGGGGGTTCTGTCATCCCCATTTCAAGTTTCTGATGAAAGAGTAAACATGATGCAACACTCTAATGCATGACTAGCTAGGGTGTGACAACTCACCCCCACTCAAAAGAATCTCGTCCCGAGATTTGGGTTCCTCCGGGAAGAAGGCAGGATACTCAAGTCGAAGACGATCCTCCCTTTCCCAGGTTGCTTCATCCTCAGAATGGTGCGACCATTGTACTTTGAGGAACTTGATGCTCTGACGTCGGGTGATACGCTCGGCCTGATCGAGGATACGAATGGGGTACTCTCGATATGTAAGATTATCTTGGAGATCAAGCGTTTCGTGGTCCACTCCACGGATAGGATCCGAGAAGCAACGCCTGAGTTGAGAAACGTGGAAGACATCGTGGACTCTGGAGAGGTGCGGAGGTAGTTCCAACTGGTAGGCAACTTCTCCTCGTTTGGCGAGAATGCGAAAAGGTCCAATGTAACGAGGAGCCAATTTGCCTTTGATACCGAAACGATGGGTTCCCTTCAGAGGGGTGACCCGAAGATAAGCCTTCTCGTCAACCTCGAAAGTCATAGCCTTATGTTTTCGGTCATATTGACTCTTTTGACGAGATTGTGCTGTTTTCAACTTTTCACGAACGATGCGAACTTGTTCTTCTGCTTCCTGAATCATATCCGGGCCAAAGAATTGTCTTTCCCCGGTCTCTGACCAGTTAAGGGGTGTTCGACACCGTCGTCCATAGAGAACTTCAAAAGGGGCTTTACCCAAGCTAGATTGATAGCTGTTGTTGTAAGCGAATTCGGCAAATGGAAGGCACTTTTCCCAGTCCATTCCGAATGAGATAACAGAGGCTCGAAGCATGTCTTCTAGAATCTGGTTGACACGTTCCACTTGACCACTCGACTGAGGGTGGAAGGCGGTGCTAAAGGAGAGACGGGTTCCCATAGCATTTTGGAAACTTTCCCAAAATCGAGAGGTCAAAAGACTTCCTCGATCCGAGTTGATTTCCAAAGGAACACCATGGAGGGACACTATTCGGGAGATGTATAAGTCTGCCAGCTGACTAGCGGTTATACTCTCACGAACAGGTAGGAAATGAGCTACTTTGGAAAGACGATCGACAACGACGAAGATAGCATTATTCCCTCTCTTGGTCCTGGGAAAACCGGTAATGAAATCCATACCAATTTTATCCCATTTCCATTCAGGAATAGCTAAGGGTTGAAGGGTGCCAGCAGGCCGTTGGTGCTCTGCTTTTACACGACGACAGACGTCGCAATTTGCAATATACTGAGCAATTTCTCTCTTCATCCTAGTCCACCAGAACCTCTGGCGTAGGTCCTGATACATCTTAGTGCTATCGGGATGAATGGTGAGAGGAGATTCATGAGCTTCCTTAAGGATCAAACGCCTCAGGTTTCGCACTTTGGGAACCACTAGTCGATTTCCGAAGTATACGACCCCTTGATCATTAATGGAGAAGCAATTCGCAATTCCTTTCTGGATGTTTCTTTTGATGCGGGAAATTCCCGGATCTACCTTCTGTGCTTTGATAATCTGATCCGTAATGGTAGGTTTTACCACCAAGCTGGAAAGAAAACCTTGAGGAACAATGTGAAGGTTAAGCTTCCGAAATTCCTCATGGAGAAGCGGTTGACTTTGTTGTAACATCAGGTTGTTACAATAAGATTTACGACTTAGCGCATCAGCCATGACGTTGGCTTTCCCTGGGGTGTAGGTTATTCCTAGGTCGAAGTCTGTGATCAATTCAACCCAGCGTCTTTGCCTGAGATTTAGATCCGGTTGGGTGAAAATGTACTTCAGACTTTGGTGATCAGTGAATATTTCGCAACGATTACCGAGGAGGTAATGTCGCCAGGTCTTAAGTGCATAGACTACGGCTGCAAGCTCTAGATCATGGGTAGGATAATTCTCCTCATGTGGGTGCAATTGCCGTGAAGCGTAGGCAATTACGTGTCGATCTTGCATGAGAATGCAACCTAGTCCTTGTCGCGAGGCGTCGCAGTAGATAACAAAATCCTTAGAGAAGTCTGGTGGTACCAGTACGGGAGCAGAGGTCAGGCGTATTTTCAGTTCCTGAAAGCTGTGCTCACATTGTGGAGTCCATTCGAACTTCTTATCTTTCTTGAGGAGTTCGGTTAGAGGTTTAGCAACTTTGGAGAAGTTTTCGACAAAGCGACGGCAATAGCTCGCTAAGCCTAGAAAACTCCGAACTTGCTTGACCGATTCAGGTGGAGTCCAATTAAGGACAGCTTGAACTCGCTCAGGGTTAACAGCAATACCTTTACCAGATATTACATGACCCAGATAGGTCACTTCTGACAACCAGAATTCACATTTAGAAAATTTGGCATAAAGGCGATGCTCTCGAAGTTTCTGCAACACTAGCCTTAGATGTTCGGCATGTTCTTCCTCGTTCTTGGAGTAGATGAGTATATCATCGAGGTAAACCACGACGAATTTATCCAAATACTCCATGAAGATTGAGTTCATTAACCGAGAAAAGGTGGCTGGAGCGTTGGTTAAACCGAAGGACATGACGGTGTATTCGTATTGCCCATAACGAGTAACAAAGGCCGTTTTAGGAATGTCCCCGTTTCTGATTTTGATTTGATGGTAGCCCAACCTCAAATCCATCTTGGAGAAGACTGAGGATCCAGCGAGCTGATCGTACAGGTCGTTGATCCTGGGAAGTGGATATTTGTTCTTGATTGTGACCAAATTGACAGGTCGGTAATCTACAACCATCCGGTCCGTACCATCCTTCTTCTTGACGAATAGGACGGGGCAAGCCCACGGAGAAGAGCTAGGTCGGATGAAACCCTTTTTCAAGGACTCATCGAGTTGTTTCTTAAGCTCGGCTAGTTCTAGGGGTGCCATCTTATAAGGTCTTCTAGCAATCGGAACGGTTCCTGGAATGAGGTCTATTACGAACTCAACATCCCTGTCAGGTGGAACACCTGGCAATTCCTCTGGAAAGACATCCGGGAAGTCACGGACTACCGGAACGTCCTCAAGGTCTGGCAAAGGGCTGGCGTTAAGAGAATATAATTGTCGCTTGGCTATTCGGGTCAAGACATTGACTATCTTGCCCGAAGGGTGAGTGAGTTGAACAGTCCTGGAGAAGCAATCAATTTTGGGTTGATGAGCTGACATCCAGTCCATACCCAAAATGATATTAATATCTGAAGATTTAAGGGCTATCAAAGACGCGAGGAAAACAAGTCTGTCGACTTGGATTTCATTTCCATGGCTTACTCTAGAAGTTTGCCATTTGGATCCCGGAGTTTGAATTACCATGGAGGTTGGCATATCACCGAATGCGACGTTATGCAAACGAGCATAATTTTCAGATATAAAAGAATGAGAGGCTCCTGTATCGAAAAGAACAGATGCCGGGTGGCAATTGACAAGAAGCGTACCGAGAACGACGTTGGGATCCTCTTGAGCTTCTTCGGCAGAGATACAGTTGACATGGCCACGTGAAGCGGTGACCGGCTTGGCGTGGAATATTTTTCCTGTCGGCTTGCCACGGCCAACAGCTTTAGCAGATTGATTGGGGTTGGTCTGGGGACACTCACGCATATAGTGGCCAGATTCCCCACACTTGAAACAGGTCACGGAACTGGTACGTGGAGGAGCATTGTTAGTTGGACCCCCATAGGGCTTGGCTGGAGCAGACTGTTGAACGGGGCGAGGCGCCTGGAAGGATGGCCTCGGTGTAAACCTGGGTGGCAGGGCGGTGTTGGGTACCCACACGCGGCGCTTCTGAGGACCAGCACCAGATGAGGAACCCATATCACGGCCATGCTTGCGTGTTGCGTCATAGTCAGTCTGACCAGTTTCAGCACTGATGGCTTTGTTGACAAGTTTCTGAAAAGATGTGCACTCATGCAGACGGAGGTCGCGGCGAAGCTCAGGACTAAGGCCCTTACGGAACCTTGCTTGCTTCTTGGCGTCAGTAGAAACTTCCTCGGTTGCATATCGTGCGAGGTTACCAAACTCCCTGCTGTAAGCATCCACAGACAGTCGGCCTTGGGTGAAACTGCAAAATTCTTCACGTTTACGGTCCATGAGACCCTCCGGAATGTGATGTTCACGGAAAGCCTCACTGAACTCAGCCCAAGTAGTGACATGGCCCGCTGGGCGCATAGCTCCATAATTCTCCCACCATAGACTGGCGGGGCCTTCAAGATGATATGCAGCAAAGGTGACCTTGTCAGCCTCCGCCACCAGCGCGGAACGCAGTTTGTGAGAAATACTGCGAAGCCAGTCATCAGCGTCGAGAGGCTCGACGGAGTGGTGGAACGTGGGTGGATGTAATTTGATAAAATCACTGAGTGACACCACATTAGTCCTCTGATGGTGTGCCGTGTTCTGTTCAATACGCTCTAACAAACGGTTGGTCTCCCGCTTGTTTCTCTCAGCTTCCATCATAACCTCGGCTAGTGAAGGAGGATGAGGCAGATTTACATCCCTGGCTTCACTGCCTTCGGCCTGCTCTTGAGAAGCAGGGTTAGCGCGCGTGTTGACCATCCTAGGTAAACAAGACAATGATTTAGTCAGGATGATAAAATTCCGACATAGGATAAAAATGCAAGGAATAACTCGAAATGCAAGATGATCATCCGTATGACATGGTAAAAACAGAACTGCTTCTTTTATTCCATCGTCATACACACCATACAGAGTTTAGTACAAGACCAAACAAAGTACTATTACGGTGAAAAGAGGATTACATCTCATCGGAGGCATTCCAAGCTCCTATACATTATTTTTCTACACCTCCGGAAGGAGTACAAACTAGGTCATATCCCACGAGTCACGCGGGACGATAGACGACACAGCTAGTGCGAACTAGTGATACTACCACTAACTCAGACCGATCCGTAGTAGTCCTCGTAAAAGTCACCTCCATAGCCTGGGAGCTCAACATGATCATCCGAAAACAGACGATCTCGCGGAGCTTGTGGACCATAGGGGCTAGGATGAGGCCTTGGACCAACAAACGGTGGCCTGCGGGGACCACGAGGTGGGGTGATGCCTCCTACATCACGCCAAACCATCACGTCTGGCAGAGCGGATCTCACAGGATAGAGATCGCGCATATCTGAATATCCAGCTTGCACCGCCGGTGCGAACCGAGTCAAAGTGGCCCAGTGGTCAGCACGGGTATTGAAGAGCTCTAACCTCAAGGCCCGATTTTCACGGTCCTTATCCTCGAGCATCTCGGCAGTGGTGCGAGTCCGTGAATCCTCCTGGGTGGGGTCAGCATAGATAGCCTGGAGATACCCTTGTGCTCCCGGAAGTGATCCTGGCATATACCGGAAATCAGAGTCCCGAAATATACCAGATCTGACTCGCATAATGGTCATCATAGAGTAGGCGGCGTCCTGCACAGCCATCTCAATGGTAACCCCGAGTCCATAAGAGCAGTGAAGAGGCTCGGTGGATCCAGGATAAGATGGAAATATCCTGACAGTGCAGAGATACTGACTTTGATTAAAATCTCGGAATTGCTCTTCGACCGTGTACTCGGGATACCAGCGGTATCCAGCCTCAGTCATTACCCTGACCAACTTGGCAGTATGGCCGGGTACATCTAGGCATCGGGTCAGGCGAACCACTTGATTGAGGTCGCGAGTGGCCATCTGAAAGCACAATCATAATGCAAAAGGCATTAGAATTTCTAGCGAAATTTCGGCAGCATAACAGTTGTAAATGCTCAAGAAGGATTTTGAGACATTTGACAAAGGATTTCATACACACTCAACATCATCATATCAAAGTTCTGAATCCATTCTAACAACATAATGTGGTAGTAGAACTGAACTAGGCTTGTATCCATCAATCTTATAAGGTACTACTGATTAGTAACACGTGATCCTGATAGAGAGAATAGATCCTAATTCCTTAACCCCCGGTAGAAGAATGGACTGACTCAGATCAGAATGTCATAAGGTAAAGAAGTAAAAAGAGCCTTACGTTCCAACCCACAAACAATTCCCCTACATATAACTAGAGAATTTCTAGACTCAACATCGACCAGTTTGGCTTGGAGAACCTACAGGCAGTCCAGCTCTGATGCCAACGCTGTCAGGACCCCGACTCGATGTCACATCGATCTAGCCGGTAACACCTCATATCACTTTGC
>NC_041393.1:204247671-204285348 GCF_002162155.2 Triticum dicoccoides
GTTGGGATCCTCTTGAGCTTCTTCGGCAGAGATACAGTTGACATGGCCACGTGAAGCGGTGACCGGCTTGGCGTGGAATATTTTTCCTGTCGGCTTGCCACGGCCAACAGCTTTAGCAGACTGGTTGGGGTTGGTCTGGGGGCACTCACGCATATAGTGACCAGATTCCCCACACTTGAAACAAGTCACGGAGCTGGTACGTGGAGGAGCATTGTTAGTTGGACCCCCATAGGGCTTGGCTGGAGCAGACTGTTGAACAGGGCGAGGCGCCTGGAAGGATGGCCTCGGTGTGAACCTGGGTGGCAGGGCGGTGTTGGGTACCCACACGCGGCGCTTCTGAGGACCAGCACCGGATGAGGAACCCATATCACGGCCATGCTTGCGTGTTGCGTCATAGTCAGTCTGACCAGTTTCAGCACTGATGGCTTTGTTGACCAGTTTCTGAAAAGATGTGCACTCATGCAGACGGAGGTCATGACGAAGCTCAGGACTAAGTCCCTTACGGAACCTTGCTTGCTTCTTGGCATCAGTAGACACTTCCTCAGTTGCATATCGTGCGAGATTACCAAACTCCCTGCTGTAAGCATCCACAGAAAGTCGGCCTTGGGTGAAACTGCAAAATTCTTCACGTTTACGGTCCATGAGACCCTCCGGAATGTGATGTTCACGGAAAGCCTCACTGAACTCAGCCCAAGTAGTGACATGGCCCGCCGGGCGCATAGCTCTATAATTCTCCCACCATAAACTGGCGGGGCCTTCAAGATGATATGCAGCAAAGGTGACCTTGTCAGCCTCCGCTACCAGCGCGGAACGCAGTTTGTGAGAGATACTGCGAAGCCAGTCATCAGCGTCGAGAGGCTCAACGGAGTGGTGGAACGTGGGTGGATGTAATTTGATAAAATCACTGAGTGACACCACGTTAGTCATCTGATGGTGTGCTGTGTTCTGTTCAATACGCTCCAACAAACGGTTAGTCTCCCGCTTGTTTCTCTCAGCTTCCATCATAACCTCGGCTAGTGAAGGAGGATGAGGCAGATTTACATCCCTGGCTTCACTGCCTTCGGCCTGCTCTTGATAAGCAGGGTTAGCGCGCGTGTTGACCATCCTAGGTAAACAGGACAATGATTTAGTCAGGATGATAAAATTCCGACATAGGGTAAAATGTAAGGAATAACTCGAAATGCAAGATGATCATCCGTATGACATGGTAGATACAGAAACTGCTTCTTTATTCCATCGTCATACACACCATACAGGGTTTAGTACAAGACCAAACAAGTACTATTACGGTGAAAAGAGGATTACATCTCATCGGAGGCATTCCAAGCTCCTATACATTATTTTTCTACACCTCCGGAAGGAGTACAAACTAGGTCATATCCCACGAGTCACGCGGGACGATAGACAACACAACTAGTGCGAACTAGTGATACTACCACTAACTCAGACCGATCCGTAGTAGTCCTCGTAGAAGTCACCTCCATAGCCTGGAAGCTCAACATGATCATCCGGAAACAGACGATCTCGCGGAGCTTGTGGACCATAGGGGCTAGGATGAGGCCTTGGACCAACAGACGGTGGCCTGCGGGGACCGCGAGGTGGGGTGATGCCTCCTACATCACGCCAAACCATCACGTCTGGCAGAGCAGATCTCACAGGATAGAGATCGCGCATATCTGAGCATCCAGCTTGCACCGCCGGTGCAAACCGAGTCAAAGTGGCCCAGTGGTCAGCACGGGTATTGAAGAGCTCTAACCTCAAGGCCCGATTTTCACGGTCCTTATCCTCGAGCATCTCAGCAGTGGTGCGAGTCCGTGAATCCTCCTGGGTGGGGTCAGCATAGATAGCCTGGAGATACCCTTGTGCTCCCGGAAGTGATCCTGGCATATACCGGAAATCAGAGTCCCGAAATATACCAGATCTGACTCGCATAATGGTCATCATAGAGTAGGCGGCGTCCTGCACAGCCATCTCAATGGTAACCCCGAGTCCATAAGAGCAGTGAAGAGGCTCGGTGGATCCAGGATAAGATGGAAATATCCTGACAGTGCAGAGATACTGACTTTGATTAAAATCTCGGAATTGCTCTTCGACCGTGTACTCAGGATACCAGCGGTATCCAGCCTCAGTCATTACCCTGACCAACTTGGCAGTATGGCCGGGTACATCTAGGCATCGAGTCAGGCGAACCACTTGATTGAGGTCGCGAGTGGCCATCTGAAAGCACAATCATAATGCAAAGGCATTAGAATTTCTAGCGAAATTTCGGCAGCATAACAGCTGTAAATGCTCAAGAAAGATTTTGAGACATTTGACAAAGGATTTCATACACACTCAACATCATCATATCAAAGTTCTGAATCCATTCTAACAACATAATGTGGTAGTAGAACTGAACTAGGCTTGTATCCATCAAACTTATAAGGTACTACTGATTAGTAACACGTGATCCTGATAGAGAGAATAGATCCTAATTCCTTATCCCCCGGTAGAAGAATGGACTGACTCAGATCAGAATGTCATAAGATAAAGGAGTAAAAAGAGCCTTATGTTCCATCCCACAAACAATTCCCCTACATATAACTAAAGAATTTCTAGACTCAACATCGACCAGTTTGGCTTGGAGAACCTACAGGCAGTCCGGCTCTGATGCCAACGCTGTCAGGACCCCGACTCGATGTCACATCGATCTAGCCGGTAACACCTCATATCACTTTGCGGCCTCACGCACGGTATCCCCACGGGTGTCTCCTTACCTTTGCCCGGGACCGTTTGCGCCTTTTGGCTCACGTATATGATAGTGTCGCTAGCATCCATATGATAAAGAGCCCGGGCTGACATGACTAGTCGTAAACCCAAAGTGGCACAGACTTACAGGGACAGGCATCCATGACCCAGCTTCGAACGTGTCGGTCATCAGCAAGTGGGTACGGGCTGTAGCACTGGGCTAGCAGGACTCCGGTAAACCGGGCTGTAGCGGGCTAACAGGACTCCGGTACTCAAAGCGTGACATTTCCCAGAAGGGACAGACACAGGAACGAAGAAGGACACATGCCGGCCAGCCTAAGTGTTCCAGAGCAGTAGCAAGCTACCATGGCTCAGCGGTAACACTAGGAGACATTTCCCGGTAAGAGAGGCTACTAAAGATAAACAACTAGATAGTCAGATCCCACACATACCAAGCATTTCAATCATACACACAATATGCTCGATATGTGCAAATACAACGAAGCATCACAACATGACTCTACGACACAAGTACTTTATTTAAGGCTCAGGGAGCCATACATAACATACACAAAGGTACGGGTCTCACGACCCAACATACAAGTCATACAGTCATACAAACCAGCAGCGGAAGTAACTTGTCTGGGTACAGACAACTAGTAAAATAAAAGAGGCTTGGAAAGCCTAACTATACTACGTGGTCCTTCACAAGCTCAGGGTCACCACCTGGGTCTTTAGCCTACTCGTTGATGTCAACGTCTACATAGAACCCATCAGAAGGGGTTGCAGCGTCTTCTATAAATGCAGATTATAGCAACATGAGTACAAAGGTACTCAGCAAGACTTACATCAGATCCTACATACATGCATTTTATCAAGAAGGGTTGGTGGAGTTATTGCAGCAAGCCAGCTTTGACTCTTGGCTAGACTATCCTACGATACTCCAACTTGAAATGGTTTTGCGCACACGAGTCCACTACTCACCACTTCAATACACTACCGAGGATCCACCTCCGTCTTCCTACGGAAGAGCCATCCTCGGCACTCACACTTATCTTGAGGCTTTTAGCAGTTTCCGTTTACTTGTCTATGAACTGTATAGGCAACCAAGTAGTCCTTTACCGCGGACGCGGCTATTCGAATAGATCATGTTAACCCTGCAGGGGTGTACTTCTTCATACACGCTCTCACCACTTACCGTCGTTTACACGACATGTACTCGGCAACCTTCAAGCGGAAGCCCAAACGTGGGTGTCGGCCACGACCTACCTAATCACCTAAGCCTCCAGTCCAGGTTTATCGCCTATCCAGGTTCCATCCGCAGGGAGTCCGGCCGAGGTTTCCCATACGGCCCCGAACGATGTGAACAGGGTTCCCGAGATACCTAACGGGTATTCGGTACACCGTGCCACGTACCTACCGCATCACAGCCCACCCCTACGGTCAGCGCTGTCCACGGCCTCCAGTAGGCTACAAACACCAGAAACTACTTGCAACTCCTGGACGGAGAACTAGGGTGAATAAGAAGCTGAGAGGGTCCATTGGTTTCGGGCCCAATGCATGGTAGTAGCTGATTCTTAAATCACACATACAGATCTCAGTGCTTAAGGTCGGCTTCAATGAAACAACCCACCATGTACTCCTACATGGCCTCTCATCGATACCTTTACCAAATCGTGTTCACCACACCACTCTCATTACTGACATAAACATTTCACTCTAGCCCATCACCCAGATGAACCAGACCTGACACGACTCTAAGCATAGCAGGCATAGCAAGGTAGGAACAACACATACATATGGCTCAATCAACTCCTACACATGCTAGTGGGTTTCATCTAGTTACTGTGGCAATGACAGGTTATGCAGAGGAAATGGGTTCAACTACCGTAGCACACAGCAGTTTGAAACGCGTTGTCTTAATGCAGTAAAAGAGAGCAGGAGCGAGAACATGGGATTGTATCGATATGATCAAATGGTTGGTTGCTTGCCTGGGGGTTCGATGCACTGATACGGTTCTTCGTTAGGGTAATCACGGTACTCCTCGGAGGCAGAACCTGTCGCAAGGACACCGATACACAACCATCACCAAACAATGTGCAACAATATGATGCATGCATGAAACATGGCAATATGAGTGTGTTGGGCTAATGCAACTAAAACCAGAGGGGTTTGAGCAAATTTGAATCAAAGATTTAAATTTTCAAACTCAAACATGGCCCTTTAAGGTGCTTTTCCTTGTTCTGTTTAAAACATCAATTTAACTTGTTTGATCATGCATGAGAATAGTACAGATGGATAGATTGGATTTTTCTGATCATTTTTCATATATAATTTGTCCAATTTGGAGTTACAGAATAAAAGTTATGAATTTTTGAAGTTTAAATAATATTCTGGAATTTCCTGATTTAAATTAAATCCAGAAAATCAATTACTGCGTCAGCCTGACGTCAGTGTGACGTCAGCAGGTCAACGGAACAGATCTGGGTCAAACCTGACAGTGGGTCCCGCATGTCAGGGTGATTATTTTAATTAAAACTTAATTAAAACTAATCCTGTTTAATTAACAGGGCTGGGCCCCACCTGTCATTGACTCAGGGGAGTCAACCAGGGCCCACCCGTGGTCAAACCCGGGTCGGCTGCACCGGCGTTTAGCCGCCGGCGAGCCCGACGCGGCGGCAGGAGTGGTTTTGGCCATTTCGGCCACCAAATGGGCCGCGGAGACCACCGGAGGGGAGCTGAGGACAAACCGCAGCTCTTGGCGGAGTCCGTGGAGGTCGGGGTGGCCGGAGTTGGCGCCGGCGACGACTTTGGCGGCCACCGGGGCTCGGTCGGAGGTGAACTTGGCGCTAGAGGGGTCGGTGAGGCTCGGGGAGTGGCTAGCTAGATGCTACGTGACACAGTGAGCATGACGGACACCAGTTTGTGGCCGGAGGATGACCGGGAGCACGTCGGCGACGAGCTCCACGGCGGTGGGTGCGGTTGAGCTCCGGGAGGTTGCTACACGGCTCGGGAGCAAGAACGGAAGGGAGGGGAAGATGGCTAAGCTCACAGTGAGTGCGACGGAGTCCTTGGTGCGGCCGGAGATGGACCGGAGCGACGACGGCGTTGAAGGGGATCTCCGGCGACGGTGAGCTCGGGCGAGGTCGGTGCGGTGGACTCGGGCGTTGCGAGCGCTCGGGGCTCGGCTGCTCGATGAAGTGGACAGCGGCGGAGCTCCTGGACACGGTGGCACGGCGTGGGGTGGACGGAGGGCGTGGCTACGGCGAGGGGGTGGCGGCGATGGCGTCGGCCATGGCTGGGGCGTGCGAGGGGGAGGAGCTGGAGAGGAGAGGGGGTGTCTGGGGGGTTCGGGGGAGAGAGGGAGGCTGATCCACGGCGTTAGCCGGGCGAGGGAGGCGGCGAGGCGGCGAGCAGCTGCGTGGCGAGCTGCGGTGCCGCCGCCGAGCACCTTGGCTGCCTGCCTGGCGAGCCAAGCAGCTCGCTGGAGCGGTGGCCGGGCTGGGCCGGCCAGGTGGGCTGGCTGGTGGGCCTGCGGTGGCGCCAGGTAAGTTTCCCCTTTTTTTCTGTTTCTGTTTCCTTTTTTAATATATCTGCAACTTTGTTGAATTTAATAAAATACCTAGGCAACTTCAAAAATCACCAAATTACTCCTGGTCCATAGTTGGATTATTTCCAACATGAAACATTTTAGTTTGGAGGTATTTGAGCATTTAAATATTTTATATAATTTTAAATGCCCAAATTCAAATATTTATGATTTAATTCAAAAACCCTAAGATGGCCTAGGAAAATGTGCACCACTTTTGGCAGGGGTTCTGAACCAAGACAAAAATGATGGGCATTTTAGAAGGGCATTTCAGGTTCATTGAAAAAGTTTTTAGTAAACCCTAGTTGGTTTCAGAGGGGACTGGGGGTTCTGTCATCCCCATTTCAAGTTTCTGATGAAAGAGTAAACATGATGCAACACTCTAATGCATGACTAGCTAGGGTGTGACAACCAGGGAGAAGGGAGTTTGCCCGGTATCTCGGTTTGGTGTCGTTCTGAGGGACCAGAGAACTACCGGCAGCTCCTTGATCCACCTCTTGTTGTGCTTCTGAAGTGTATCAAAGGTTCTTATCTTGAGTCCGCATAGCACTTCAGCGTTCGCCCTCTCAGCTTGTCCATTGCTCCGGGGGTGTGCCACAGAGGCAACTGAGATCTTGCATCCGAGGGCATGAACATATTGCATGAAGGTGAGGCTTGTGAACTGGGTGCAGTTATCAATGATGATCCTTGTCGGAACTCCAAAATGACACACCAGATCTTTCAAGAACTTTATAGATGACTGAGTAGTCACCTTTCTCACGGCAGTCACTTCCAGCCACTTTGTAAACTTGTCGATGGCAACGAACAAGAATTCAAAGCCCCTGATTGCTCGGGGGATGGGGCCAAGGATATCGAGCTCCCAAACCAAAAATAGCCATGATAGAGGGATTGTATGAAGCACTTGGGCAGGAAGGTGGGTTTTCTTGGAATGGAACTGGCAGGCTCCACACTTAGTGACTATCTCGACCGCATCTTGGAGGGCTGTGGGCCAATAGAATTCTTGCCGGAATGCTTTCCCAACTAGTGCCCTTGATCCAATGTGGGATCCGCACATTCCTTTGTGTATCTCAGCCAGCAGTTCCTTTCCTTCTTCCTGGTAGACACACTTCAGTTTCACCGTTGGGCCTCCTTCTATACAGAGTGTCATCGGCAAACTGATACATACTGGCCCTCCAGGCTACACTTTCAGCTTCGTCTTGATCGCCGGGAAGCTCTCCGGTTTGGGGGAAGCGGACAACGTGCCTTGCCCAAGTTGGAGCATGTAGCTCAGCAACGAGGACTAGTGGCACCTCCTCTGCTGCGGGAGCACTGGCCTCATGCATGGGGTCCATGAACTCGGCAGGAGGGGGTGGTCCGGCGGGCTGTGAGGAGTTGTTTCCGGCAGGGTCTCTGCCGGGAGCGGACGGCTCTACCGGGAGAGGCTTTCCGGTGTCCAGCTTTCTCCTCTTCCGGGCCATTGTTGCTGGGGATACGGAGGGCTGAGTAAATCGGAGAACAAAAGTCCCAGGTTCCACAGGAAGCTTCTGCACAGCACACTTTGACAGATGATCAGCTATGCTGTTTTCCGCATAGGGTACGTGCTCTATTTGTAATCTATCAAAGTGCTCCTCCAATCTTCTCACTTCCTCGACGTATGCCTCCATTAATGGACTTTGATAATCCTTGTTAACTTTCCTCACCACCAACTATGAGTCTCCTCTAATGATCAGCTTCTTAATTCCCAATTCCGCTGCAATCTTGAGCCCAGCAAGGAGCCCTTCATAATCTGTTGTATTGTTGGTGGCTTCTTCCCGTGCAATATGCTTCTGGATGATGTACTTCAAATGATGCCCGGTGGGGGCAACAAGAAGCATGCCATCCCCCGCACCTTGCAGGGAGAAAGCATCATCAAAATACATGATCCATTCTTGGGGTGATTTCTTGCCGAGGACAACTGTCTCTGTCACTTCCTCATCAAGGGTTGGCGTCCATTCTGCAATAAACTCTGCCAACGCCTTGCTCTCGACAGTTGATGTGCTCTCAAATCTCAGGCCAAAGCTGGATAGCTCCAAAGCCCCACGCCACTATTCTGCCGGTAGCCTATGGGTTTCGGAGTATCCGTTCCAACAGGAAATGTGTAACAACCGTGATCTCATGGGCTTGGAAGTAGTGGCGTAGTTTCCTTGAGGCCATGATGAGGCCAAAGATCAAATTTTGCACACCAGAGTACCTTGACATAGCCCCCTGTAAAAGGGAGCTGACGAAGTACACTGGGCGCTGCACCACTTTCTTCCGTGCCGTGTCCTTGGGGTTGTCATCGTTGCTGTGCTTGTTGCTGCCCTGATCCTTTTCCGGCCTTGCTGGCCTCTGCTCACTCTCTTTCTCATCCCCTTCTCGCTGTGCTACCAAGGCTACACTGGCCACTTGATTTGTTGCCACCAAGTACAACAACAACGGCTCCTGGGGCTTGGGTGCAACCAGGGTAGACACAGAGGACAGGTATGTCTTCAGCTCTTGCAAAGCTCCATCTGCTTCACGGGTCCATTTCATGGGACCCACCTTCTTCAAAATCTTGAAGAATGGTAGGGCACACTTGGCAGACTTGGAGATGAATATGCTTAGCGCGGAAACGCATCCCATCAAGCACCTCACATCTTTGACTATTCTTGGCGCTTGGTTCTGCTCGATGGCCTTGATCTTGTCAGGATTGTCTTTGATCCCCCTGTGGGACACAAAGTATCCAAGCAGCTTGCCGGAGGGGATGCCAAACACACATTTCTCTGGGTTTAGCTTCAAGTTGATCTTGCACAAATTTGCAAATGTCTCCTCCAATCCTGAATGAGAGTTGCCCTATCTTTGGCTTTAACCACAATGTCATCCATATAAGCCTCAATATTTCTGTGCAGTTGAGGTTCAAAACTAATCCGGACATCCCTTGCAAAGGTGGACCCGACACTTTTTCATCCGAACGGCATGCGGACAAAGCAATACGTATCGCATGGAGGGATGCATGATGTTTTCTCCTCATCCTCCTTTGACATGAAGATCTGGTGGTACCCAGAATAGGCGTCCCGAAATGAGAGCAAATCACAACCTGAGGTGGAATCCACAATCTGATCAGTACATGGCAAGGGGAACGGGTCCTTTGGGCAAGCCTTGTTGAGGTCTGTGAAGTCAATGCACAACCTCCATTTCCCGTTCGCCTTCCGGACTACTACTGGGTTTGCTAGCCAAGTGGGATGTTGCACTCCTCTGACCAAACTAGCTGCTTCAAGCTTCTTAATCTCTTCTGCAACGAACCGCTGCCTCTCCAAGGCCTGCTTGACTTTCTACTTAACAGGTCTAGAGTGTGGGCAGACAGCAAGGTGGTGCTCGATTACCTCCCTGGGAACACTGGGGATATCAGATGGTTGCCAAGCAAACGCATCGATATTTGCCCGCAGGAAGGCAACGAGCGCGCATTCCTATTTGTCATCAAGGGTGGCGCTGATGGTGAAAGTACCATCAACGCCAGCCAGCCCTACCGGGACCCTTTTCACTTGCAGAGCAGCAACCTTGGATCTCTTGCTGTTGGAACACTCTGGCACGTCGTCAATGGGTGCCGAGTACTCGGAGGGGCATGCTTCCCGGACTCTTTGCCAAAGGTCCTACAATCCTGTTTCTTCCCTTTGCTCTCCTTGGCGGGAACAACTGCCATCGCAGCCTCTGCCGCGACCGCGGCCCTATACATCTTGTCCACACAAATGATGGCATCTTCCTCATCTGACGGGATGGTGAGGACTCCCAGCGGCCCAGGCATCTTCAGGGTATTATAGGCATAGTGAAAGGCTGCCATGAATTTAGCCAAGGCCGAGCGTTTGAGGATCCCATTGTATGGCAGGGGGAGGTCAACTATGTCAAACACAATCTTCTCAGTCCAGTAGTTAAGTTCTCCCCCAAATGTTACTAGCAACGTAATCTTCCCTTTAGGATGACTCCTGACAGGGATGACTCCATGAAACGTGCCTGTAACCTCTAACCCTTCTTCTGCTATCTGAAGCCTGTTGATAACTGTCGGGGAAATCAGATTCAGTTCGGCCCCACCGTCCATCAACATCTTTGTGACTTGGAGGTTGCGAATTGTTGGAGAAACCAACAAAGGCAGTCATCCTAGTGTAGTGGTGCGGCTAGGATGGTCCTCTTCGTCGAAGATGATGGGTATACAGGACCATTTGAGCGGCTTACGGGGCTCCGGTGCTGGCTCCACGGCATTGACTTCCCGAGCCCACCGCTTGAGTTGGCGATGGGAGGTGTGCAAAGATGCATCTCCATCAACACACAGGGCGTCTGTGGCCTTCTAAAACTCTTGCTCACTAGTTTCCTCTTCATCCCCCTTGTCACTCTCATCACCACAGACTTCGTTCTCCTAGCCCCCGGTGCGTTTTCCTTTGTTCTGAAAGGGCTTGTGGGGGGCATTTGCTCCATCGCCTCATCCCTTACCACCAGCGACATTATGACCCTTTTCCTTATCTCGCTTCTCATATTCTGCTCTCTGTCTCTTGACCAACTACTCGACCTGATAACACTCCTGAAGGTCATGGCCCTTGGTCTGGTGGATCTTGCAGTACGGCCGATCGCCCTTGCCAGCCTTCTCGGCAGCTGCGGCTTCCCGGCAATCGACGCATGTGGCAACCTCCTTTCCGGGGGCCTCAGTCTTGGTGATCTTGCCGGTACTAAGGGTGCCTGACCCTTCAACAGTCAATACTGATTTATCCCTCCGCTTCTTACTATGCTTCTTAGCTTTCTTCTGACTGGTGATTCATCATCATCCTCTGAATCAACATCAATGCAATCTTCTTATCCAGGCAATTTCCTCCCTTCCTCCATCCGGGCACACTTACCCGCTAGGGTGTACAGCTCCTTCACAGTTTTGGTCAACCGCACGTTCATCTTGGCATGGATCCGGTGGTTGCACACATTGGACTAGAAGGCAGCTATCACGGCCGTCAGATAGATATTTGGGATATTCCTATGAACATTACTGAACCTCTGTAATACTTATGGAGGGTTTCTCCTTCCTTCTGCTAGAGAAGCTGCAGATTGCCAGGGTGGCCCGGCTCCTGGTGGCCATCGGTGAAAGCGCCGATGAACTCATGGCACACGTCTGCCCACGACGAGATGGAGTTCTCCAGCAGGTGCATCAACCAAGACCTCACGTTGGATTTGAGTGCCAACGGGAAGTAGTTGGCGAACAACTCCTCATCTCTTCCCCCGGCAAGCTGAACAATGATAGTGTAGATGCTCAGGAACTCTGTCGGGTTCAGTCTTCCATCGTATTTCTCAGGTATCTCTGGCTTGAACGTGCAAACGAGCTACCAATAGACTTGCCGCAGCTCATGGGTGAAGGAAGGGCAGCCAACCTCGAAGGGTAGGAGCCTGTCAGCACCAAGAGTGGGCTCGTCGACGTAGGGGCCGCCGCACCCGGTGGCTCGGAGGAGGTTGCCGTGGCATTGCTCAACGACGCACACATCTCCTCTCCGCCCATCTTCCAGGATTTGCTGTTGGCCTGGATGAGCCTGAGGATTATAAGAGGCCATCGAGGCGTCATCGGGGTCTTGATTTGGTCGCGCCCGTGCCGACCGTCGTGGCGGCGATTGCACTGTGGGGATGGCTCCCCATGTTCGGGCAGCGGTACGGGCCATAGCCATTGCTTGGGGAGCTGGTGGCGGGCAGCCTGTCATGGGCCTTCGACTTCGGCGAAACCGAGCAGACTTTGGATGGTGGCACGCCATTCGTCCATCTGCTCAGCCGCTGGTGGAAACCTTAGCAGCAGCTGAGCCCGCACCATGGCCTACGAGGTTGTGCTTGGAATAGATGACGATGAAGTCAATCGCGTCGTCGCTCGGCTCCTGTGGAACCAGTGGCAGCTGCACTTCGTCCCTGCTGCTACGGTGCAACCACCTGGGCAGCAGAGCAGTGAGGCGGAGGCGCCCGAGGGCCATCAGCTCCGTTGGGTGCACCAGGTCGGTCGGCCCGCCCCAGGGAGAGCGCATGAGTAGCCGTCGTGCTCGCGGCGAGGACGGCTGTAGGGCGGTGGTCGCCTCGGACCGATCGCCATGACGATGTCTACGCCCATCAACGGCTGGAGCATGGTCGTCGGGGCATTGCTGATGTCGCTCTCCTCCGGCATCTTCTGCTCTTGCGTCGGCCGCGAGGGGGATGGTGGTGGTGCCGCCTGCTCTGGCCACATCCCCTGCAGCGTTCTCCCCCTCGTGCATCTCCGTGCCCCCGCAGCATTGGAGGCCATGAGTAGCGGAGCCTTGGAGGTGGATGGATGAGTTGAAGGAGCTGATTTCTTCTTGGGCGCCATGGTCGATGGCGCCATCAATGATGCAGATGGCGATGAAGATGACGCGCTGCTTACGTCTTCAGGTTCGCGCAAGCGATCCCCCTACCTAGCATGCCAAAGATGTCACGAGGAACCACGGCCACCTATGGGACCAGGACGGCCCCTTGCTGGTTCGGCAGGGGGGAGTCGCATTGCACAAAGAGCAGACCAATGCAAGGCAAGGCAGCGTGGTAGGGATTGTCGTGGTTCTAAGTCTGACAGTAGTGTAGGTGGGTACTAATGGAGAGGCAAGATCCTAGCTATGGAGTAGTCGTATACGCAAGAGATTTATGAGTTCAGGCCCTTCTCGGAAGAAATAACAGCCCTACGTCTCGGAGCCCGGAGGCGGTCGACTGGATTATATGCGTATGAGTTACAGGGGTGCAAACCCTTTACACTGAGGAGGGGGGTGGCTTATATAGAGTCCGCCAGACCCCTCCAGCCCTCAGTTATGCAGGGTTTAAGATACATTAAGGTTGGGTGTTACTAGTAGCGTTGTACATAAAGTGATATGATGACCATAAAAGCTACTTAATGACCGACTGTTGGCATGCAGAGTGACTTTAGATCTCCTGGCCGTCGAGTGGTTGGCTTCATGGTCGAGTGGTTAGCTTCATGGTCGAGTGTCCTCAAGTCTTTCGAGTGGAACACCTCTGGGTCGACTGACCGGTGGTTTCTTCTAGAGATGTCCTTGGGTAGGGTAGTTTGGACAGGTCCATGACCCTACCCTAGGTACATAGCTTCATCATTAGCCCCCGAATGGATCGAGGTTTGAGTGGGGAAGGAGTTGAGAATTCTTCCGACCCATTTCTCGTGCTATGAGTACGTCTTGTCTTGGATCAATGAACTTTAGGTGACGGCTCCAACTTCTTTTTCAGTCGCCTTGATCCATTCTTTGTATCTGTCGAGTGAAGTTTTCACTTGGAGAGCTCCGAGTGATAGAGTGGAGGAGATCTTCTGTCTGACGAGTTGTTCTGCAACCCGTGGATTTTGTGGGATTTGTATTTTGGGAAGCGCGCAAGACAGGGCGTAGCCACAGCAACTGGACGGGATAAGGCAGGGACGCCTCGATCTCCGTGCCACCTTTTTCGCCACGTATCGCGCACATGACTGTTGCGGGATTTGACAGGATCGCCTGGGCCTACATGTCAGCCACTCAGAAGCAACCTTATATAAAGTGTCGGACGGGGGTTTTTGAACAATGCGCCTTCCTTCCCCCTCTCTTCTCCAGACTTCTCCGCCGCGTTTGCTTCTGCCTCAGCGCCGCTGCTCCATGCGTGCCTCGTCGGTGACGATGGTGAAGGAGAAGACGACGGGCCTGGAGCTGGCGAAGAAGGCGACGGTGAAGGCGAAGGGGAGGGGAACCAGTCGGAGCGGCTCTTCATCGAGGACCGGCCTGCCGCCGGGCTGGATCTAGGGCGATTGGATCCGTTCGACAATTAGTCAAGCGGATCCCCCATGGATCGGCACGGCTTCCGGGGAGGGAGTCAGAGCCGCAGCCTCAGGAGGGTGAGTGCGTTCTTTTGGCCGCCCACGTCGACCGTGGGTTTTCTTTGCCGCCCCACCCTTTCTTTCGGGGGTTTCTGAATTTCTTTGGGGAACAACTCCACCACTTCACACCCAACACCATCATGCATCTCGCTGCTTATGTGTCTTTGTGTGAGAACTTCTTGGGTTGCCGGCCTCATTGGGGTCTTTTCAAGCACATCTTCACCTGTCGCTCCCAGACGGTGAAGAAGGCCAATCCGAGTGACAAGAGGACACATGTGATTCAGATGTGTGGGGGTCTTGGGGTTCAGTTGAGAGGAAAAGTTCTTTTTCGACCATGATTTTTCCCGACTCCGTCCGTGGGTGGCAGTCGACTTGGTTCTACTGCAAAGACCAGCAGACGCCAGGGTAGTCGACTGGGCTCCCTCCCTTTTCCATGGAACGAGTGAGGAAACCCTCCTCTTTGAAGGTGGTCCCAGAGGAGAAGGCGCAGGTGAAGGTGTTTGTCGAGCGTGTGGTTCAGCTCATCCGTGATGGGGTGACTGGCATGGACCTCTTGGAGGTCTTCCTCCGACGGTGCATCCAACCGCTCCAAGCTCAAGACCATCCTATGTGGATGTATTCTGGTACCGAGGACACCACTCGGATCCACCCGGAGGAGATCGACGCCACCACACTGGAGCGGTGGATGGCGAGCATCACAGGAAACAAAGACAACCCCCGAGGAGCCAAGAGGGTCATTCCACTCGACCAATCATATGAAGTTGACAAGGTCCACTTCTGCATTTCCGACTGTGATTCTGCTTTTTCCATTCTGTCTGCTTGAAATCAACTGACTGACTTTTGTCTTGTTTGTTGTCTTCTAGGCTACGACTGAGATGTATTCGATGCCCAACGGGGCACAGGAACAAGCCGAGGAGGGAGAGGCGAGTGGAGGTGAAAGTGAGGAGGAAGAGTGGCAATCTGATGGCGAGGGAGGAGAGGACGGCGACGGTTCCAGCGAGGAGGAGGAGATGGAAGTCGACCCTCCTCGCACGAAGAGGCGATCCAAGCTCGCCCACGACCCCGCGAGGGAGCACGGCAAAGCGGTTGCGCCCGTTGTGCCGTCGACAAAGCGCCCTCGGACGGCTTCTCTGGTGCCGACTGAAAAAGCATCAAAGCATCCGCGGGCGGAGTCATCGAAGCCGCCGAAGGCCTTGCCCAAGATGAGAATGGCCATTCCCATTATCTCCGGGTAACAGCAGTATTTGTGTTTTCTTGTTTAGCTCGAATGAACTTCCGGTCGACTCATCGACTAACCGACTGGTTTCTGAAATCTGCAGTGCTGCTACCTCCGAGACCTCTGCCAAGAACGATGATCAGGAAATGGAAGACGATGCCACCTCCAACCCTGGTACGCTCTCTTGCAGTTTCGCTTTTGGTCGATTGGATCTTCGTTTCCGACTCTGGATTTATCTTGCAGCTCCTCATCACGTCATTGATCTCCCTGATGACGATGACGAGGTGCCTCTGAGGGCGAGGAAGAATAGAAAGGCTCCGGCTGGCAAGGCCACTCGGACTGCGTCAGCACCTGATGTACTGGTTCAAGAAGGTGGCGACGTCACTCGGCATTCTGTGACCTTCGTTGTAGCGCTGACGAGTGCCTGGCCTTCATTGTCGACTGCTGAACCGCCCTCCCTTTTCGCCATACACCACGTCCCAGAGGACCAAGCGAGTGCTGCTAAGGAGGCTATACGCCAGGCGGGGATTATGATGGAGCAGGTGAAGGCGATCCAGGAAGCCAGCCAAGCAGCTTATGATGCAAGCTCAGGCCTTCAGAGCAATGTCCAGGTTAGTTGGTAACCGCCTGTTCTGTTAGGATATGTTATCTGAAGACTTTCTTTCCGAAAATCTTTGTGTCTGTACACCCACTGGGTGTGTCGATTGAATTTGTTGACTGGTGGGCGCAAGCTGAGTGCACCCACTAGGTGTAGTCGCCGAGACTATGGTGGACTGCTGGCAGTCGACTGTAGTCTTTGTAGTTGAAATTTCTTCACTCTGTCTGGTCGGACCATGTCGAGTGGAACATTAGAACCTGTGGGGTCACGCTGAGTGCACCCACTGGGTGTAGTCCCCGAGACTATGGTGGACTGCTGGCAGTCGACTGTAGTCTGAAGAACTCTCTTTTTTGTAGATTATGATGAGACCATAATCTCTTTGTTCCTTTCGGTCGACTGATCGGGTCGAGTCAGTAGAACTAGTGGGGGCACGCTGAGTGCACCCACTGGGTGTAGTCCCCGGGACTATTGTTGAATATTTTGATTCGACTGTAGTCTTAGAAACGTTATTGTTTTTCTCTTAGTCACTCGGAAGCAACCTCTCTTTGATGTCTGTCGACTGACTCTTTGCAGAAATCTTGCGAGCTCGTGGCCTGTTATACTGAGTTGGAAAAGAAACATATCCAGCTCGACCTTGACTTGAAACTTGTTCAGGAGAACTTTCAGAAGGCGAAGGACGAGGCAACATGTATTATTGGTGAGAACTTGACGATTGTTTTTATCCTTCTGCCCATTATTGATTCTGACCTCCTTGTCATTTTGTAGAAAAAACAAAGGTGGCTCTGAACAAGAAGGACCAGGAACTTGCTGAGGCGCAGAAGGCTGCTTTGGATAAAACGAAGCTTGCGGAGGAGAAGCTGGCTTCAGTCGGCAAACTTGAAGAAGAGAACGCCAACCTGAAAGCTGCTCTCGACGCGGCCAACAAGGAAGTCAGACGTGTGAAGAATGACAAGATAGCTCTGAGTGACAAGGCTAGTGAGCTGGTGGGGAAGAAGAATAATCTGGAGGCTTATCTGGGAGGGCTCGCCAAGAAGTTATACATCATGCTTGAGGGTAATCTCTCCGGCCCGACTGACTTGTAATCACTGACTTATCATAGAACTGCTGGCTTATCTTTGGGTTGTGTTTACAGAATTCTGCCAAAACTTTGAGGAAGAGACCAGTCGAGTGGAGACAAGCCTGGATCCCATCAACTCTCCTGTGAAGGATGACACTGCCATGAACGTGCTCCGACTGGAGTCTCGAGTTGCTGGTGTGGTTGACTATCTTACCCGACTGAAGGCTGCGGCGTCGCAAATCGACACGACACTCTGGCCAAGGGAGACGCTTCAGAACGACCTCAAGTCTTTGATGACTCGACTGAATGAAGTCCCAAGTTGAGTGCAAGAATGGAAGAAGTCTTCAGCCAGGTGCGGTGCTGATGTAGCTCTATCTTTGGTCCGTGTTCACTGCAAGGATGCACGAGAGGAAAAGCTGGCGTCCCTCAAGGTGGCTAATACCAATAAGCATGACCTCCAATCTATCATGGAAACCTTCATTGCAGCTGCCACTCGGATTGCAGATGGAATCGACCTGGACTGTCGCACCTTCTGGTCCTCCACCGGAGGAGTAAAAAACTTTTATGCTTGATGCCTTAAATTTTCCTCGGAATGCCGAGTAGTTATGTAACCGATAAACTTTAACAGGCTTGATGCCTGAGCACCTCTGGACCCGTAGGATGCTATCTGAACTTGTCTTTGCCATTGAATATGTTTGCATTTGCCTTCGAGCGACCATTGTTCTTCACTCAGAATATATTTCAGTTCTTGTGACGCACTCTTGCAGGTATGGATGGAGCACAGATTGCAGTCGACCTGTGTCCTTGCGGATTGGGATGGAGCGCACATTGTATTTGTGCTGGAGCTCCGAAGGAGAAGGTAGCAGTCGACCCGCACCTCGCCGTCCTTGCAGAGCGCACATTGTATTTGTGCCATTGCTCCGAAGGAGAAGGTAGCAGTTGACCCGCACCTCGCCGTCCTTGCAGAGCGCACATTGTATTTGTGTCGTAGCTCCGAAGGAGAGGGTAGCGGTCGACCTGCACCTCGTCGTCCTTGCATATTGGAATGAATTTCATACTTAGGCGATTACTGGACTGCAGCTAAGCCCCCGAGTGGGAGACTCGCTCTCCACTCGGTAGGATTTCAAACACTTAGGCGAGTACTAGACTGCAGCTAAGCCCCCGAGGGGGAGGGTTGCTCTCCACTCGGTAGGATTTCAAACACTTAGGCGAGTACTGGACTGTAGCTAAGCCCCCGAGTAGGGGGGTTGCTCTCCACTCGGTAGGATTTCAAACACTTAGGCGAGTACTGGACTGCAGCTAAGCCCCCGAGTGGGAGGGTTGCTCTCCACTCGGTAGAATTTTAAACACTTAGGCGAGTACTGGATTGCAGCTAGGCCCCCGAGTGGGAGCGTTGCTCTCCACTCGGTAGGATTTTAAACAGCGCACATTGTATTTGTGCCGTACCAACGAAGGAGAAGGTAGCAGTCGACCTGCACCTCGTCATCCTTGCGGATTGGAATGAATTTCATACTTAGGCGAGTACTGGACTGCAGCTAAGCCCCCGAGTGGGAGGTTCGCTCTCCACTCGGTAGGATTTTTCGAACTTAGGCGAGCACTGGGCTGCAGCTAAGCCTCCGAGTGAGAGGCAGACTCTCCATTCGGTAGGATTTTTCAAACTTAGGCGAGCACTGGGCTGCAGCTAAGCCTCCGAGTGGGAGGCAGACTCTCCACTCAGTAGGATTTCAAATACTTAGGCGAAACGGGTTCGCAGCTAAGCCTCCGAGTGAGAGGCAGACTCTCCACTCGGTAGGATTTCAAATACTTAGGCGAAACGGGTTCGCAGCTAAGCCTTCGAGTGAGAGGCTTGCTCCTCACTCGGTAGGAATTTTTTTTACAAACTTAGGCGAAAACGGATTCGCAGCTAAGCCACCCACTGGGGATTTCAAATACTTAGGTGAAACGGGTTCGCAGCTAAGCCACCGAGTGAGAGGCAGACTCTCCACTCGGTAGGATTTCAAATACTTAGGCGAAACGGGTTCGCAGCTAAGCCTCTGAGTGAGAGGCTTCCTCGTCACTCGGTAGGAATTTTTTTTACAAACTTAGGCGAAAACGGATTCGCAGCTAAGCCACCCACTGGGGGATTTCTTACATAAACAAAAGCAACGACAATTAATGGGAAAATTATAACACTTTTGTCTTTAATAAACAAACTACAGGAGTACTTTTATTCCATCTCATCTGAGTGAGTACTTAAGTGTAAAAGGGGTGGAGCAGATCCGCATTCCAAGCTCGTGGCTCATCAATCTGGTGATCGACATTGTAAAGACGATATGCTCCATTGTGGAGAACTTTGGTGACGATGAAGGGGCCTTCCCAAGTAGGGGCGAGTTTGTGTGGCTTCTGTTGGTCCACTCGGAGGACCAAGTCTCCTTCTTGGAAGGCTCGACTCTTCACGTTTCTGGCATGGAATCAACGCAAGTCTTGCTGATAGATGGTCGATCGGATCATGGCCATTTATCTTTCTTCTTCCAAAAGGTTGACTGCGTCCTACCGGGCTTGTTCTGCTTCAACTTCAGAGTAGAGATCAACTCGGGGTGCATTGTGAAGCAGGTCGCTTGGAAGAACTGCTTCAGTTCCATAGACCAGAAAGAACGGAGTTCTCCCAGTAGACCAATTAGGAGTAGTCCTCAATCCCCAAAGAACTGATGGAAGTTCATCGACCCACGCGCCTGGTGCGTGTTTGAGATCACGCATCAACTGGGGTTTCAGCCCTTTGAGAATTAGGCCGTTTGCTCTTTCTGCTTGTCCATTCGACTGGGGATGGGCGACTGAAGCGTAGTCGACTGGTGTGCCTTGAGAAGCGCAGAAGGCTTTGAATTGGTCGGAATC
The DNA here is from genome assembly GCF_002162155.2 of Triticum dicoccoides. Lineage (NCBI taxonomy): Eukaryota > Viridiplantae > Streptophyta > Magnoliopsida > Poales > Poaceae > Triticum > Triticum dicoccoides. The sequence continues at coordinate 204,267,567 of NC_041393.1, forward strand.
GAAGTTTGACCCATTATCAGTGATGATGCTATGCGGAACTCCATATCTGAATATCAACTCTCTGATGAAGCTGATAGCAGTGCCGGCATCAAGATTCTTGATAGGCTTGGCTTTGATCCACTTGGTGAACTTGTCGACTGCCACCAGTACATGGGTGAAGCCGCTCCTGCTAGTCCTTAGTGGTCCAACCATATCTAATCCCCAAACAGCGAAGGGCCAGGCGATTGGAATGGTCTTCAGGGCTGAGTCGGGCTTGTGCGACATATTGGAGTAGAACTGACATCCTTCACACTTGTCAACTATCTATTTTGCCATTTCATTTGTTCTGGGCCAGTAAAAACCCGCTCGATATGCTTTAGCCACAATAGTTCGAGAGGATGCATGATGGCCATAGGTCCCCGAGTAGATGTCGTTAAGAATTATCTGACCCTCTTCTGGCGTTATACATTTCTGACTGGCTCCACTCGCGCTTTCTCTGTACAATTGTCCCTTCATCACAGTAAAGGCTTTGGATCGACGGACGATCTGTCGAGCCTCTTCTTTGTTCTCTGGGAGCTCTTTCCTTAGGATATACGCGATGTACGGCACTGTCCAGTCGGGAGTGATAACCAAAACTTCCATGATCAGGTCGACCACGGCTGGGACCTCGACTTCAGTCGGATCCGTGGCACTTTTTGCCTGCGGGGCTTCTTTGGTGAAAGGATCCTCTTGAACGGACGGTGCGTGGATATGTTCCAAAAACACACCAGTGGGAATGGCTTCTCTCTTGGAACCTATCTTTGCCAAGTCATCAGCTTCTTGATTTTTCAGTCGGGGTATATGATGAAGCTCTAACCCCTCGAATATCTTCTCCAGCTTCCTTACTGCGTTGCAGTAACCAGTCATGGCTGGGCTTCTGACGTCCCACTCCTTCATCACTTGGTTAACCACCAAATCCGAGTCGCCGTAGACCATGAGGCGACGGACGCCGAGTGAAATGGCCATAAGCAACCCATACAAAAGTGCTTCGTATTCTGCTTCGTTGTTGGAGGAATCAAAGTGAATCTGGAGTACATATCTGAGATTATCTCCTCGGGGGGAAACCAACACTACCCCAGCACCGGAACCATTCAGCATCTTTGATCCGTCAAAGAACATGGTCCAGTGCTCCGAGTGAACTTGAGTCGGCAGTTGCTGTTCAGTCCACTCGGCAAGGAAATTTGCTATTGCTTGGGACTTGATAGCTTTCTTTGCCTCAAATCTGATATCCAGGGGAAGGATTCAATCGCCCATTTTGCCACTCGACCAGTTGCATCTCTGTTATGCAGAATCTCTGACAATGGGGCATCGCTGACGACTATAATGGTATGGTCAGAGAAGTAATGAGCAACTTTCTTCGTGGTCATATAAATCCCATATACAAGCTTCTGATAGCGAGGGTATCTTTGCTTTGATGGGGTCAGAACTTCAGAAATATAATATACTGGGTGCTGAACTTTGAAGGCTTTTCCTTCTTCTTCCCGCTCGACCGTAAGTACTCTACTGACGACTTGTCCTGTGGCTGCAATGTAAAGCAGCAAAGGCTCTTTGCTGATCGGGGCAGCGAGCACCGGCTGGGTGGAAAGCAGGGCTTTTAGCTCTACAAACGCTGCATCAGCTTCAGGAGTCCACTCGAACTTGTCTGACTTCTTCATAAGTCGGTAAAGAGGTGATGCCTTTTCATCGAGACGAGAGATGAACCGACTTAAAGCGGCCAAGCAACCAGTAAGCTTCTGAACATAGTGCACACGCACAGGTCATTTCATTCAGAGTATAGTGCCCACTTTCTCTGGATTTGCATCGATTCCTCATTCGGAAACGAGAAAACCGAGTAATTTTCCGCCAGGAACTCCGAATGTGCACTTTGATGGATTAAGCGTGATATCATACCTCCTGAGGTTGGAAAATGTTTCAGCAAGGTCAGTCAGTAGGTCGGAACCTTTCCGTGACTTGACCACAATGTCATCCATGTATGCTTCCACATTTCGACTGATTTGAGTGAGCAAACACTTCTGAATCATCCTCATGAACGTGGCTCCGGCATTCTTGAGGCCGAATGGCATGGTGACATAACAGAAGCACTCGAATGGGGTGATGAAAGCTGTTTTGATCTCATCGGGTCCATACAGACAGATCTGATGGTACCCGGAATAGGCGTCTAAGAAAGACAGTCGCTCACATCCCACAGTTGAGTCGACTATTTGGTCGATGCGGGGGAGAGGAAAATGATCTTTCGGGCAGGCTTGATTGATATGTTTAAAGTCAATGCACACGCGAAGTGACTTGTCCTTCTTGGGGACCATGACAACATTGGCGAGCCACTCGGAGTGGTAAATTTCTCGGATAAACTCTGCTGCTAACAGCCGAGCCACCTTCTCACCAACGGCCTTCCTTTTCTGGACGGCGGACCGTCGCAGATGTTCTTTGACAGGTTTTGCTTTTGAGTCGACCCTTAGAGGTGCTCAGCCAGTCCCCTGGGAACACCCGGCATGTCAGATGGTTTCCATGCGAAGATGTCCCAGTTCTCACAAGGAACTGGATCAGTGCTTCTTCCTATTTGGGGTCCAGTGTTGTGGAGATGTGAGTCGGAGCAGCGTTGGGATCGGTCAGGTGAATGTGAACCGGTTTTGTCTCACCAGACGACTGAAACACTGATTCTGTGGCGGGCTTCTTAGCTCACAAAGAATCACTCGGGTCCGCATTTTTCTGGTGTTCTATCCATTCTTCTGCTACCATCTGAGCATCGGCGATCTTTGAGCCCTTCTAAAAGCACTCTTCCGCCTTCTTGCGATTGCCAGTAACAGTGATCACACCCTTAGGGCCGGGCATCTTTAATTTGAGGTACACGTAACATGGTCGAGCCATAAAACGTGCATAAGCTGGCCTGCCCAAGATAGCGTGATAGGCACTCTCGAAATCCATAACCTCAAATGTCAACTTTTCTTTGTGGAAATTTTTGGAATCACCAAAAACCACATCAAGAGCAATCTGGCCGAGTGACACGGCCTTCTTGCCAGGAATGACTCCATAAAAACTCATGTTGCTTGTACTAAGTCTAGACATCGGAATGCCCATCCCTTTCAGTGTCTCTGCGTACAATATATTCAAACTACTGCCGCCATCCATCAACACTTTAGTCGGTCGAGTGCCTTCGACGACTGGGTCTACCACCAGAGCTTGCCTCCCAGGGATGGCTATGTGCGTCGGGTGATCAGACTGGTCGAATGTGATGGTCGTCTGAGACCACTTCAGATAATTGGGTGTCGCCGGAGCAACCATATTCACCTCTCGGTTTATAACTATCAGTCGACTTTTGCTTTCAACGTCAGCAAAAATCATCAGGGTGGAATTAATTTGGGGATATCCATCATCACTATCCTCTTTGTCATCAACTTTGTCCGACTCCTTTTCCTTGTCCTTGGGTTGTTTCCCCTGGAACTGCTGGATCAAGAGCTGACACTGTCGAGTGGTATGTTTCGGGTAAATGAAATTACCCTCCTCATCTTTCTTCGTGTGGATGTGGCACGACAAATCCATCACGTCATTTCCTTCTTTATCCTTCACCTTCTTGGGGTTCCAAGGCCCTTTGGGCTTCCCTTTAAACTTTCCCTGAGTCACGGCCAAGGCTTCTCCAGGAGCTGCTGGCTCGGCTTTCCGTTTCTGCTTCCGACTGGAGTTCCCTCCTCTAGTTTCGTGGGCGACTGACTTGTGCTTGCCACTCTGGAGCCGATCCTCTTCTTCACCATTGGCATACTTGGTGGCTATCTCCATCATTCGACTCAGAGACATGTCTCCGGTTTGACCGAATTTCAGGTTCAGCTCTCTGTACTTAACGCCTTCCTTGAAGGCACAGACTGCCTGGTGATCAGATACATTCTCTATCGTGTGATGCAATGTGATCCATATCTGGATGTAATCTCTCGAAGTCTCATTCGGCTTCTCTACACAAGTTTGCAGCTCTGTCAGTCCTGCTGGTCGCTTGCAAGTTCCTTCAAACGTTCTGACGAACACTCAGGAAAGATCTTCCCAGGTGTAAATGATGCTGGATGCTAACTGATTCAGCCATGCTCTGGCTGAGCCCTCCAACATAAGAGGCAGATGCTTCATGTCCACCTCATCATTGCCGCCGCCGATCTGAACAGCCACTCGGTAGTCCTCAAGCCAAGTATCAGGCTTGGACTCACTAGTGAACTTACTGACTCCAGTCACCAACCTGAAGTTAGGAGGAATCACCGCGGCCCTGATGGCTCTGCTGAAACACTCTGGTCCTGAGACATGTACTCTGCTGCTGGTGGGCACATCCCTGTCATGACCCTCTCGGTGAGCTCTATTCCTGTCGACCAGACCTTGAACGATAATGGATCTCGCATCAAAGCCTGGCTCTCTGGGGTCGACTGGAATCCTTCACCCAACACTGTGCTGGCATCTATCATCCTGTTGCCGAGGCGCGTACGATCCACCCCTTGGGGGAGGGGTGGGCACTCGACGTCGATCATCGCGATCGAATCGGTGATCATACTGCTCACGGTTCTTGTACTAATCGTGCCGGTCCCCACGTCCCTCACGCCTCGGGGGCGATCTAGGGCTGTGAGCCGACTGAACTGTATTTGCAGCTACGGATCTGTTGTGAATCCTATTCTGCGACTGCAATACAGCTGAAGTTTGATCTCCTGCTGCCCGGAGTATATCTCTGATCTGCATCAAGCCTCTCCCAGCCTCTGACTGGGAAGGCTGAATCGACTCTGCAATACGGGCCGCAGCTGCTAAATTCTGAATCGGAGTTCGGTATACCTGAGTCGATGGTGGAAAGAGCCGACGTCGACTGGAGTCCGGAACCCACTGCCGTGCACGCTCATCGAGTGCTCGCTGAAGGTTCTCTAGTCGAGTGCGCTCAGCCAAGTTGGCCAAGCGCGCGTCCTCTAAGGCACGAGCCTTAGGGGTTTCTCCAATGATAGGAGTGTGAAGCGCATCCATGTTCCGGCGGCGAAGTTCTTCCCTCTACAGCGAATCGAGGGGCTCGGGGACATACTCCTCATGGGCCCGCGATGGATCGCCTCCGCCGTCGCCCCCGTCGGCGCCGGGAAAGTCGGGAGGACCACCTCGTCTGTCGACCATCAGGACCTCCACCGCTGGATCACTGTTGTCGCACTCGGATGCAGTCTCTGTGGAGCCAATCAACAGGTCGAACAGGCCGTAGAGAGATTCGTCGGGCTCGATTGCCGCGACTTGGGGGATGGCCGACTGGTGAGCCACCGCGTGCCTCACCCACCGCTGAAGCCTCGACCGACCGGAATGCTTGCGCCGACGGGAAGCAGGGAGGGAGGATGACACAAAGACCGGCCGATACTGGGTCGACGGTTGCCTTGGGAGGACGCCGCGGACGCATGCGCGGAAGTGCGTCGCTCCGCGGACTGCGAGCGCGTCGATGTTGAGCGGAGCCTCCTGAAGCCAAGCAGATTCGTCGGCGACGAATGTGAGCGCGCCAAGACGGATCTCGCGGCCCTCAACCAAAACTCCGCCTGAAACCATGATCAAGGAGATCGGGAAAAATTGCAACTCCTCCAATAAGTCGCTAAGACACCTGCCCCAAGGTGGGCGCCAACTATCGTTGTTCTAAGTCTGACAGTAGTGTAGGGGGGTACTAATGGAGAGGCAAGATCCTAGCTCTAGAGTAGTCGTATACGCAAGAGATTTACGAGTTCAGGCCCTTCTCGGAGGAAGTAACAGCCCTACATCTCGGAGCCCGGAGGCGGTCGACTGGATTATATGCGTATGAGTTACAGGGGTGCGAACCCTTTACACTGAGGAGGGGGTGGCTTATATAGAGTCCGCCAGACCCCTCTGGCCCTCAGTTATGCAGGGTTTAAGATACATTAAGGTTGGGCGTTACTGGTAACGCTGTACATAAAGTGATATGATGACCATAAAAGCTACTTAATGACCGACCATTGGCGTGCAGAGTGACTTTAGATCTCCTTGCCGTCGAGTGGTTGGCTTCATGGTCGAGTGGTTAGCTTCATGGTCGAGTGTCCTCGAGTTTGTCGAGTGGAACACCTCTGGGTCGACTGACAGGTGGTTTCTTCTAGAGATGTCCTTGGGTAGGGTAGTTTGGACAGGTCCATGACCCTACCCTAGGTACATAGCTTCATCAGGGATCACACAGATAGTTTTAGCCAGGTTCGGGCCACCGCAAGGCATAAAACCCTACTCCTGCTTTAGTGGATTGCCTGGGAAAAAGGTGGTGGTGGTGCGTAGTACACTTGCCCGGCAGGGGTTGCTCGGGGCAGCGATGACTACACGCGTACAGGGGTGTGAATGGTCTAAACTTCTAACCCCTTGAATCATTGCCATGGGCCTCCTTTTATAGATCAAGCGGTTACCACAGTGGCAAATTGGTCATTAGACACTGATATGATAGCAACACTGCTTATCATACCTAACTCCGCAGGCTGATAGCATGCATTTAATGCGCCACTTAGTGTCACATCGTTGGGTGCCCGACAAGGCTTGTCAGGTTAATTCGCCAGCTCCACACCAGCTTGCTTGACACGTCACTTGACAGGTGTCATGTGTGGGTTCACTTGGTAGGAAGTGGCCGCCATGTGGCGAATGGCTGCCACTTAATCATCCTGCGTCTTGAAACCGCACTGATCCACGATGTGGGTCGTGGTGGAGCAGTCGGTGGGGTGATCCTGGCCTTTGTGAGTCCCGGCAGGCCCTACCGGGATGCCTTGGTCATTTTCTTCTGGGGGTGGCCTCGCCCCTCACTGGGCTCACCTGCCCGGCAAGGGAGGCTTCTTTATTGACGATATCTGGCCTCTCTGTCTTAGTCTTGGTTCCTTCTGATAATCTAGCTGGCTCTTCTAGTCTCTTGGTCTCTTGCTCTGGTGTTTCAATCTTGATCTTGTGCTTGTGCACAATCAGGTCAACAGGCCCCGGGTCTGTTGCACCGATAGGAACCTGATGCTAAGCCAATTGTTGATCATTAGCGATGATTAAATCCTAAAATGAAGGAAGTGGTAAGGAATGAAATATTGAAGCTTCTAGAAGTAGGTATAATCGATCCTATAGCTGAAGTAGATGGGAAAGTCTTGTCCATGGTGTCCCTAAGAAGGGAGGAATTACAGTTGTCCCTAATGATAAAAATGAACTTATCCCACAAAGAATTATAACAGGTTGCAGGATGGTAATTTATTTCTAGAAAATTAAACAAAGCTACTAGGAAAGATCATTACCCCTACCTTTCATTGATCAAATGCTAGAAAGATTGTCAAATCATACACATTTTTGCTTTCATGGATACTCTGTTTCTTCCCAAATACCTATGTTACAAGAGGATCAAGAAAAAACTACTTTTACCTGCCCTTTTGGTACTTTTTCTTATAGACATATGCCTTTTGGTTTATGTAATGCACCAACTACCTTTCAAAGACGTACAGCTGCTATATTCTTTGACTTTTGTGAAAGGATTTTTGAGGTTTTCATGGATGATTTCTCTATTTATGGAACTTCTTTTGATGATTCTTAAGCAACCTTGATCGAATTTTGCAGAGATGTGAAGAAACTAATCTTGTATTGAATTGGGAGAAGTGCCACTTTATGGTTAGTGAAGGTATTGTCTTGGGGCATAAAATCTCTGAAATAGGTATTGAAGTTGATAAAGCTAAAGTTGATGCAATTGAGCAAATGCCATATCTGACAGATATCAAAGGTATAAGAAGTTTCCTTGGTCATGCGGGTTTCTATAGGAGATTTATTAAAGACATCTCTAAAATTTTAGGCCTCTTACTAATATCTTGCAAAAAGTTGTTCCATTTGTTTTTGATGATGATTGTGTAGAAGCATTTGAAATACTTAAGAAAGCCTTAATCTCTGCACCTTTTGTTCAACCACCTAATTGGAACCTACCCTTTGAAATTATGTGTGACGCTAGTGATTATGTTGTTGGTGTTGTTTTAGATCAAAAAGTTGATACAAAATTAAATTTTATCCATTATGCTAGCAAAACTCTAGAGAGTTCTCAAAGAAATTATGCCACTACTGAAAAGGAATTCCTAGCAGTTCTGTTCGCTTATGATAAATTCAGATCTTACATTGTTGATTCCGAAGTAAGTGTTCACATTGATCATGCTGCTATTAAGTACCTTATGGAAAAGAAAGATGCTAAGTCTAGACTCATTAGGTGGGTTCTTTTACTACAAGAATTTCATTTACATATCATCGATAGGAAGGGAGCCGAGAACCCAGTAGCTGACAACTTGTGTAGGTTAGAAAATATTCTTGGTGACCCACTACCTATTGATGATAGCTTTCCCGATGAACAACTAGTTGTCATAAACTCTACTCGCAATACTCCTTGGTATGCAGATTATGCTAATTATATTGTTGCTAAATTTATACCACCTAGTTTCACTTACCAACAAAAGAAAAAGTTCTTCTTTGATTTAAGACATTACTTTTGGGATGACCCACATCTTTATAAGGTAGGAGTAGATGGTGTTATTAGATGTCGTATACCTGAGCATGAACAGGAACAAATCCTATGTAAGTGTCACTCCGAGCCATACAAAGGACATCATGCGGGAGACTGGACGACACATAAGGTATTACAATCCGGTTTTTATTGGCCTACTCTTTTCAAAGATGCACATAAGTTTGTCTTATCTTGTGATGAATGTCAAAGAATTGGTAATATTGGTAGACGTCAGAAAATGCCTCTGAACTATTCACTGGTTATTGAACCATTTGATGTTTGGGGATTTGATTACATGGGACCATTTCCTTCCTCCAATGGGTATACTCATATTTTAGTTGTTGTTGATTACGTTACTAAGTTGGTAGAAGCTATTCCAACTAGTAGTGCTGATCACAACACTTCTATTAAAATGCTTAAAGAAGTTATTTTCCCGAGGTTTGGAGTCCCTAGATATTAAATGACAGACGGTGGTTCACATTTTATTCATGGTGCTTTCCATAAATTTCTTGCAAAATATGATGTTAACCATAGAATTGCATCTCCTTATCACCCTCAGTCTAGTGGCCAAGTAGAATTAAGCAATAGGGAAATAAAGTTGATTTTGCAAAAGACTGTCAATAGCTCTCGAAAGAATTGGTCTAAGAAACTTGATGATGCACTTTGCGCTTATAGAACTACTTATAAAAATTCTATGGGTATGTCTCCATACAAAATGGTTTATGGAAAAGCATGTCACCTACCTCTTGAATTAGAACATAAAGCTTATTGGGAAATTAAAGAACTCAACTATGATTTTAAACTTGCTGGTGAAAAGTGGTTATTTTACATTAGCTCACTTGATGAATGGAGAACCAGAGCCTATGAGAATGCTAAACTATTCAAAGAAAAATTTAAAAGATGGCATGACAAAAGTATACAAAAGCAGGAATTTAATGTAGGTGACCAAGTCTTGCTATACAATTCTCTTTTATGATTTTTTGCAGGAAAACTTCTCTCCAAATGGGAAGTGATAAGTCTCCAACGTATCTATAATGTTTGATTGTTCCATGCTATTATATTATCCATCTTGGATGTTTTGTAGGCATTTATATGCTATTTTATATGATTTATGGGACTAACCTATTAACATAGAGCCCAGTGCCAGTTTCTGTTTTTTTCCTTTGTTTTGAGTTTTACAGGAAAGGAATACCAAACGGAGTCCAATTGACGTGCCAATTTTTGATGATTTTTATGGACCAAAAGAAGCCCCCGAAGTGAAAGAGTTGGGCCATAAGAGTCTCGAGCCATCCACGAGGGTGGAGGGCGCGCCCTACCCCCCTGGGCGTGCCCCCCTATCTCGTGGATGACTCGGACACCCCGCTGACATGAGACCGACGCCAAAAATTCCTACAAATACATAAACCCCTGAAAAGAAACCGAGATCGGGAGTTCCACCGCCGCAAGCCTCTGTAGCCACCAAAAACCTCTCGGGAGCCCATTCCGACACCCTGCCGGAGGGGGAATCCATCATTGGTGGCCATCTTGATCATCCCGACGCTCTCCATGACGAGGAGGGAGTAGTTCACCCTCGGGGCTAAGGGTATGTACCAGTAGCTATGTGTTTGATCTCTCTCTCTCTCTCATGTTCTTGATTTTGAACGATCTTGATGTACCATGAGCTTTGCTATTATAGTTCGATCTTATGATGTTTCTCCCCCTCTATTCTCTTGTAATGGATTGAGTTTTCCCTTTGAAGTTATCTTATCGGATTGAGTCTTTAAGGATTTGAGAACACTTGATGTATGTCTTGCATGTGCTTATCTATGGTGACAATGGGATATACATGATCTACTAGATGTATGTTTTGGTGATCAACTTGCGGGTTCAGTGACCTTGTGAACTTATGCATAGGGGTTGGCACATGTTTTCCTCTTGACTCTCCAGTAGAAACTTTGGGGCACTCTTTGAAGTTCTTTGTGTTGGTTGAATAGATGAATCTGAGATTGTCTGATGCATATCATATAATCATACCCATAGATACTTGAGGTGACATTGGAGTATCTAGGTGACATTAGGGTTTTGGTTATTTGTGTCTTAAGGTGTTATTTTACAACGATCTCTAGGGCTCTTTGTGACACTTATAGGAATAGCCCAATGGATTGATCGGAAAGAATAACTTTGAGGTGGTTTCGTACCCTACAATAATCCCTTCTTTTGTTCTCCGCTATTAGTGGCTTTGAAGTGACTCTTTGTTGCATGTTGAGGGATTGTTATATGATCCAATTATGTTATTATTGTCGAGAGAACTTGCACTAGTGAAAGTAGCAACCATAGGCCTTGTTTCGAAGCATTGCAATACCGTTTGTGATCACTTTTATCATTAGTTACCTTGCTGTTTTTATATTTTCAGATTACAAATACCCATATCTACCATCCATATTGCACTTGTATCACCATCTCTTTGCCGAACTAGTGCACCTATACAATTTACAATTGTATTGGGTGTGTTGGGGACACAAGAGACTCTTTGTTATTTGGTTGCAGGGTTGTTTGAGAGAGACCATCTTCATCCTACGCCTTCCACGGATTGATAAACCTTAGGTCATCCACTTGAGGGAAATTTGCTACTGTCCTACAAACCTCTGCACTTGGGGGCCCAACAACGTCTATAAGAAGAAGGTTGTGTAGTAGACATCAAGATCTTTTCTGGCGCCGTTGCCGGGGAGGCGAGGTAAGCGGCACTAACACCCCATCAACTAAGCTCTTTTCTGGCGCCGTTGCTGGGGAGGTTAGTGCTTGAAGGTATATCTTTAGATCTTGCAATCGAATCTTTTTAGTTTCTTGTTTTATCACTAGTTTAGTTTCTAAAAGCACACTAGAAAAAATGGAATTGAGGATGCCTCATATGCTTCATCTTTTTAATATCTTTCATGAAAATGATGGAAAAGATAATTGTGCTCAATTGCTAGAAGAAGAATGCATTAAAATGTTTGCCACTAAATACTTGAATGATGAGCATGATTGCAATGTTGTTAGTATGAATTCCTTGAATATCCATGATGCTAATGATATGCAATGCCACAAGCTTGGGGAATCTATGTTTGATGAACATGATATTTTTAGTCCCCCAGGTTTTGATGAGAAAATATATTATGATGATGGCATGCCTCCTATCTATGATGATTATTGTGATGACACATATGCTATAAAGATTAATGATAACCATGAAACTTGTCATCTTGATTTTAATTTTCAATTGGATTATGCCTCACATGATAGTTATTTTGTTGAGTTTGCTCCCACTACTATTCATGAGAAGAAATTTGCTTATGTGGAGAGTAATAAAATTTCTATGCTTGTGGCTCATGAAAAATGCTTTAGGTGATGGTTATATTGTTGAATTAATTCATGATGCTACTGAAAATTATTATGAGGGAGGAATATATGCTTGTAGGAATTGCAATAATATCAAGTTTCCTCTCTATGTGTTGAAAATTTTGAAGTTATGCTTGTTTTGCTTTCCTATGCTAGTTGATTCTTGTTCCCATAAGTTATTTGCTCAAAAAATCCCTAGGCATAGGAAGTGGGTTAGACTTAAATGTTCTAGTCATATTCTTCATGATGCTCCCATTATGTTTCAATTCTTATCTTTTATGTGAGCATCATTGAAATCATCATGCCTAGCTAAAAAGGCATTAAAGAAAAACGCTTGTTGGGACATAACCAAATATTTACAATTACTTTTTTGTGTGTTAACATGATTAAGCTATTGTAGTAATCATGTTTTATAGCTTTTGTTTCAATAAAGTGCCAATTAGAACCTCTGGGAAGATTTGGGGAAGGTTAATGTGATCTTGCTGTAAAAAACAGAAACATTCCGCTCACGAGAATACCTGTCATTTTCTACAGAAGAGTGCTTTTAAGTTGATTATTTTTTCAGAATATTAATAGACAAATTACTCACGTCCAAAAATTTATTTCAGAATTTTTGGAGTTACAGAAGTATTCGGGAGTTACATATTACTACAGACTGTTCTGTTTTTGACAGATTCTGTTTTCTATGTGTTGTTTGCTTATTTTGATGAATCTATGAGTAGTATAGGAGGGTCTGAACCATTGAGAAGTTGGAATACAGTAGATATTACACCAATATGAATTTAGAATGAGTTCACAACAGTACCTAAGTGGTTATTTATTTTCTTATACTAACGGAGCTTACGAGTTTTCTGTTGAGTTTTGTGTTGTGAAGTTTTCAAGTTTTGGGTAAAGATTCGATGGACTATGGAATAAGGAGTGGCAAGAGCCTAAGCTTGGGGATGCCCAAGGCACCCCAAGGTAACATTCAAGGACAACCAAGAGCCTAAGCTTGGGGATGCCCCGGAAGGCATCCCCTCTTTCGTCTTCGTTCATCGGTAACTTTACTTGGAGCTATATTTTTACTCACCACATGATATGTGTTTTGCTTGAGCGTCGTGTCATTTCATTTTTTTTTGCTTGATCTTTGAATAATATCCCAAGATCTGAAATTCTTAAATGTTAGAGAGTCTTCACATAGTTCCATAATTATTCAACTACTCATTGATCTTCACTTATATCTTTTGGAGTAGTTTGATATTTGCTCTAGTGCTTCACTTATATCTTTTAGAGCACGATGGTGGTTTTATTTTGAAGAAATAGATGAACTCTTATGCTTCACTTATATAATTTGAGAGTCTTAAACAGCATGGTAATTTGTTTGGTTATAAATTTAGTCCTAATATGATGGGCATCCAAGATGGGTATAATAAAAACTTTCATATAAAGTGCATTGAATACTACGAGAAGTTTGATTCTTTATGATTGTTTTGAGATATGAAGATGGTGATATTAGAGTCATGCTAGTAGAGTAGTTGTGAATTTGAGAGATACTTGTGTTAAAGTTTGTGATTCCCGTAGCATGCACGTATGGTGAACCGTTATGTGATGAAGTTGGAGCATGATTTATTTATTGATTGTCTTCCTTATGAGTGGCTGTCGGGGACGAGCGATGGTCTTTTCCTACCAATCTATCCGCCTAGGAGAATGCACGTAGTACTTCGTTTTGATCACTAATAGATTTTTGCAATAAGTATGTGATATGTTTATGACTAATGTTGATTCCATGGATTATATGCACTCTCACCCTTTCACCCTTGCTAGCCTCTCTAGTGCCACGCAACCTTCGCCGGTACCATACACCCACCCTATACCTTCCTCAAAACAGCCACCATACCTACCTATTATGGCATTTCCATAAGCATTCCAAGATATATTGCCACACAACTTTCAATGGTTCCGTTTATTATGACACGCTCCATCATTGTCATATTGCCTTGCATGATCATGCAGTTGATATCGTATTTGTGGCAAAGCCATCGTTCATAATTCTTTGATACATGTCACTCTTGAATCATCGCACATCCCGGTTCACTGCCGGAGGCATTCATATAGAGTCATATTTTGTTCTAAGCATCGAGTTGTAATTCTTGAGTTGTAAGTAAATAAAAGTGTGGTGATCTTCATCATTAGAGCATCACTACAAAAAAATATACTTCCGTGATGATGCATGTTTGTCACAGTAGGTCACGTTTTCTGTCATGCATGTACATCCATGACGATTTTATGACAGAATCAAGATAGTCATACCCGTGCTATCGTAGAAGTGTTCCATGCCATTACCAAAATTATCATCATGAAAGTGTCCACTTCCATGATGATAAATCGAGCGTCATAGAAGTGCTTTCGTCAAGGGTGACCGACACGTGGCATCCACCGTAACGGAACGCCATTAAGCTATCGGGTCCGGTTTTTCATCCGATAACCCGTTAACAGCCCCGACCAATGGGGATTTTCCATGTGTAAAATCATCATTGGCTGGAGGATACACGTGTCGGCTCACCGTTGGGATAGATGTCATCTACTCATTAGACCGAAGGCGCGTATGATATGTTGACACGTGGCACGGCCCAATAGAGGCCCATTCCTGTGAAAAGGCCAGCCCATTTGACTTGGTCGAAAGGTGGCGGGCCGGCCCACGGAAATCCTGTTAACAGCATGTTCGCATATAACCCATTTAAAGCCCGCTAACCCAGGGCATGTTACGACCTATCCGAATTAGGCCCAGTAGCGTCATCTGGGCCGTCCCATTTGATTCTGGCCCGTTTTAACTTCCGGCCCATGTATGGCCCATGATGTCTTTCGGCCCATATGAGGCCCTTTGTAACTCTTGGCCCATTAACGGCGCATGGTGAAACTGGCCCGTAATGAACGGTGTATCACTTTATACCCATTAACGGAATGTGGTGAAACTGGCCCATAATGAACAGTGTATCACTTTATACCCATTAACAACCCATTATTCCGTTGGGCCATTTCCAGACCATGTTTTCTTTCAGCCTTCTCAAGTCCCATTTATTCTTGGGCTCATTTCCAGCACACGTTTACTTACATCCCATTACTGTCCTTTTCTGCTTGTGGGCCAAATTCAGCCCGTGGTTATAGTCGGCTCGTTTGTGGCCTGTTATACGTTGGGCCATTTTCATAGCGTCATCAAATACGGCCGATTAACGACGGCCCGTTATGGTCGGCCCATGAACGGACAATTCCAACTCTAGCCTGTTTATGGCCATAATGCGGTCTGTTATTAGCCCATGTTTGGCCAACCAATCATACGGCCGTAGAATGACCATTGATGATATGGCCCGTAGAATGCCCATTGTGTCTATGACCCGTAGAAGGCCCATTGTTTCTACACCCCATAGAAGGCCCATTGTTTCTACGACCCTTAGAAGGCCCATTGTTTCTACGGCCCGTAGGAGGCCCATGGTAACTACAGTAAATATGTAGCAAAACAAGTCAAAACAAGTCAAGAACTGAAACCACTTCAGAAGAGCTCAAGAAACAATATCTTGGGTAACCATAATGCTGGCAAGATGCTTAGAAAGCTTATTAACTTTCTCTTGTTTGGCACTTAAATCTTCCAGCACTTGCTGTCGCACCAGAAAGTATGCATCTGAATTCTGCAGGGACTTCTTCAGTCCTTCGCCTTCTTGTCGCATAACATCCGATCGATGTCTTTCAACTTGAAGTTGAGACTCAAGAAGCCGAACTGATTCAGGTAGCGAGTTCGAAGAGCTGGTGCCAGCAGTAGTAGCCAGTAACTCGAACACTACATCAAGACATGACTTGGGGGTTATCTCAGTGTCTTCAATATAGTTTTTATCAGCTTTCTGGAGACAAACAGGGATGTCTCACTATCTTGAACCTTATCTACATTACTTCCTTTACCATTGCATAATGGGTTACTCTTCTCCAATATTTCATCTCCATTCTAAAAGAGAAACAAACAAACACATGATAGGTTTACAATGTAGTATATGAAACTCATTTTGGTAAACCAGTTCAGTAGTAAGGTGGACAGGATAACAGCATGAAACAAACATATATCTATGTAGTATGGTCACTGTATGGTCTATATCATTCTAGTTTATGTTGCCAAATCAAGATAGATACAGTTCGAATCATATCTATTTAAGACAAAGCAGCATAGACAGAATATAAGTGTGGGAAACTACACAACACATGTAATGTGCATGGCATGAGAACATAACTGTTTACTGAATTGAAACTGAAATCAACATAGAGCAAGTTACAACAGCAAACACGTTAAAGAAACAGGTTTAAAACATACCTGTTACACCATTGGAGTTTCAATTGCATCCTTCAAATTTGAAATTATTTGGTATGAGTAAATACAATGATGCAAGAGCAAAGTAGTATGAACCATAGCTACGGAACCTGACCTGAGAACAATTCTCCTTCTGCTTTAAGCATTGAGTTGGGGTTCGGAGTGGTGGTCCTCTTGCTTTGGGCACTACAGTTGCCTTACTAACTGCTCGTGTTTGGGTGCTCAGTGGTGGAGACAGTGCTGTGTTAACTGGAACAAGGTTACTATCTGCTGGGGTTGAGGTTAGAAGGGGTGTAGCTGGTTCTCTGTCCAACTGGGTAGGGGTACAATCTGCGTGAGTCTGGGTTATGTGTGGTGGGGCTGGTTCTTGGGCAAGTACAACCATGGTTCTATCTGCATCGACAGGTAGCACAATCTTTTCCGAAGACCGTGTTTTTACTCCCACAGATACTACCATCACCCCCTCCAATTGAAATGGCTGGTAAACAAGAAAAGTAATTGAATGTACAGACATTGTAAGATAGACAGGTGCAATGCATAGTAGGGAAGAAAACAGGGCATGAAATAATTCACATTTATGTTGTCTAACCAAACAGAATAGCAGGACATAATTTCACATATATGATGGCTAATTAAATAGGATAGCATGACACAATTTCACGTGTATGATGGCTAACTAAACAGGATAGAATGACATACTTCAAAAATATGATTACTATGTAAGCATGATGACATGATATAACAATACGATGTGTCTATTAAAGTGGTTGGCATTCCATAAATCACAAACATGCCATCGATGGAAACATGATGGCATGATGTAATTCACGGATAGAATGACATAATTCAAAATATGATGACTATGTAAACAGGATGAGATGATATAACTATATTATGTCTTTAGAAAATCGGTTGGCATGCCATAATTCAGATACATGCTGTCTATGTAAACATCATGGCATGATATAATTCAAATGTATGATTTATATACTAAGGAAGTGAGCAGAGGGCAATCGCATATATGATGTGTCAACTAAGGAGATGGCATTCAATATTGTGTATATGATGTAAAAACTAAGCATTGCAATACAACATACGCATGATATGAGTAATATAACCCTGCCAAGTTTGAGCATACATCTCAGGGGGATAATAGGACTGGTCATCTGCCTCTGAATCCTCCTCCGAAGAGCTATCTGTAACCAGCAAGATATTTGCTTCAACAGGTAGCATTGTCTGCTCTGAAGACCTTGTTTTCACTCTAGATTTCTCCATCACCAATTCAAATGGCTGATGCACAGGAAGATCAGTTGAATATACAAACATTGTCGACAAAAGCAATGGGAAATACAAAAAAAAGACGGCATGATAGAATTCACATATATGATGCTTGGCTAAACAACATGGCATTGCATAATTCACATATATAATGCCTTGCAACAAGATAGCATTGCATAATTCACATATATAATGTCTTGCAACAAGATGGCATTGCATAATTCACATATATGGTAATTAGACACTAAATAGGTGGCATTCACACAAAACATGTCTAAACTAAGCAAATGACATAGCAATGCAAGATACCATACACACGATATGAG
>NC_041393.1:204285358-204316020 GCF_002162155.2 Triticum dicoccoides
GAATCCTCCTCTAAGGAGCTATCTGTAACCAACACGACATTCCCTTCGTCAGATAGCATTGTCTGCTCTAAGACCTTGTTTCCACTCCAGATTTTTCCATGACCGTGCCGAATGGCTGATGCACAGGAAGAGTAATTGAATGTACTAAAATTGTTGACAAATTTAACACGTAATACAAAAATGATGGCATGATATAATTCACATATAAGATGACTGGCTAACCAGGGTGGCATTGCAAAATTCACATATATGATGCCTGGCTAAATAAGATGGCATTGCATGACTTACACATACGATAAAGAAACTAAACAGATGGCATTGACAGAAAGCATGTCTAAACTAAGCAGATGACATCTTTGATGTATATAGTAAGCAATGCAAGGCCCCATATGCATGATATTACCAACATCAGCATGCCAAGTTAGAGCGAAGACCTCAGGGGGTAAATAGGAGTGGTCTTCTCCTTCTGAATCCCCCTCAGAACAGTTATCTTCCTCTTGATTACGACCCGAAATGGGTGGAGGGGGGCTGCCTTTCCGCCCACCATGGAGCGACGTCTGCATGAAATTTTATTGCCACGCAAGGCTCGTCTCTTTTTCTCTACATGTTTAGTTCCATTGTGTACAATAACTGACATTCATAGGAATAACACATAGTGAGATTATGTAAGGAGTGCATGCACAAATCCGGAGTGATGGTAGCAAACTGTGGATAGACCCAAAACCAATGATAGCAGGTAGATAATAGCTTTAGTAAAAAATACAGATAATGGATCCTTTAATGTTTGTTTGCACCCAACATGAAACTCATAGTAGACACCCGAGATTAACCAGATAGTAGACAGATTGTACTGATTGTTGCCCCTATATGTACCCCACAACCATTTAAAAACTCAAGTTTCAGCATTAGTTTGGACCCGACTCGGAGTCTAATAGGTGAACACGATGATAAAGTAGCATGTCATCATATTAAGCGATGCATAACATAAGCAGATATGGAAGAGTGCAACCTCTCTTGCAGACCCATGTAGTCCGCAAGTTCATCTGCTCAGTTGATGATGGTAATGCAGCTGTCGTGGCTGCCGACGGTGGGGAAGAAGATCTGAGGCGGCAAAAGACAGTCTGGAGAGCGGATCCCTGTTGTGGTGAACCCTTCGGTCGTTGGAGCAGCTGAGCTGGGGTGGAACACGTCGCCGCAGGAGCAGGACAAACCACACAAGGTTTTATTTGACACATATCTATAACAGAAGTAATTGTGTAAGGGCTTGTTTGAATTTGAGGATTCTAACAATGCAGGGATAGGAAATAGACAGGAATAGGATAAGAATGCACATGCCAAACAGATAATTTAAAAACACAGTATTTCTGCCAATCTGGGTGTTTGATTCACAAGAATTGGAAGATCACAGGATGCAAAGAAGCATGGTGAGATTAAGTCAAACCACAAGAAAATGTACGGTTATAATGCTATTATGCTACTATCTCTTAGTCTTGTGCTTCATGAATAGGAATTTGAAAAGGAGGACAAGTGGAAATTAAAATTCCTATGGTTTTTATTTCAAGGAGACACTAAAGGTACAAATCCTACAGTTTTCCTTTGCTCCATTCCTTTGAACCAAATTCATGAATAGTAATACCATAGGAAACTTTCCAATTCCTATGTTTTTCATTCACTTTTCCTTTCAAGCACTGGCGATTCTAATAGGCAGGCTTGAGCAAGGAAAAGCCTACACTAAAAAATGTTTTTGTGGTACTTATATTACTTTGGACCCAAGCCACTACCCTGCTAGCTCAACTCCCAGGCACATTGACAAATGCACAGCTCAAACGCGCAGAGATAAATAATGATGGCGTTCAAGAGAGTCCATCACGGATAGCTCAGTTGCCTGGTACCTCACTACTTGTCATATAGTAGGCTAAAATAATTGTATTTCACGTTACTACGTGTGCTCAGTGGACAATATATATAACATGTAGAGTAAAAAAGAGATGCAATGAGTGTACAACCTCTGGCGAAGCCATGTCGATCTCAGCGTGATTGGGTTGGCCGGTGAGGATGCTCCGGTTGACTTGGCTGTTGGAGGAGGGGAAGAAGATCTTAGGCATCTGGAGACGGAGCCTGAGGTACTGCTCCGCTGTGATGGAGGGTTTCGTCGTTGGAGCAGCTCCAAAGAGTTGTACAACGCCGAGGCTGAAGCAGGACAAGAGAGAAAATGTTAACCTGAGTGGAATTTTAATAACGTCTCCAATAGATGACGTAAAATACATAACCATAAAGTGCTAGATGTAAAATACATCAGCCGCTCATCTCTGAACTTAACTGTCGAAACTGAATTTAACTGTCGAAACTGAACTTAACTGTCAAAACTGAATTTTGCTGTCGAAACTGAATTTTACTGTCGAAACTGAACGCACTAGAGGTGAGGCTACACGTCAGTCGACTGACTTTTTCATCTCTGGTCAGTCAATTTTGCAGCCATTGGATACGAAATCAAGGACCTACAGTTCATCTTTGACCTCCACCCCCCAGAGTCGCCAGCCACCACCGGCCAAACAGCCGGCCCCTGCCGCCCGCAGCCGGCAGTGCGCCGCCCTGCCCGCCTCGAAAACACTGCCGGTCCGCCGAAGCCTCGACCATCCTCTAGGGCCCCCCGTGTCGAGTCTTTCTCCGGCGATCCCCACGCCATCGCCCCACCACCGCCGGTGACCACCACCCCCACCCTGAACCCTAAGATAGATAGTGGGGTACCTCTCCGGCGAGCCCCCTCCCCACTGCGGCTAGTTCTTCCTTAACTCCGGCGAGCCCCCCCCCCAACCCCTGAAAATCGACTGACCCAAAAGTCGATTCAGTCGACTAAAGTGTAGCTAAATCGGAGCAGCATTGCAAGCAAGAGAAAGTTCAAGAGCAGCAACGCGAGTAAGAGCAAGAGCAAGAGCAATAGCAAGAGCAGACCAGGAAGGGGACCGAGAGCAAGAGCAGAGCAGCAGCGCGAGCGAGAGCTAAAGCAGCAGCAGCTCCTACTGATGTGGATGTCGCCGCCGAGGGAGCGATGCCGTGGAGGTAGTGGCCTACGACGCCGCCGTGGATGGAGCCGCGCCGTGTCGGCTCGGGACCGAGTGCCGGCAGCACTGTGAGATCGAATCAAGAAGAAAATGCGGTGATTAGTGTACAACCTCTTTGGTGGCGCCGATTAGGCCGCAGCTTCATCCAAGGAAATGGTGATGATGCTGCTCTTCCGGTGGTGCAGGTGAAGAGGCAGTGTGGGAATGGAGGTGGCACGAAAGACAAGGGGAACATCGGGGCATCTCCTCGGAGGTGGAGGACGGGTTGGCTGAACCGGCGGGACGACGAGATCGACGACGATCCTCATCTGATACGGTGGATGAGGGACGTCGAGGTGTTGCTGTGGACGACGTCGTCGGGGAATAGGCTCCGGTTGGGTGGCGGACAGAGGAGGGTGTGGGGCTTCATGGGTTTTCGCGTCATCGGTGTACGAATGGGTGGACGGATGGGATGGGAGTGGGGAACCATGGCTTAGGGACGTGCTTGTCCGAAATCTGGGGTAAGTTCTGAAAGTACCCCCACCGATTTGAGGCGGTTCTTTTGGTTCAGGGGTATCACGGGCATTTCGCATGTCGGGATTTCATAGGAGGTGGGAGTTTTCGCGCGCGTTGTAATTTTGGAATAGCAAGGCATGGGTTGAGATGGAGGGAGTTATCAGAGCACAATGAGACAAAGATATATCTTAAATATTTTGGGCTAACAAGGCGCAGGTTGAAGAAGCGGGGTTTCACAGCACGATAGACAGAGACACTAGCTTCAACTTTCGGCATAACAAGGCGCGACTAGAAATTTCGGGAGAACAAGCTTAACGTGTACAAAAAAAGACAATTCGCACCTCATCACTAGAGAGAGCCATGTCCTGTTTTACTATATTACTAGAAATGCATTCAAATACAACAACAAAAAACTAAAAAAATCGGGACAACAAACATAACGTGTACAATACCAAAACAATTTGCACTTCCCTCAACAATAAAAAAACAATGTGTGTTGTCTAGCATATGACTAAATTTGAGTACATTTTCCCTGTTTGAATGGGATTGTACTCGGGTTAGTTATACAACCATCTAAATATTATCTTCACAACACATGACATGAATATAGGAGAAGTAAATTCCTATATAAATACGAACTATATGTACATACGACCTCAAATTCAAATATATATGTATCCATTTTGTGTTGAATTCAAACATAGTACATGTATGCTCTAGCTAGATGTTCCGAATCTAAACCATGTATTATATACTACGTACAATGTGTTTAACACGCACAACACACACACAAACACCATTTAGACTAGTAAGGTACACATGCATTGCACGCATGAGATTGGGCAACCAAATTATGAATAAATACCACATTATAGCATGTAAGCTTTGAGTCATATATGCATGATGTAGATGTTCGTTTAATTCTTATAGTTCATTTCATTCAAAATCATCTAGTTTTTTAAAAACCCTAATCTATTTTAAGATTCATGGAGTTGTGCGTTGTAAGGCATAAAGTGAAAACAAATAATGGCAAATCATGTAGAAAAACATTTGGGCAATTATGATACGAAAGATTCTAGAACAAAGAAGAAGTGCTTGTGTTTTGAGGTTTGTGCATTATGCTTAAGTTCAACCATGGAGTCTTCTAGATTTTACATGTGGCAAAATCTGGTGGAATCTAGATGATATCCAACGTCTAGTAGTGCTCAAATTTGCCATCTCTGCACCATTGGATTGGCCTCATCCAACGACCATCTTTCAAAGTTAAACTTATTCGCACACTATATAAAAAATATAAAATATAATATATGTATATATAGGGGTATAGATATAGATATGTGATGCGAAAGCCACCCATCATCTCCAATTAGAATAGTGTGTCCATGCACGGATGCAATGTGGCCAAACTATGTCTGCCATCGGTATCTCAAATTCAAATCAGTCTGACCTTGTTCAATGTGTATACCTTACAACATGCTCGTTTCCAAACCACAACGCACAGATCTCTGTTATATTCATGCATGCATGGGTTTCAAACATCATGATCTCTTATTCAAATATATGAATTCAAATTTACATTGATTATGACCCCACCTCATCTTTTACACCCACACAGTCGTCTTCTCTTTATAATTGTACCACTAACTTTCTCCCGTGCACGCATGCACACACACTACCAGTCGGCATTATCCATCACACACATGCAATCTTTTTCTTTAGGTCGGTCTCCCATGCAGGCACACACACACACACCCCTCTCCATCATATCGGGCATTCTTTATCTCTCACGTGCATGCGCAACAATCGATGTTCCTCTATGTGTGTGTGTACATAGCTAGGTCTTTCATAGTTTTCCACACAAACCGATCAATCTATATATCTAGTGAGGTCTCACCCTCTTTCCCACGTCCACATCGATCAATCTATACCTCTCTATATAGGATTACATATATAGCTAATATACCCACATTAATTATATATCCAATGTCCCCCTCTCATCATCCATGTGCCTTCCACTTTATCTCTCAGACGCGTGCCCAATGGTGAAGACAGGGGGCAGCAAGGGCCCTACCCCCCTAACATCACTATATATCGAGGCTAATATGAATGTGATCATTAGACAATTGATGGTGAAAATGGTTTAAGTTGATGAATTGGCCCTCCTCGTAAAGGATTAGCAATGCTTAGCCCCCTATCTCATTTATTTTTCATGGCTCTGCCACTGCGCGCAGCAGCGCATGTTCTCGCCCCCTCTCTCTAAATATCGATCTCGCACTTGTGCACTCCTTCATAGTCTCCCTCCACTCGGCCCCTCGCACCATCTTCTAGCCCCCACCGGATTTTTCCACATGTACAATCTAGTAGACTCCATGGTTGAACTTAAGCATAATCCACAAACCTCAAAACAATATTGGTTCTGCTTTGTTTTACAATGCACAATTCCATGAACCATAAAATAGATTAAAGGCTTCATTGATTCAAAGGATTCTCAAAGGAATTTTGGAGGATTCTAATCCTTAGGAATTTTTCCAATCTTGGTTGTTTGATTCGTAGGATTGTAAACCATAGGAATTTTTCCGTATGATTCATTTGCAGTAGATTTCATAGGAAACATCCCATCCACTCAAACCTCTTTGAAAGAATTTTGTGTTTTTCCAATGCACAATCAAACACTTGTACAGTCCTATAGGATTCAAGATGACATTCCACTTTAATCCCATGTTTTTCCTATTCCCACATTTTGGAAATCCTATGAATCAAAGATGCCCTAGATTTTTCTAAAAACTAATTGATTTTGAATAAGATGAACTATAAGAATTAAACGAAGGTCTACATCAGGCATATATGACTCAGAGCCTATATGCTATAGTGTGGTATTTATTCATAATTTGGTTGCCAAATATGATGCATGCAATGCACGTGTACCTTACTAGTACTTCGAGTATGTGCAACATATGTAAATTAGATTTACAATGCCACACTACACAGTGTCTCTCTTACAGTTCATAAAGCCACGTGGCACATGTGCAGGCATTGTCGCGACCTCCTTGTGTGGATTGATCACAGTGTCGTGCCGCTGGTTCCAGAAGAATGTACTCGTCCTCTCTGAGCCACGCTGGCGGTATATGCACGAAACGAAGATGTGCACGCACACCACGCATGCACTAATTCCCTCGCGTGCACACATGTGATAATTTTGTACACGAGCGGACAGAATTTTGTACACAAGCAAACGGAATTAATACTCTCTGAGCCACGCTGGCGGTACATTTCCTTGGTACACGAGTGGACGGAATTTTGTATCAAGATCCACCCCATGTGATAATTTGACGCGTGTAAAGTCCTTCACTTCATTGATGGTCAATTAATACAGCGCATGCAAATTGAGTGGACGTGAGGGCGGAAGAAACACATTACTACTCCACTGCACGCATGCGAGTAGTTAGGGTGTGTTGGTTCAGGAACGAAGTGGAATGGAATGTCATGATTCCATTCCACTATAATGGGTCGGTTCCGTTCCTGCGTTTCGTAAGTGATATTAGATAGAATGGAACGGTTCCATTTCAGTGTTTGGCTTAGAGGATTAAAACGGAATGGATTCGTTAGAAAGCTAAAATGGAATTAATTTTATTCATCTCACCTTCCCTGAGAATGGTGAGAATACCTCTGACATATAGATTTTTACATTTTTGAACATATTGCCCAAAATCTGAACTTCCAACCATTTCTGAAAATCAAACTACTGTTCATACTCTCTCACGCAACAAGTAAAAACCACAACCAACATGACAGAGTGGGTGGAGTGCTAAATTAAAAAATTCATCCGGTGGATAATGATGCATCTGTGGACGACATGCATAGCACCATCTAGAACACAAACAAATCATCTTTTACGGAGAAACTCACGCCGTTGTCTTCTCGTCACAGCTGACTGCTACTGGTCGCCGCACGTCAAAGAACTCGTGCTGCAGCGGGCTGGTCATGCGCGATTTTAGATTTGGCATGGGGAGGCCCAGCCGAGGAGACCAACAACGACGAGGTCGTGTAACACCCTAAAAATTTAACCACGTTTTAATTATTAAAATTTTGCGAGGAGTTTAAATTTTTTGCCTTCTGGAATATTTCTGTTGATTTCAGAACTTTTCTTTTATATATTTAGGAGTTTTACCCCAAGTAGAAACTTTCCAATATGTATTGGACTTCTAAGCTCTCTCAATATAACATTTCTTAATCAGTAGATTTATTTATTTAATTATTTCACCCTGAGCTTTATTCATTAAAATGATTTTCTTTAGTTTTGGAGCTCTTTTTGAACTACAACCATTTGATAAATTTAACTAAAATTCCAACCAAAATTTGGAGATGTCATGTGATGTTTCTAAATCACTTTTATGCAAAAATATATTTCATTCATTGCATATTTTGAGTTCTACACCTGTTTTTCAAATCTGGTCCAGTAGGCATTTTTGCACTATAGCCTAATTAAATATTTCCTTAGAGCCTCCACCAAAATTATGGGATGTCAGTGGTAGCATGCCATCCAACTTTATGCAAAAACCTAGTGATGTTCTTTGGAAAAATTAAGTGTATCAACCTCTTTTTCATTCTGGTTCAGCCTTGTGTTTTCTACTGCAACCCTATTCATCCTTGCTCTAGTGACCTTGTGCTTTCACCTGCTTGTAGTCAACCCTACAAAACCCCTAAGTCCAGGAGCATGCACCCTTTGGGACATTTTTGGTCCATGTAATGGTGCCATTTACTCCCTGTCCAGAATTGAAGTTTTGCAAAACTTGCACTAGCAAGTTTCTTCATTTGGCAAACTAACCTCACCACCCTCTCTTTCATCTAAAGAGACCCCACTCTGGAAGATTTGGCCACTCCAAGAAATGCCTAGGTGCCCCTGGCATTTTGACAAACACCTTATGGGCATGATCCATTTTGACATGATCTCTGTCTTACACTGAGGCCTTGCACGTCTGGGAAAACTAACTTGTCCACTAAGCCTCTAGATGACCTTGGCCTAGGTCTGTTAAACCCCAACCTCATCCGAGACCTATAGCATGCCCTAGCATTTCGTCGAGCACGTCCCGTGCGTGCGCACTCACTCTGGCCCTCGGCCGACCGCAGCCAGCACGCCACGTCCCCTGCTGCACCCCACGAGCCCCACAGCCCTCGCCACGTCTCCGGCAAGCCAGCAGCTTGCCGCCACTGCCGCCCAACAGCCCCTGCACTGGCCAGCGCCGCCCGAGCCACTCCCGCTCGCCAGCTCACCCTTGGAGCAGTACCCGCTCGTCCGCTAGCTCCTGCCGCCATCCCTAGCCTCGCCATGATGCCCTGCAAGCTATAGAATGGCGGTCGCCGACGATCCTATCCACGGCCGCCGCAAACCGACCTCGTTGCGCTATATAAGGAGGACCCCGAACTCGTTTGAGCAAGCAGTCGACCTCAGGCCACCCCCATGGCACCCCCACAGCCCGCAATCGTTGGGGGGAAACCGTCTTCCCCAACTCCGGCCGGTTCGGCCGCCGCCACGTCCCAGCTCCGTTCACCTCAACCAGCACCCCTCCCGTCCGTCCAACACCACCATTCAGCTCCACATCGTCTTGTGGAGCCGCCCAGACCCCAAACGACGACGGAGCATCACCCTAGCCCGAAACCCCAATTCCACCGAAGCTTTCCTCCGCCGCAGAGCTCGCCGCCGATGATTTCCTCCACCTCCGATGACCCTACGACCACCGGGAGGACCGCCGCTGATCCGCGGGACCATCCCCGTCCTCAGCTCCCCGCGAGGAACCCCCGTTCGCCAGCGACGATCGCCGGAGTTCCGCCTCTGCTCGGGCAGGAGAAGAGGAGGGAGGGGAGACTAGTCAAACATGACTAGTGGGCCCCCTGGACCCACTATCAGCGACTCCCCGCGTAGTCCACGCTGGCTTAAGTGGAAACGTATTTCCAAAGTACGTGTTCGACGTGTTCAATTCGAAACGTTTTCTTTTTCTGTTTTTTTTAAAACAGAATATTGACTAAACTTTGACCGACTACAACTTTTTAAATATAACTCCAAATGAATTGATTCTTTTTCCTACCTCTCTCAAATCTAGTCTAGTTTATTTTAAGATTTATTTGAAAATTTTCCAAAACAACTTTTTGTGCTGTTTTGAATTTGTGTGTTAATTCAAATATATTTTTAAATAGGATTTTTGAAGAGAGGAGAAAGATTTCAAGAGTTTTGGAATGCACCTTGCCTCCCCACGACTTGAAGGCAAGCATTCTGAACCCTGGCATAATTTCTTTATTTGACACGGTGACAACAACACCCCGACACAGGCATACGTCATTTTATGTGATGATGTGTTCCTCCTCATGAGTGCATATTAATGATTTTCATGCTAATAGAGTTGATATGGTTGTGATGGAAATCACCGTCATATGCCTATCATGCATACCGGAAGGGAAGCCAGGAAGGCCTCTGTCTTGGATAGACACGGTCTTGTTCCTAATCCTCTGTCGAGACGGTCGTGTCCGGTATGGCATGAGGGGGTATGTCGCGTGGTGTTTCTACCTGTTGGTTGAAGTATATATTGTTATGCTAATCATGCAGGGAATATTTAAACCTCCTGAGACGACTGTAGATCGCGTCTTGTTCCGGTAACCCCCATACTTGTTTCGTGCTGCCACTTGTCCCTGCCATAGGTAGGGTACGGTTCAGTAAGTTGTCAACCCCTTTCTTAGCACACACCGTACAGAGAGGCCATGGTGGAAGATACTGGAGGCATCCGGTAGACATGCCACCTGGTCCGGGAGCATGGGTGTTTCGGTTGTGGCCGAAGGGGGTAGCTCCCCTAGTTTGCGCGCGGTATAAGTTCTGTGATCCCATGTTACGTCGAGGTTGTAGCCTCCCCACTTAGAGTTTTGCTTGACTAGTGTCGTGGGTGATTCCAGACACCGGTAAGTTAAGCTGGTGTGTGCAAGTTAGGTGTGTTTCCAACCCAAAGGCCGTAGATGGAATTAGTCCCGATGGACTAAAGGAATCCATTACTCGTGGGTAAAGAGTACACCCTCTGCAGAGATTAAACCTATTCGAATAGCCGTGTCCATGGTTAAGGATTACAGTCTGGGATGGGTCAAGTGTCGGTCTTAGTGTCGGTCCTCGGAGGAGAAACTGTTAAACCAGAACTGGGATCACGACTTGAGACTCGTGATGATTATGATTATTATTTTGTTGTGGACTAACCCGTTATATTATTGGTATTATCGAATATCCCTGGGATGGTTCTACCTTCGGATATTCACTATGATTATTTTATTTTATAAACCCTTTATGTGGTGTCGCTGAGACGCCCGACTATGGCATGCTTGTTATTTATTTTTACTAGTTGACCTGTTGTGCCAAATGGCGTAGAGACCCGCTAAATCCATGTTGTCGATGAAAATAGTTTCATTTTGCAAGGACCTATTCCATATCGGTAGTAGAAAGCTAATTTTTTTAAACGATGCTATATTGAAAATATGGTTATCACGTTGCAAAATCTGAGTTTGAAAAATATATTTGTATACCATGTACATACCAGCTAAGGAAGCATTGTTTTAGATGAAAATATGGTTATCATGGACCTGTTGCACCAAATGGCACAGAGCCACGCTAAATTCATGTGCGCGATAAAAAAATCCATGGTTTAATCCCTTTCAATAAGAAACACGGTGGATTGTTGTCCACAATGAGATGTATATACACATTTTAATTTGATAGCACAAAATACTTGCTATATGTTCTCAGAGACCCATTCGAAATCATGTACGCAAATGGCGCAGAGACCCACTAACATGTGTGTGCTTTGAAAAAAAAGACATGTATCAATAGATTTGATCATGGGCAGGCATGTAGGCCAACTTAAACATCATAAGCAAGTACCATGAACAAGATTACCCGTTGCGCCAAATGACACAAGATCCCAGTTCAAACCCAGAGTTATCTGCAAAAACATGTTTTCCAAGCAATTGTTTGAATAAGAATGATTCTTTTAAAAGATGTAATGTCATTTTTAGCCTACTAATATCAAGATGTAATAAGGTGAGAGAAAAAATCATTATAATTATCTTCTCCTTATTCAAACGGTTGAGAACTTGCAAAATAGAGCGAAAGCCCAATTTAAACGAAGAACTTAAAGCCATTATTTTTCTCAACTTAGGCGTATATGATCTTGACTTTGAACAGAGAATTATTTGCATATCAAAGCCTTCAGTTGGTGATAAAGTTTCTCCCCTATGTAACTTATCATTCACAATGTTAACATGGATAAGTGATACTCCCTCCGTCACAACAACGTTTTTGCGAGCTATCATTTACACAAAGGATCTCGCAGAACCTATGGAATAAAATTGAGTACAGAACATTCTTTTAGAGAAGGGTGTCATCGCCAAATGACGCAGAGACCCGCTGAATCCATGTGCATTGAAAATAAAATGCATGGTTTAGTTGTGGGCAGACACATATGGTAACAAATTTAACCACTCTTAGCGAAAAAGAACAAAAGCTTCCTGTCTACAATAAGAATGGAGGCTTCCTGTCTACAATAAGACATATAACATTACTCACTGCGCCAAATGGAGCAAGGTCCCATTTCAAACCAAGAGTTATTTGAAAATAAATGCTTGATAATTTGGCAATAATAAAAGGATCCTTTTAATAACAAAAATTAAAAGAAACATAGCCCCAAACTATGTAATAGCAAAATGCAGGCATTCTCTATATACAATTTTGCTATGTTAGCTGGAACTTCGGAATCCACGTCACGCTTTCTCCTTGATGCGTTTTTGATAAACTCTCCCCTCCCACTCCTCTGGATCCATAACATTTTGTCCTGCACAGCCCCTTTATACGCAGGGTCCGACATTCATATAGATACAGAAATATCTATGCGACATCATGACATTTGCAAGGTGAATGTAAAGCATACACATGCCACATCATATAACTATCCAAAACTTGAATGGCTTTTATATCTGATTCAAAACTGAACCCAGTTGTAAATATGTTACAACATTCAACAAAGATTGACGATTATGTACCTCACATGTACCAGAAGTTGTGCCCATTTTACTCTGCTCATGTTTCTATAAAAAAATCATATGGCTCTGAAAAGAAAAATAGCAACGTTAAATGAATATTTAGGAAGTTTATCATACGAGTCATGTCAAAAAAGACATTTAAAAGATTCTCAGTTTGCAATAATCTTTCAGCCCAAAACCACTATCTAGCTGAAAATAAGCATAAACATAGAAAGCGGCAGTCAGTTAGGCACCTGAAACGGCGAGCTTCACAAAACACCACCTCCCGCTTCTTCCTGACCTCGTCGAACTTGTCATTGAAGTTAGCCTGCAGAATAGCGGACATTGGAGATGTTAGAAGGGTAACAACAAGTGGACTGTAAATCAATGATAGCAAGGGTTATATGAGCAACATACCTTGATAGCCTCCAAGATTTTGCTGAATTCAAGCTTGTCCTCGTTCTTCAGTGGTAAGGCAGAGAACAGAGGCGGTCTTCTTGTGAACAATCAACAGAGGGTGAGCATTTGTTCCTAGTTACAGTAACAGATTTCAGAAGGGTAGAACAGGTGAGAATATACTAATCCAAGGTGTGATTTTCCCTTAACAATGCAGTATGGGACCTCCCAACTTCCTGCACACAGGGCTGGGAACCACACAACCAGGTCAACTGGGTCAACATCATGAGCGATGACGACCAGCTGAGGGTTGCTCTGTAGCACAAAACACGAGGATTAATCACATGAATGATTATTGTAGCCACAAAAAGATGCCATGGATAAGAATTAATTAGGTCAAACAAAGAGATAACTCATATCGATACCTGCTCGATGAGGTAAGTGACATGGCTATGACCATATTTCAGAGCAATTGGCTTGGCCTCAACGGTTTCCCCCTCAGCCTCAGCCTGGGTCTTTTTCAGAAGCCCTCTTAGCCGCCTTGTCCTCAGGGCGGTGCTTGAGAGGCATCTTAAACAGGTTCGTGGCAGAAACTAAACTGATGTCATATACAAAGGGATTCAACTTACTTAAACCAGTCAACCACTTATTGGCTAATTTTCTTGCTGGCCCTTTCCTTGCTGTACCCATGACTTAACCAACCATCTAAGCAAGGAACTTCATTATATTATTGGTCGCCGCCACCGAAATAACAACCAATGTTTAGCATGTCATTTATTTACCAAGCAAAACCACAACGGCTTAATCACCCAAGAGCAGGAGCGTAACATACTTTCAGAATAAGCACAGTCCTGATCATACTCACAAATAAACGTTTTGGTTTTCGACTGGCAATGATTTTCCCCTACCGCAAGCCTCTGCCTACAGCTTTAAACTGAACCAACATGTTATCATGTCATTTATTACAAAGTAATACTTAGAAGACTAATTTCAAAAGGGCAAGAGTCCAATATACTTTCAGAATGTACAGTTTAGATTATCTTTTCTAGTACCAATTCTGAACATAGCACAACAGTTTAGCTCCTGTTATTTAAGCTCACGGTATTTCAACCAAGAATTGCTCGCATGTCATGATTTTTTTTAGTCGTAATCCCATTAGTATTTACATGCGCATTTAGGATATCATAGTTAAAACTAAACATCCTAGCATAATTTACATTTCAGAAGCTTACAGTAGTAATGTAAAATACAGATGGTTGAGACATGATTTTGTAGCAAATCACATGTCAGAGGCAATAGATTACATCTGAAGGCGCCCAGTTAAAATTATGTCTCAGCCATATGAATCTCAACACCAAATAACAATTAGAATCTGGACTGACAGGTCGCTTCTCCCATTTGATTTTTGCCTGACATTCAAACCGAAAACTAACTAATTCTTCTTTATTTCCAAAGAAAAGGTGAATATGACAATACGATCTGTTAAACCAGTACACTGACTCACAGCTTTATGTCAAAACACCATGGCATTACTTAACAGGCAAAACACAAATGCTTAACACCTGGAACAAGGGAAGATGAGGATACTAACCTATAAATAAGGTCATCTTTATACAACCTGACAAAAGCTTCAGTTACAGTTTTTGACCTTTTCGCATCCATTGTAAAGCACTAACACATGAGGTAGACATTAAGTTGACATTAGGAGTTGGAACTATAGACAATACATTGTATTCATTATTCTGTACTCTCCAAGATCCTTTTCCTTACTCCAGCTGTTAATTTGCAGCTTCACTGCTCATTGTAGTGGCTATTGTCTGTGCTGCACCAAACAATGCTCCCATTGTGGTTGTTTGTCCAGAGATCCTATATATCATACTATTGGTGGTTAGATTACAGAAACCAAAAAATAGCATGGATGCAGACATGATGCTCAGTTTATATATTCTAGTATAAGATGTGAACGACCGACACCACACCGCAAGGTCTTCACAGCAACGATGAGTAACATCCTTGGCCTGGCACCTGACGGAGTTGAAACGACATCTTTATGTGACTTCCAAATATGTCAAAGGACAGTACCGATGCCCACATTACAAGTCTTGGGTGGGCAGCCCTCCTGGTGGCATTAGCTAACAAACGTTCGAGAGCACCAGGAACTGAAATGCACAGGATGGACCAAATCACAGCAGCAAAAATGTGGTTGTTTTGCGGCATGCCACAACATTACTGAAGCAGACTAAAATTCAGGAGAAAAGATGAGATTAGAAATGATGTAAAGTTAGGTGTGGGATTGAAATGTGAATAAGAAAGTAGTATTTCAGTAGAGGTGTATCGCTATGCACAATATGTTGCAGAATTCGTATGAGTTATCAATTACAAGAAAATAACATCTAAGTGCAGGCCAGATATATTTATTAACATGACCCTCTACACATGATGCCGCAAAGCTGAGATGTACCAAATAATTCCTGAATCTAATTAGTGTGTCTACATGCTAGAAGAAACTTATAACTCGAGTGCTGACACTCAGATCCATCACTGGATCCTGTAGAGCCTACAAGCACATATTAAAACGCAGTTTCAAGCAAACCAATAAAGTATGTACAAACAGGAAAACATTACAAAAGTACATCAAAACTGCAGCCAATCTCAGCTTCTTTACGTTTTTTATGCCTAGGTAAGCAATTCTACAGCAAATCTCATGAATGAATAATTATTCAGAAGTCAGCAGGGCTAAAACCTCGAGAATCTAAACAAGACGCTCATTACTGAAAACATAAGAACATAGTGCAGATTCTTTTGGCATATTTTATGCCTAGGTAAGAAATTCCACCAAGAAACAAAATAAGATTGGTATTGCTAAAAGCATAAGAACATAGTGCAGATTCCTGTCACAAAATATACTGATGCCTAGGTACGCAATTTTACCAAAAACAGTTGAAGAAAAATTAAGAGGCGTAACCTATGCACTTTATTTCTCTTGTAAAAATTTCTTATCTACATTTTCTGGATCCAGCTATACATGATAAAACTGTAGAAATGCCAAATGTTATAGGAAAATGAACCACTACCGTCCACGTGTGGCAGCAGCCAGCAGAAAGAGAGAGATGGATTGGGTGAAGACATAATGGATGCAACAAATGATTGTGGAATAATAACCTTGATCTTATTCAACTCTTCAGCTAAAGTCTATCTTCTTCCCTTCATCCTCAGATCTGCACACATCAAGTACACTTCAAATTGAACAATACCATGCATTGCTTTCAGTTTAAGCTGTCCATATAAGTAAAGCAGCAGGTCAGTCACAAGAACCGAATAAAGAGATACTATCCAACTAATATATAAACGATGAATCATGAAGAGATAGTACAATTTCTCCTGGCACACACAAAAATAAAAAAACATCCTAAAATAACTTAGCTATAGATTATGAAGCAAGTAGGCCCTTAGATTCACACAATTTTAACACCATGCACATGTTAAATGGTATACTCATCACTGTACAGAGTACATAAATCAAGTATTTTCTGCAGTTTGACAGTCATGAGTGTCATCATGAAATAAGAATTATTCCTTTCATTCTTTTTCCTGAAGCATGTCTCAAACTGATAAACAAAACGTTTCATAATTTAATAGTTTAGAATCCACCTAAATAGAATAAAATAAACAAACCAACAATAGGCCATAAATGCAGTTATAACAAACCAACAACAACAGGCACTAAGGAAACAAACAAAATATTGGACCACTTGGGTTTTTCTATAGAGCTATACCAAGGTTGAAGATAGATTTCAGTTCAGGGTGAGTCCCATGAGAACCTTTTCATACTCTACTGGCTTTCTTGTAAATCCATGACCAACAAAAGTGGCTTCAGTTAACATTGTCTTCCACAGCTTGGCTGCATAAGGAAAAAAAATTATCAGCTAAATTACTCGGCTAGGTGCAGAAGAAATAGTATATGTATTCACTGCAAATGTTGGCTGAAAGTTCATAAAAGCAACTTCATACCAAAAATCATGACCATCATCTTGCTCTTGCCTGCCCGTTGATGCGCTGTTGCAGCTTGCATATCTAGCACCAATGCACGCTTGACGAGGGAATGCAGGCCGATGACAATGGTTGTGGCAGGGGAAACCATCCTGTAAGTTCATGATCCAACTAATGTGCTTGTCTTGCCCTGCAAATATATACATGATCCAGCTGCTGCTCGAACCCTAGAACATTCAGTAATGTAGTCAAATATCTGCACAAATTTAAAGAACAAGAACTTACAACTTCATAGTTTTTATGGACAAAAAGACCCACGTCTAAAGAGAGAATGAGGAGGTAAAGGAAAACCACCATCAGCTCCATGCTCCTGCTATGGTCCGCACTCGATCCACTGCTCACAGTGCGCCGACGCCCTCATCCACGAGACAAGGGGAAATTAAGAGGGCAGATAGAGGGGGGAGAAGATAGAGGCAAACCTCAACCAAATCGTCCTCCTTGCTCCTGCTGCTCCGGGCGGCGAGCCTCACTCCACTACCGACCCTTCCCACATTTGCCGCTCAACGACCTCCTTGCTCCTGCTGCTCTGGCCAGTGAGCCACCCTCCACGGTTGACCCCGCTACTTTGGCACGCAGGCACCGGCTTTCTGCCCAGCCCCAACCCGCGCGGTGGGCGCCGACATGGTTCCTAGGCGACGGGGCGACGGCGGTGTCCTTCCCTGCGTCGTACCCTCCCGTCGCCATGCACACGCAAGGGAGAGAGAGAGGGGTGCGGCGGCTGTGGGAGGGAGGAGAGGGAGGAGTGGGTGGTTGAGCATTGGAGGCTAGGGTTGGGTGCGGCTCTGCCCAATCGGCTGGAAGGAGGAACACGCGGCGGGTAAGGACAGGGCTGTCTCGCACATTCAAACGACTGACCCAGCCAATAGCCATATTGCACAAGCCCACCGGTCATTGGCCGTGGAAAAACAACAGCGAGGTAAAAAACAAAATAGCACAGATCTAACGTTTGAGATGAACCTGAAGACCAGATTGACCAGCATCCGACGGCCCAAAGTGGACAAATTCAGGGAAGCATTGTGGAGGCGAGTTGGGCAGCCTCATTATTGTTTTAAATAAGCACTTTATGTGGTGTCGCTTAGACGCCCGACTGTGGCATGCTTGTTATTTATTTTTATAAGCCCTTTATGTGGTGTCGCTGAGACGCCCGACTGTGGCATGCTTGTTATTTATTTTATTTTTAAGCCTTTTATGTGGTGTCGCTCAGACGCCCGACTGAGGCATTTCTCTGGTTTACCAACCTTTCGAGGCGTCGCTTCAGACACCCGATCGGTGCATTTTATTATTTATATGTTATTGCATATTCAAAAATAACCTGCTTGCATGCATCAGAGTTTTTATTATCTTTTGTGACTGACGTCATGAGCATAAAATATTTCAGAACATCGTTGTTATATTATACCCGTGTTCATAATGTTTGCGAGTACATTCAAAGTACTCACTGGCTTGTCCCTGGCTATTGTCTTGGCCAGATTTCTTGCGCGGAGAGGAGCGACCGTGA
The DNA here is from genome assembly GCF_002162155.2 of Triticum dicoccoides. Taxonomy (NCBI): domain Eukaryota; kingdom Viridiplantae; phylum Streptophyta; class Magnoliopsida; order Poales; family Poaceae; genus Triticum; species Triticum dicoccoides. The sequence continues at coordinate 204,303,905 of NC_041393.1, forward strand.
CGACAGCCCCGGAACTTAGCAATGGTGATAGCAGCCTCTCGAAGATAGGAGTTAACCTGGTCAGCTGTTCCTGTGGGAAATGGAGTCCCATGGACGCTGATGATCTACAAGCCGCTTCCGCCATCAACCACTAGAAACCATATTGTTGTACTCATAGGCCAGAATGGTCTTGTACTACATATTTTGCATTTTTGCTTGGAATTTCTGTATCAAGTGGTGCCTCATCAGCTAACAGTAATCCTGGGGCTGGTGAGCACAAGGGCCATTTTCTGGAAATTAATACCCGGAAAATCGGTCGCCACAAACTTGGTACCAGAGCTAGGCTGACCATTGGCTAATCCTATCTTAGCCAGGTCGATAAACCTCGGTAAACCAACCTTCAGACCTTAACCAAACCCCGGCCAAGCTTCTCGTGCAAGATAGCCACACAGTGACCCCGACACTATTTGGCAGTCGGTGCCCAACCTATCAAACTAGCCTGTCGATCACACGCCAGTGACCGATGCCTAAAATGTCTCATTCGCAAGCGTGCGAAGGAAGACTCTGTTCCCTTTTCTATAAAAAGGGCACGCTAGCCTCACCCTGCACAGCACAACCTCTTCCCCGAAACTAGCCATAATGCCTGGCCCCATAGTGCACAATCAGACCACAGCAACCAACCTTGGAGGGTTTGTGACCATACTCGCAAACCTCACCCGTCGTGCCTATGCGTTAGAAGAACCCCCAGAATATGTGGTGTACCAAGGAACCATGAGCGGTGAGAGCCGTCAATTCTGGGCCACTGTGCACATCTATGGTAGGGGTCTGTCGCCAGAACGCCCCTACAGGTTCACCAGAAGGACAACTTCCTTCGAGCCACAAGCCATCCAGCTAGCTTCTCGAGAGGCTATAGTTCAACTCCGGCAGTTGTCACCCAGGGTTAACTGTCGCTCATTCTACTACTACCCCAGGCGTGAAGGGTATGGTAGACCACCCCAAGTTGCCAACGGAGATCACGAGACAGACCCTGCATTGTTGCACCTAGTGCGCTATGTGGGTGCACTAGAGGCACTGTTCGATCAGATCACCATTGATCTGATCGCAGCTCGAGGAGAGCTGGTTCGCCGAGCCCCGGTAAGCAGGGAAGCCGAGCCCGACGCCAACAACCCAGTCGTGCTGTTCGGACACCCGATCGAGACCCTGAGGTCAGCCCCAGCCAGCGGCCAAGGTACTTTGATGACCCCAGAAGTGCTTCGTCACCTTTTGGGAGCACACTCCAACGGAATTGTGGCCAACAATCTCCGCGATGGTCATCATCGCCACCCTGACCCTGCAGCCCCTCAACCACCTCTGACTAATCCCGACAGTGAGACCCGTGGAGAAGCCTCGACATCCACCAGGCACGCCCGTTTGGACATAAACGAGGTAGACTAAGTTGCCCGAGTTGTACCGAGTCTCAGTGTATCCTCGCTTTGTAATCGGGTGACCTTGTAAATAAACGCAGCCTGTTGTTGTGCCTCTGTTTTAAATAGTAGCCTAGCGTAATTTTGTCAGCACACAGTTGCATAATTTTTCCGGACACAGCTACCAAAACCAACCCCGACGACACCCACAGTAACACGTCTCTTTATGAGATATGTGTATCTCTGACACTGACCCCGACCCTTGGAGCTGATCTGGCAGATTTATTACCTTTCACCATGGTAAATAACCCAGCCCAGATGCTATATAAGAAGGCAACCTTGTGACCTTACCCAGCACCCCTCACCTCGTGCACCACTCTCACAACCATTTCTTGCCATGCCGAGCCCTAGTATTTATCTGAGAACCCCAGATGCAACCCCGGGTAGCTTTGTCAAAATATTGTGGGACTTTACCTGCAGTACCTTGGGTTCTACTCAGCCACCCCAGTACGAGATGTTCAAATCAAGAATCACCCCTTCCACCTCGGAATATTGGGCAGCAGTACACATCCCTCCTGTAGACTCCAACCAAGATCCAACGGAGGTCTCCTTCGTGGGGAAATCTATGCCGACCCCACGCATGGCCATAGAAGCTGCTGCGTACGAAGCGATTGCTCGTCTTCGATTCGCGGTACCCTATGCCAGCGAACGAGGATATTATTACTTTCCGAGCCGTGCAGCACCCGTAGGAGTAACATCTTCCCGGTGGACGGATTGAGAGAGACCCAGTACTGGCCAACCTTATCCAGTACATCATCGCTCAAGAACATTTGAACCAGCGAGTAATGGATTATCTCCAGAGTCTCGCTGATTTGAATCCTCAGATTGCCATCGGCAGACCACTGAGGCCCGACCCGGAGAGACACATGCATCGACTGGTCAATCCACTTCCTTTGATAGAAGAGGAGTGTGTCCCATTACTAGAGACATTTCTCGGGACCCTGTCCAGTTACCGTTCTCATTTTAGACGTCACTGCTATGTTTATTATTGCAGCGTTTATTATTGCGTTGTAACTTATGCATGGTATCCCGAATTTGTGCGACGAGACGATTATATGGTTTCTACTAATGTGAGTAGTTTTCATTGTGTTTTTTTTGTTAACCATTGTACCCGCGAAAAATCCTGGAGTGAGATTTCTTTTCCCTAAGTTGCTGCATCGTTTATCCTCTCACTACATGGATTATTTTTATTCACGCAGCACCACGGCAGCAGACCCACAACCACTCGGACTCTTACACTACTTGCAAAGACACGTAACCATGTTGCATCTCACCGACCACCTCCCTAAGCGCACCACAGCCTCCAAAGGAGAGATTAGTGGATAATCATCCAGATACTAGTCACCTCCGGCACACCGACAACAGTTAACACCCGACATTACGCCTAGTCCTCGTGATCACCGCCACCGCGGAGACCCAGCACCCGAGCGGCAGCATCACGGCGATCATCAAGGATCATCGTGCACAGGAGCACGGAGAGCCCCAGCACTGCCGCCAGCCCTCCACACACCAGGATCACGTACCAGTCCGGCACCGCCTCCGCCATTAGAGCCTCGTCTCGAGCTCCGGTAAGCAGTAATGGAGGAGGAGGAGGAGGAGAAAACGAGGCCAGGTGCGAAGAAGAAGAAGGAGCACCGCGGTCGTTTTATAGCTCGAGATCGATGTACGGTGGGCGAGGTCCACCAGCGCCGCTCGTCGCCCGATCGCCGGTGTTCGGAGGCGAATCCGCGAGCAGTGCCGACAGCGCACTGGCCCACGAGGTGAGTGCACACTGCACCGGCAGCAAGCACGCCGCGCACTACCGCAGTACGGCCTAGATGCCCTACGCGCTAGACGTCGCCGGTGGAGAAAGCCCGGGAAAGCGCGCGGGAGAGAGGAAGAAGAGAGAGCCAGAGGAAGAAGGAGAGACTGACAATGGGCCCTGGGTCCACCTGTCAGCCAGAGGGAGCACTGTGCTCTCGGGTACGACCAGCGTATTTTAGAATTTAGAAATTGTTCTAAATTTACTGCGGCCAACGTAGAAATCGCTCGTTTTTCCTAAACATGGATTTCTCCACACAATGCCAGTATCCCACACTGTAGTTATTCACCACTTATTGCCATCTCACTGTAGCCGCATTTTACCGCTTAAGTAAAGTGATCTTTTGACCTGGTAAAAGTAAATTTTTTTAAAAAAACAACCCTTAGCAAATCTCGAGGACGAGATTTTTCTTAAGGGGGGTAGTAATTGTAACACCCCAAAAATTTAACCAGTTTTTAATTATTAAAATTTTGCGAGGAGTTTAAATTTTTTGCCTTCTGGAATATTTCTGTTGATTTCAGAACTTTTCTTTTATATATTTAGGAGTTTTACCCCAAGTAGAAACTTTCTAATTTGTATTGGACTTCTAAGCTCTCTCAATATAACATTTCTTAATCAGTAGATTTATTTATTTAATTATTTCACCCTGAGCTTTATTCATTAAAATGACTTTCTTTAGTTTTGGAGCTCTTTTTGAACTACAACCATTTGATAAATTTAACCAAAATTACAACCAAAATTTTGAGATGTCATGTGATGTTTCTAAATCACTTTTATGCAAAAATATATTTCATTCATTGCATATTTTGAGTTCTACACCTGTTTTTCGAATCTGGTCCAGTAGGCATTTTTGCACTATAGCCTAATTAAATATTTCCTTAGAGCCTCCACCAAAATTATGGGATGTCAGTGGTAGCATGCCATCCAACTTTATGCAAAAACCTAGTGATGTTCTTTGCAAAAATTAAGTGTATCAACCTCTTTTTGATTCTGGTTCAGCCTTGTGTTTTCTACTGCAACCCTATTCATCCTTGCTCTAGTGACCTTGTGCTTTCACCTGCTTGTAGTCAACCCTACAAAACCCCTAAGTCCAGGAGCATGCACCCTTTGGGACATTTTTGGTCCATGTAATGGTGCCATTTACTCCCTGTCCAGAATTGAAGTTTTGCAAAACTTGCACTAGCAAGTTTCTTCATTTGGCAAACTAACCTCACCACCCTCTCTTTCATCTAAAGAGACCCCACTCTGGAAGATTTGGCCACTCCAAGAAATGCCTAGGTGCCCCTGGCATTTTGACAAACACCTTATGGGCATGATCCATTTTGACATGATCTCTGTCTTACACTGAGGCCTTGCACCTCTGGGAAAACTAACTTGTCCACTAAGCCTCTAGATGACCTTGGCCTAGGTTTGTTAAACCCCAACCTCATCCGAGACCTATAGCATGCCCTAGCATTTCGTCGAGCACGTCCCGTGCATGCTCTGGGCGCGCCCAGAGCGCGCGTTTTGCACGTGCCGCGACCGAACCACCGCGTCTCGCCCCGCACTCACTCTGGCCCTCGGCTGACCGCAGCCAGCACGCCACGTCCCCTCCTGCACCCCACGAGCCCCGCAGCCCTCGCCATGTCTCCGGCAAGCCAGCAGCTAGCCGCCACTGCCGCCCGACAGCCCCTGCACTGGCCAGCGCCGCCCGAGCCACTCCCGCTCGCTAGCTCGCCCTTGGAGCAGTACCCGCTCGTCCGCTAGCTCCTGCTGCCATCCCCAGCCTCGCCACGATGCCCAGCAAGCTACAGAACGGCGGTCGCCGACGATCCTATCCACGGCCGCCGCAAACCGACCTCGTTGTGCTATATAAGGAGGACCCCGAACTCGTTTGAGCACGCAGTTGACCTCAGGCCACCCCCATGGCACCCCCACAGCCCGCAATCGTCGGGGGGAAATCGTCTTCCCCAACTCCGGCCGGTTCGGCCGCCGCCACGTCCCAGCTCCGTTCACCTCAACCAGCACCCCTCCCGTCCGTCCAATACCACCATTCGGCTCCACATCGTCTTGCGGAGCCGCCCAGACCCCAAATGACGACGGAGCATCACCCTAGCCCAAAACCCCAATTCCACCGAAGCTTTCCTCCGCCGCAGAGCTCGCCGCCGACGATTTCCTCCACCTCCGACGACCCTACGACCACCAGGAGGACCGCCGCTGATCCGCGGATCCATCCCCGTCCTCAGCTCCCCGCGAGGAACCCCCGTTCGCCGGCGATGATCGCCGGAGTCCCGCCTCTGCTCGGGCAGGAGAAGAGGAGGGAGGGGAGACTAGTCAAACATGACTAGTGGGCCCCCTGGACCCACTGTCAGCGACTCCCCGTGTAGTCCACGCTGGCTTAAGTGGTAACGTATTTCCAAAGTACGTGTTCAACGTGTTCAATTCGAAACGTTTTCTTTTTCTGTTTTTTTAAAACAGAATATTGAGTAAACTTTGACCGGCTATAACTTTTTAAATATAACTCCAAATGAATTGATTCTTTTTCCTACCTCTCTCAAATTTAGTCTAGTTTATTTTAAGATTTATTTGAAATTTTTCCAAAACAACCTTTTGTGCTGTTTTGAATTTGTGTGTTAATTCAAATATATTTTTAAATAGGATTTTTGAAGAGAGGAGAAAGATTTCAAGAGTTTTGGAATGCACCTTGCCTCCCCGCGACTTGAAGGCAAGCATTCTGAACCGTGGCATAATTTCTTTGTGTGTTGTTTGACACGGTGACAACACCACCCCGACACAGGCATACGCCATTTTATGTGATGATGTGTTCCTCCTCATGAGTGCATATTAATGATTTTCATGCTAATAGAGTTGATATGGTTGTGATGGAAATCACCGTCATATGCCTATCATGCATACCGGAAGGGAAGCCGGGAAGGCCTCTGTCTTGGGTAGACACGGTCTTGTTCCTAATCCTCTGTCGAGACGGTCGTGTCCGGTATGGCATGAGGGGGTATGTCGCGTGGTGTTTCTACCTATTGGTTGAAGTATATACTGTTATGCTAATCATGCAGGGAATATTTAAACCTCCTGAGACGACCGTAGATCGCGCCTTGTTCCGGTAACCCCCATACTTGTTTCGTGTTGCCACTTGTCCCTACCATAGGTAGGGTACGGTTCAGTAAGTTGTCAACCCCTTTCCTAGCACACACCGTACAGAGAGGCCATGGTGGAAGATACTGGAGGCATCCGGTAGACATGCCACCTGGTCCGGGAGCATGGGTGTTTCGGTTGTAGCCGAAGGTGGTAGCTCCCCTAGTTTGCGCGCGGTATAAGTTTTGTGATCCCATGTTACGTCGAGGTTGTAGCCTCCCCACTTAGAGTTTTGCTTGACTAGTGTCGTGGGTGATTCCAGACACCGGTAAGTTAAGCTGGTGTGTGCAAGTTAGGTGTGTTTCCAACTAAAAGGCCGTAGACGGAATTAGTCCCGATGGACTAAAGGAATCTGTTACTCGTGGATAAAGAGTACACCCTCTGCAGAGATTAAACCTATTCGAATAGCCGTGTCCATGGTTAAGGATTACAGTCTGGGATGGGTCAAGTGTCGGTCTTAGTGTCGGTCCTCGGAGGAGAAACTGTTAAACCAGAACTAGGATCACGACTTGAGACTCGTGATGATTATGATTATTATTTTGTTGTGGACTAACCCGTTATATTATTGGTATTATCGAATATCCCTGGGATGGTTCTACCTCCGAATATTCACTGTGATTATTTTATTTTATAAGCCCTTTATGTGGTGTCGCTGAGACGCCCGACTGTGGCATGCTTGTTATTTATTTTTATAAGCCCTTTATGTGGTGTCGCTGAGACGCCCGACTGTGGCATGCTTGTTATTTATTTTTATAAGCCCTTTATGTGGTGTCGCTGAGACGCCCGACTGTGGCATGCTTGTTATTTATTTATTTTTTAAGCCCTTTATGTGGTGTCGCTCAGACGCCCGACTGAGGCATTTTTCTGGTTTACCAACCTTTCGAGGCGTCGCATCAGACTCCCGATCGGTGCATTTTATTATTTATATGTTATTGCATATTCAAAAATAACCTGCTTGCATGCATCAGAGTTTTTATTATCTTTTGTGAGTGACGTCATGAGCATAAAATATTTCAGAACATCGTTGTTATATTATACCCGTGTTCATAATGTTTGCGAGTACATTCAAAGTACTCACTGGCTTGTCCCTGGGTATTGTCTTGGCCAGATTTCTTGCGCGGAGAGGAGCGACCGTGACGACAGCCCCGGAACTTAGCAATGGTGATAGCAGCCTCGCGAAGATAGGAGTTAACCTGGTCAGCTGTTCCTGTGGGAAATGGAGTCCCATGGACGCTGATGATCTACAAGCCGCTTCCGCCATCAACCACTAGAAACCATATTGTTGTACTCACAGGCCAGAATGGTCTTGTACTACATATTTTGCATTTTTGCTTGGAATTTCTGTATCAAGTGGTGCCTCATCAGCTAACAGTAATCTGGGGCTGGTGAGCACAAGGGCCATTTTCTGGAAATTAATACCCGGAAAATCGGTCGCCACAGGTCGACAACGCACCCTCGCCAAACAGCTTTGAAGATCAACGGTGCTGCGCACCCGTTCGCTCATCCGAAGTAGCTCCTAGTCCGCCGCCCTACTGTACAACTGCCACCCTTCGGACGAGAGGAAGGATGCACTTCGGAGCAGGAATAGAGGAGGTAGCTGACGCTGCTGATCAAAGGAAGATGGCCGGCGGCGCAGACCGGGCGAGGACGTCCGGCGGCGTAGATTGCGGGAGGGAGAGAGATGAGGGAGAGGAGCCGTTCGAGAGGGATAGGAGAGAGCGGCCGTTCCGCGTGATACCTTCGATTTGGAGGTATCGTTTGGTTCCGCATATGGGCCGAATATTCCCTCGGTGGGAACGAGTGGGTTCCATTCCATCTATGCACCAAACACTAGAACCATGTATAGGAACGGGTCCGACCCATGACATTCCACTTCGTGACTGAAACCAAACACAACCTTAAATCATGGGTTTCTAGTAGTACTTCCATTGGTCTCCTTAGTATTTTGTGCCAATTTTTGACAGTAACATAATATTTACGCATTTGAGTAGTGTAGGCTACTTGAAATTTATGTTCCACTAAACTCATCGGGAGCCGTTTCGGGCCTCGAAACCAAAACCATCAATTAATGTTTACCTTGTTCCCATCACATTCGAAAGTACTAGTGCTACAATTAAGTCCAAGCCTGCTCACACCTACTAGTACGTACCAAACCTGAACGTGTTCCCACTATGCAGGTATTAGTGCTAGTGCTAGTACTTAGGTTATAAAAAGGGGAACTACCTAACCAAAAATTACTCTACCTTTACTTCTCATAAGTCCTTCTTTGTCTGTCCTTGCCATGGCCGGTGTGCAGAGCTCTAGGTCGAGAACTACTCATAACAAGGGAGCGGCAACCAAGGCTGCGGAAAAAAAGAGAGGGCTCGCCGCCACGCAGAGACCTCAAAATATCTCTCACGGGTAGGCGATGGCTCCCAGGAGCGCCCTAGCCGCGAAGGCGAACATGCCGAGCTGGTAGAACTGGAGTCGTTATCCCTCGACGGCATGCCCGGTCAGCTCAATAAGCACCTCAATAAGCAGAAGGAGTTCATCCACGGCTTGGTGGAGCTGCTGAAGGAGAGCCTCGACGACATGCCCACTGAGGTTAATAAGTAGGGGGAGTTGACTGTCGGCCTGGTGATGCTGCTGAAGAAGAGCATTGCCTCGAAGAAGAAGGCGACCGGCAAAATCCTGCAACTTCAGGAGGACAAGGCGAAGCTCTGCCACGAGCTCGACCTGCTGAAGGAGAAGAACGCCGGCTGGAAGAAGCTGCATGAGAATAGTAGTTCCTCGATGAAGATGCTGCAGGTCCTCGTTATGGAACAGAAGGAGGAGGTGGCAAAGCTCCGCATCGAGCACCCCGCTGCTGTCAAGGTACGTAATGCGGCCGTGGAAGAGATGATGAAGGCTCGTGATGAGAAATCCCGTGTCATGGACGGAATGAAGAAGATGGTGGAGGAGACGCGCGAGGAGATGGAGGTTGTGGAGGCGATGACGAAGAAGTTATGACTCCGCGGCGAATTATATCATTTGGGGTGATAATCTTCCTTCTTCTTTTGCTCCTGTGTTTCTTCTTTTGCTTCGGGTGTATCGCCGCACGTGTCACATTCTCTGTGAGGCATGAATAGAACAAAGCTAACAATGAGATGACTAGCAAATTAGATCATTTTTTATCGCCATATGGCAGTGGGCTGCCGTGTTTCGTGCTCCTCCGTTGTAGTGCTACTCCAGTGGAAAACTTGAGTATACCGCATGGTTCTTTGCTCCTCCTCAGTTCGTCGGCACATTTATATGAGCAATCAAATCACAAGGCCCCGCCTTCCAGCAGTAATGAGTCGTCAAATCACAAAGGCCTCGCCTCTCGTGAACCCGACCAAGCTAGACTGGCCCGCCTTCTAGCCTTAAAAAATGTATAGTTTTGTACAGTAGTAGTATCGATGGATTGCGCCATGGAGCAAAACTAACAAGATGAAATTAAAGAAAAAAGATGGTACATATAGAGAGCGCTTGTCGCCAAATTATGCATATAGTACTATTAAAGAAATAAAGAAATTAGTATACCTATTTAATTCTTGGGTTCTTATTGTTTATGCCACTAGTTGTGTATCACTACTCAGTTTTGCCATTAGAAGTTACAACTACTCAAAATATGCCATCGATCCGTGAGATGCCTGCTCAAAAATGCAATGAGATATCTCAAAAATGCCATCGTTAAGTTAGATGTTTGCTCAAAAATGCCATCAGACATTGTTATTTTCACGTCAAACCCGTTGACCATGTTACATGAAAAAAATAAGCCGATTCTCACAATGATAAGTGTGGCCCCGTGTGGCACCCTAGCTCAGAGCAACCGGTTTACCATGCATTGACAACTTGCCAACCCAGAGACCTTGTCTTCTGGCCACACACAACATCTTGGTACGGAAAACAACCGCTTTATTGATTGCTAGCGGATCAGAGTTTATATTACAACAGTTGGCGAGGCCAAGTGGCACACACGGTGCCGCTGAACAATATGTACATTATTTAGTGAATATAAAGGGGCCTCGATCATGAAAACTACGCAGCAGCGGAACAACGTCGTAGCGGAACTCCATAGCACAGGGACACCAATGTGGACATGATCTAGACTCGGACAGCACTCCTTTCCAACGGGACTTTCCTGAAATCTGGCATGACATGCCAGGTCAGTACATTGAATGTACTTGCAAGATCACAACAAGCATAAACATAATGACAAACAATATCATGACAATTAACCAATGAATAATAATGCAACAATATATCCAACATGCCGTGACCATGCTCTTGTGATAAAAGTCCCTCAGACTGGCTTACCAAACGTGATCGATCTGGGATCACACACGTGCCTATCTAGAGACATCTCGTGATCCTTACGGCGAACACAACCACGACCAATAGTTGACCCCAAATCGTGATCCTTATGGCGATCACAACCACGACCAACATCTGGTCCAAATCAACACGATGGCCTTCCCGCCACCAACAACAATGCAAAGCTCATACTTAGTGTGCAAGATTTATTAAATGTTGACCCATGGTGTGACCTACTTTCGAGCGTGTCCTTAACCGTGGACTCAGCTATCGATAGATTAATACACTCTGCAGAGGTAGCGTAGTGGACCCACATCACGGAACCCATGGCCTCGCACTCCCATTCGGGTGGACCAACGGCATTCCGATAAAACCCCTCCATTGCCATAACACTCTCCCGGCCACTCCGACTCACTCTCCATCGGGCTAGTCCTGGGTGGCCTCGTGTCTACCAAATACCAACGACCACAGTCGTGGCCAAACATAAACGATCCCACATGGGGACCCGGTACCATAAACTCAACAACGGGCACACAAGGTTATGCCTGCTTACCGGGCCAGGGTAACACACGCAAATAACCTTCCCTAGTTGGAGGCACCAACCAGAGGCATGACAACGGAACGAATAAAGGCCGTCCCATACCGACAATTGTGGTTGCATTGGAAAAACTCGATTTAGCGGCACCATGACCCGGTCAACAACATATTCATGTTGAGTTATTATCAGGTTCAACTTAAAATGAAAATAACCGGCGTCATAATGCCATGATATGCAACACTAACATATGCATCACATATCAACGCAAATAATTGAATCAACTATATCCACACTGAGCATTACCAACTCATGATACTTCTCTAACTAAGATCAAACCTCATTTCAAACAGAATCTTTTCTAGCACTTTATCATTTTTACTCATGCAAGAAAATAACTCCACTAATTATTTATATCCATAACCACATTATCCTTTCATCACCCAACACTAAATCCTTGTTAGTTTACCAACTAAGTTCACTTTGAACTTTCTGTAAATCAAGCATTTTCACTATAACAAGCATCTAACAGAATGTAATTAACATAATAATAATTTAAATGCATAGATAATCATTTGTTCAAGTAGAAAATAACAAATATTGTAATGGTACCATGAAAATGTTGTTGTGGCTTGCCTTAGTGCAGATGAGGTTCACAAGCCTCCTGGTGATCCTCAAGACAAGCCTGACCTTCTGAAAATACTTAAAAACACAAAAAGAAATCATCAAGAAACCTTCTGAAATTCACCAGAAAATCTAGACAGCAGGGGAAAATCCCATCTTTGGTGATATGCTAGATTTTGGACAAAGAACACAATGCAAAAAGAATCAATTCATTTGTACTTATGGTTAAAAAGTTTTGGCCGTTTGAAGTTCTCTGGACTTAAATAAATTT